>NC_133502.1:203913939-204216969 GCF_049354715.1 Callithrix jacchus
CGGGATGGCGATGCCCATTGGGGGAACTTGCCCCTCACTGCCCCCTGTGCACCTGAGGAGCGGGATGAGGGCATGCGTGGATGGGGATGGGCGCCTGTGGCAGAGGGGATGCTCGTGGTGGTGCCAGGGCAGGAGAAGGGGTCTGCGGAGGTCAGCCTTCGAGGACCCTTGCAGTCACACTGGGGATCAGGCTTCCCCTGAGGGCCACGTGCATGGAGTCTCCTGTGGAAGGGGGGTAGTGACAGTGTGGCCACCATGGGTCATAGCGTCCCCCTCCTCCTGCCACATCAGAGGAACCAAGATGAGGGCCAGGCGGAATGTGCTCCCAAGATTGAGGCTGGCACGGGGCCAAGACCAGGAAGGTCACCTGTGTGGGGGCAGCAGGGGGGATTCTGAGTACCGTGAGCCTAGGCCTCGCTGTCCCTCCTGTCCACTCCCACTGCCCTGTCTACCTGGCACTGAGAGCCGGCCCAGCATGGGGGTGTGGGATGGGGTCAGGGCTCCGGGATGAGTTGTGTGTGTGTGTGTAGATTTCTGTGATCAGCTCAGAGACACTCAGGAAGGCTGCCCCTCCCTCATCTGAGGCCCTGTGCCCACCTCAGCCTCGTTTCTCCTTTCACGTCTCAGGAAACCCTCATTCCTTCCCTGCCCCCAACACAGGGCTCCTTGTTCATCAACCCACAGCCACGTGGGCCTGTACTATCTCCGCTGAGCCTGGAACCCCCTTGCTAGGATGTCTGTGAGAAGGAGGGCCTGTTCTTGCTCTCTGTGCAGTGCCGCTCACCTAACACTCCCAGCCCCGGAGAGCGGTCCTCCCCCAGGAAGATGCCTCTGCTCTCCTTCTTCCCCAGCGTGAAGGCCAAATGCCTCCTACATGTGCGCACATGTCTGTGAACTTCCAGCCTCAATATGGCCCACCCCATCCTCTGCCAATAGACTTGGAATGAGGAGGGCATCCCAGCTGGGCCTCTGAGGCTGAGGACAGCTGGAAGAAGAGGAGGCTTGGATCCCCAAGGCAGAGACCCAAGACCTAAGAGGGGAGAATCCCCAGGGCTAGAGTTCATCTCAGCGTAATGAGGAACTCCAGCCTTCACAAGCCATCAGAGATGGGCAGGTGGGAGTGAGCTCCCCAGCCCTGGAGGTGTGCAAGTACAGGCTGAGTAGCTAGCTGTAGGCAAGGATACTTTAAAGGGGTTCAAATATCAGAGGGGCTGAACTAGATGGAACTGAGGGCCTCTTCTTTCCCCCAATCCATGGAATTTGGGGCTTCCCTGCCTTAGTGTGTCACACATCATGATGACTTTCCCAGATGGCCCATCTTCACGGTGGACTCTTGAGAATCTTCCAGATAAAAGAATGGACTGATAACGAGAGATTGCAGCCAGTGATGTGTGTGTGTCTGTGTATGTGCGTGTGCGTGTGCTCTGCTGCCCATCCCCTGTACAATCTTGTGTGAGTTCCTCAACCCCTTGGCTCAGCGTGTTTATCTAGGACCTGGAGGCCACCCTTGCAGGCCCCAGGCACTGTCTCAGCAGCTGCCCGTCCTGCCAGGGGCTGCTGGGGCAGATGTGACATGGAATGCAGAGGCGTTTCCACGGCCGGAGGTGCGGGCGGCTCTGCCCATGATTTTGGATGGGATCATTGTCCAGCCAGGTAATCGGGAGCTCATGAAGCTTCTTGAGTGAGGCAGTGATGTCTGATTATGAATATCCGCAGCTTCGGATTTGGAAAGGACCTTTGGAACAGCGTCGGAAGTCAAGCCCTCCAGGAAATAATGAAGATGGGAGGCCGGGCGTAGTGGCTCAAGCCTGTAATCCCAGCACTTTGGGAGGCCTAGGTTAGGGGTTCAAGACCAGCCTGGCCAACATGGTGAAACCCACCTCTACTAAAAATACAAAATTAGCTGGGTGTAGTGGAGCACGGCTGTCATTCCAACTACTTGGGAGGCTGAGGCAGGAGAATCACTTGAACCTGGCAAGTGGAGGTTGCAGTGAGCTGAGATGGTGCCATTGCACTCCATCCTGGACAACAAGAGCGAAACTCCATCTCAAAAGAAAAAACAAAAAAGGCTCACATTTGTAATTCCAGCAGTTTGAGAGGCCTGGGTGGATCACCTGAGGTCAGGAGCTTGAGACCAGCCTGGCTAACATAGTGAAACCCCTCTCTACTAAAAATATGACATGCGCCTATAATCCCAGTTACTCGGGAGGCTGAGTCAGGAGACTCGCTCGAACCTGGGAGGTGGAGGTAGTAGTGAGCCAAGATTGTGCCACTGCTCTCCAGCCTCGGTGACAGAGAGAGACTCTGTCTCAAAAAATATCTATATAAGATAAAAATGAAGACGGGATGGTTCCAAGAACAAGATGCATTAGGGTGTGAGGTAGAGACAGAGAACTGGGGCGGGGGGAGGGAGGGAGTCTCCCGGTGCCACTGAGGGGGCTGGAGGCTGGAGGCATGGGTCGGAGGCGTGGCACCAAAGGCCTTGTGTGTGCATGCCTTGGTGTGTGCAGTCCCTGTGCATGTGTGTGTTTTGCAACGTGTGTGTGGTTGTGTGTTGCATGTGCTGTGCATGCCTGTGTCATACAGGGGCTGTGCCTCCCCATGTGCACTTGTTTCCTGCTGTCGCAGCAAGAGAATGAACACAGGCCCCTCGCTTCCAGCCAAGGGCAGAGGAATTCTTTGTTTCCACGGCCTTCCATGGCGATTAAGTCTCCAAACTTTTCCCTCACGAACATTTCTTCAAAATGAAAAACCAAATTGTATCTCCAAACAGCTTGGAAATCGATTTCCTTCAAAATGAACTTTTGGAGAAGGAGTTTTAGAGAAAAATAAGAAGAAGGCACGAGGGGTGTGTGGGGGGGTGTGGTGAGGGGACAGAGCAGCAGCCAGGGCCACTGGGGCCAGGACTGGTTGGGAGGGCAGGAGGGGTGGGGCAGGGGGTGCTGGAGGCAGGTGGGCACTCTGGACAGCTGCTGATCTGCTCGCCCATATCCAGCCTCAGCTGGGGGCGCCTGCTTCAGCGTCACTCCATCCCCTCCTCGGCCAGGGCCCCCGATGCCAGCCCTTCCCGGGGCCTGGTCTGGGAGGCTTGAGGAAGTGCCCAGCTGTGCACAGGCCAGATCTCTGCCACAGCAGAATAATAGTCTTAACTATAAACCCAGGAGTGATGTGGCCGCCAAGTTGTGGGCCAGGCACGGGGCCAAGCGCTTTTCCCGAATTATCTCGCTTAATTCTCACATCGACCCCAGGCCGGTGTTATCATCTCTGTCCTAATGACAAAGAAACCAAGAGTCTGTGGCCCAGAGAGGTGAGTGAGTGTTTTTGAGAGGATGGTGGAGAGGATTCCAGGCGAGGATGGATGGGAAGTGCTCAGCACTGAGTCGGGGAGATTTGGGGTCAGCAGATGTCAGGGCCAGCGGGGAAAAGAGGGTAACAGCAACCTAAACGACGGCACAAAACAATGCCCCCTGTCAGGCTGGGTGTGGTGGCTCTCTGTAATCCCAGCACTCTGGGAGGCAGAGGTGGGTGGATCACAAGGTCAGGAGTTCGAGACCAGCCTGGCCAATATGGTGAAACCCCGTCTCTATTAAAAATATGAAAATTAGCCGGGCGTGGTGGTGCATGCCGGTGGTCCCAGCTACTCAGAAGGTTGAGGCAGAAGAATCGCTTGAACCCAGGAGATGGAGGTTGCAGTGAGCCGAGATTGGGGAGGGGGTATGCCTCAGGGCTAAGGAGCACCTACTGTGTGCCAGGGTGTTTGACTCCCTGGCAGGGGATGTCACTCATGCATGTTATGTGTAAGGAACTAAGGCTCAGAGAAGTGGAGCAACTTGCTGAGGTCACACAGACAGGGAGAGAACCCAGGGCATCCTGGATCCAAAGCCTGTACACCACACTTCACAGCATCACCCCACAGAGCATCTGGGAAGGCTTCTTGGAGGAGGTGGCTTCTGAAGATCATGGGGAGGGAGAGGCAGAGAGGAAGTGGCACAATGACAGAGGAAGAGGGGAAAAGACGGGATGGCAAGGGGAGGCCAGTGTGGCAAGACCCAACGTGCTCACAGGTTGGGGGGGCGGGAAGGGGCGTTGATAGGTGGTGGGCCAAGTGGGCCTCTGTGATGGGGCCAGCGCCAGGTGGAGGGGGCTCAGAGCAGAGAGGCCTGCTCTGCAGGGATTGTTGGGAGCGTGGCCGCACAGGGACAGGTGCCTGGGCTGGCCCCTGGTGGGAGAGCAGTGCTGACAGCAGGGAAGGGCAGGGAGGGCCCCCGGCAGAGCGGAGGGGATGGGTGCTCTGGGCATGGAGGTGGCACGGGATGGCGACGCTCATTAAGGGAAGTCACCCCTCAGTGCCTTCTTTGCACCTGAGAAGCAGGGTGAGGGCAGGCATGGACAGGGATGGGCACCTGTGGCAGAGGGGACACGCGTGGTGCCAGGACGGGAGAAGGGGCCTGCAGAGGTCAGCCTTCGAGGACACTTGCAGCCATGCTGGGGATCGGGCTTCCCATGAAGGCCATGTGCTTGGAGTGTCCTGTGGAAGGGGAGTAGTGACAGTGTGGCCACAGTGGGTCACAGCGTCCCCCTCCTCCTGCCACATCAGAGGCACCAGGATGAGGGTGGGGGCCAGGACCCAGATGGCCACCTGCGTGGGGGCAGCAGGAGGTGCTCTGGGCACCGTGCGCACAGGTCTCGCTGCCCCTCCTGTCCACTCCCACTGCCCTGTCCACCTGGTGCTGAGAGCCGACAATGGTCGGGGTTTGGGATGGGGTCAGGGCTCCTGGGTAAGCGGCGAGTGTGTGATTTGTGTGTGAATGTAGGTGGTCTGTGGGAGGGGTGTGTGTGGACTTGCGTGAGTGTGGTGACTGGGCTTTAGAAGGGGTGGTGGCTGCCACCACTGTGTGGTAGGTGCTGAGTATGACTCTCAGAGTCCCTGGTCCTGCTAGCCAGGTGGGTGTGGGCAGGCAGGCATGAGCAGAGGGGGTATGGGCAGATGGGTGTGGGCAGGGTTGTGTGGGCAGACAGGTGTGGGCAGGTAGGCGTGGGCAGGTGGGCGTGGGCAGGTGTGGGCAGAGGTCATGGGCAGATGGACATGGGCAGGGGGTGTGAGCAGACAGGCATAGGCAGACGGATGTGGGCAGGTGGGTATGGGCTGGACCGGTATGGGCAGATGGGTGTGGGCAGGGGGCTGTGGGCAGGTGGGCATGTGAAGGGGCATGGGCAAGGGGTGGGTGTGGCAGGGGACGTGGGCAGGTGGGTGAGCAGTGCTATAAGCCCTCGGGCCCCTCCACTCACTGCTCTGTCCCACTCCCTCTTTGACAGCAGCCTGGCCCGAGGGATCCAGGTGGGTATAAGGGACATGAGGAGGAAAAGCGCTGGAGGAAACTGGGGAAGGTGAGGACCAGGAGGGTTGCAGAGAGCTGGAGGGGGTCCGGAGGATTAGAAAGGGTTTGGGAGCTAGAGGGGATGGATAGAGCTGGGGGGTGCAAACTGGAGGTGAGTGGGGAGGCTGGTGTACGGGGTGGGTCTGGGAGTCGAGGGGTGGGTGCCAGCCAGGCCCACTCTCTGTGCTCCCTCCTGCTGGTGGCTGGCAGCCTCGTGGGTGTTGATCATCACCGCTGAGCTGGAGCAGTGGGAGCACTGGGGAGGGAGCAAGACAGCTCGGCTCGCAGCAATGAGGGAAGCTGGCCAAGGCGGAGGCAGCGGAGGTGGAGGAGGCGTGAAACAGACAGTGGAGCACAGGGCTGGGGCTGAGAGAGACAGAAACCTCAGACTGGGGGAGGCAGGGAGTGGGAGAGGCGGACATCGGCCAGCAGATGGGAACCCTCATAGCAGACAACGAAATAGGTGGGCGAGGTGCCCATCTCCAGGTGGGGAAACTGAGGCTCAGGGAGAGCAGGTTGTCCCAGAGCCACCCATTTAGAGCCCAGGGGCGTAGGGGCTGGGCAGTGGGGAGGAGGGTACCTGGGATGCAGACCTTTGCAGCAGGGGCCCCCCCCTCATCATGGGATTCCTTGGACAGAGGAAGGAGCTGGGCTGAGGTTCAGGAGTCTCTGCCTTCCAGTCTCCGCCCTGCTGTGGCCTCACTATGTGTCCTTGGCAAGTTCTGGTCCCTCTGGGGGCCTCAGTTTCTCTATGAAATTTAAGAGGCCTGGGACCAGACCATCTGCCATATTCCTCTCTGCTTTTGTGACTTGAGCCCAAGGGGACTAGCCCTGCCAGCATTAGTGGGGTGCCGAGTGGGCCCAGCTAAGCTGTCCCTTAGCTGCTGTGTGACCTCAGGCAATGATCTCAGGCTCTCTGGGCTTCAGTTTCCCCAAGTGAATGGGGGCTTGAAACAGACCTGCCTGTCTGGGCTTGACCCTGGGTAACCTTGCACCCTCCTCCCTTCCCCCCCCCCTTCCTTTTCCTGTCCCCACCCGCCCCCCCACACACACACCTTGCTCCTCAGCTCTCGAAGCTGAGTCTGCTCAGGGGCCAACAGACTGTTTCTGATGAAAGTTTCATTTTCCCTTCTTTGTGCAGGTGACAAATTCTGCCGCAAATAATCACTTGTGAAAAATCAACAGTGAAGCCCAGTGGCTCCCAGACCCCTCGAGAAATTTGAGTGGATTTCCGGAAGAGCAGAGTGGAAAAAACCCAGGGGCAGCAGTGGGACCCGGGAGTGGGCAGGGGACTGATGGGAGGGAGGACCCTGCTCATTAGAGTACAGGACCTGGCTGTACCTGGTGGAGGGGGTGCCCACCGCGCTGCACTCCTCCCACGGTATCATGGAGCCTTTGCACAGGATGGTCCCTCTGCCTGGAAGGGCCCTTCTCTCCCCTCCTCCGCAGGAGGACAGGGGGTGGCAGGAGATGCTGGGGAACAGGCGCTGCTAGAGGAAGATTGGAGAAAGGGCAGTAATGGGAGAAAGGGGCAGATGGGCCGGTTCAGAAGGGCTGAAATGCTGGGGAGGAGCTGGATCATTTGCAGGACAATAGGGAGCCAGGGAAGGTTTTTGAGCAGGGGGTGGCACCTAGAAAGCTCAGCTTCACTCCTCGGCTCCGTGCCTCTTCAGGACGGGGGCTTTCAGGGGAAGACTTGCTGGGTCTCCAGGGACCCAAGCCCTCATACTGTCTTGGGGAAGGGGTGTAAAGAATGCAGGGAGGTACAGTGGAGGAGGGGTCAAGGGGACAGGTTGGGGTGACTAATGCAGATGGCTGGCCACCCCTGTGCTTGTCTAATGTCAGGGTCAGGGCTCCTTCAGGGCAGTGCAAGTGTGGAGTGGGTAAGCTGGGCTTGGTGCTCAGGTCTGTCTGACCCCAGGGCCCCAGCAGGAGGAGGGTCCTGGTAGCCACCTGCCTGTGGGGAGAATTCCTTTAAATGGTCTCATCTGTGCCTTTTCCTCATTCTGAGGAGGGGCTCTGTCCTCATTGACCCATTTTGCAGATGAGGAAAGTGTTAAAATGCACACGGTGAGTGAAGAGAACCCCAAACAGGCTTTGTGTGAGCTTCATGGCTGTTTATTCACCTGGGTGCGAGCAGGCTGAGACCAAAAAGGGAGTCAGCAAAGGGTGGTGGGATAGGGGTTGGTTTTATAGGTTGTGGGCAAGGCAGTGGAAAGTTACAAAACTTATGGTTTAGGGAGGTTTTTGCAAGCTGGGAGGGGGTAATAGGGGGTGGAGTCACGAGGTTGGCCAAAGTCATTTACAAAGTCCAGTGGCCTTGTCCATCGAGGCCAGAGCAAGAAACAATAGAAGGTCTCAGGTTCGTTAGGCGCCACCGGGGTTGATTGTCCTTCCTTCTGGCTACTTCAGGTTTTCCAATTCTGGAAGGCCCTCCAGAGGTGTACATGCAGGTTATGGGGGTTGCCTCGCCGTCCGTGGTGTGGTCAGACCTTACAGACACCAAGGTTCAGAATCGTCAAGGGTTGGTGTTTACCAACGGCACCAGTATTTCTGGTTTCTGAACCCGTGACTGGCACATGGCAGGTGCTTAACGAAGGGACGAGAGCCAGGCTGTGAAGTTTGGGCTCCAGAATCTGCTCTCTCCAAATAGCACCCAAGAAATTTCTCTGAGCTGGGCTGTTCTCAGACAGTGTGAAAACCCCAGAAATAGAACCATCCGGGAAACCTCCAACCATCTTGGAAATATGGCCCAGTGGGGGAAAGTGGTGTGCCCAGGGCCACACAGCACAGCAGTGGCCAAGAGCAGGAACCAAGACCCAGGGCTTTAGACCTTCCCTCCTACCCAGGCTGGTGGGCACAGTGGGCTCAGCCCAGAGCTGGGGAGGAAAGGCAGGCACTGCCCACCTGTCTCCGTCCTCCACAGCTGCACAGGAGGTCCTGAGATGGGCAAGGGGAGGGGACAGCTAGCCACAGCAGTGGGATGGCAGGATTAGGGAGGGACTGAACCCCTCCAGCTCCTGCCCTACATCCCCGCCATGAGAGCCTCAGAGGTCTGCCTGCTCGGCACGCTCAAGGCTGCACCCCCCTCCCTTGCTGCCATGTTGCCACTAAGCACCCAGTTGCCCCCTGGCTGCTGATGAGGTCGGTGGGCGCCTCCCAGGGTGCTGCTTACTTACTCTCTCTCCCTCTCTCTCTCCATCCTCTTTATCCCTCCCCTTCTCCCTCCCTCTCTCCTTGTCTCTCTCCATCCAATCTCTGCCCTGCCGCCCTCCCTCCATCTATTTCTCTCCTAGACTTCAGCTTCAGACAGATGATGTGGTTTCCGAGCTGCAGTCTCGGCCTTCCACTGCTGCGTGACCTTGGCTACCTCCATGTGCCCATTGCCTCACCTGGGCCTCACTTTTCTCATCTGTGCCATGGGATTGGCACACGCGGCTCTGACCTTCAGGTTTGCTGTGCCTGCAGAGGCCTCTCGGCTTTCAGCAGGTGCTCATTCAGTGGGAGCCGCCAGACGTTGAATGTGTGATGGGAATCACTGGCCACCACCTCTCCACCCACCCACCACCTGACGCCCCTCCGGAGTCTGCCGCCCGGCTCTCCATCACTGCCCAGGAGCCAGGCAGCCTCCCCGCTCCCTGCTATTTCTTCTCTGGAGCTTCCCAGGAGGTTAATAGCAGTTTCTCACCAGGAAATTTGGCTTTTTAAGGAATCTCCTTGCCTCTTTCTTCTCTGTGAGGATATTCTCAGAGTGGCTGCAGGAGAGAAGGGAAGGAAGGAAGACTCTTGAGGCATTTGCCCACTAAGGGGGGACACTTAGGGGTAGGTGGGGGGCCAGTTCCGGGCAGGACATGGGGCAGGCAGTGCCCTATTTCCAGAAAAGCTCCCAGTGCTGAGCTGGGCTGGGCTTAAAAGCAGTGGGAGAAGCTTGGGAGTGGGGCGGGGTCACAGGCTCCACTTGGAATGGGCCAGGTCATTTGACTATGGGGGTGTCTCTGAGCCTGGTGGGGCCTCAGTCTCCCCTCCTGGAAGGTGGGCCTGATGACCCATGGCAGCCTCTAAAGGGAGAAAGTGTTGCTGAGCTGCAGATGGAGGTGTAGACTAGGTGAGGGGCTGGGTGTTGGGAGAGGCCTACCGAGTGAGCACCCAGGATCCCTCTGGCTCCACCCCAGGTCCTTGGGCTCGGCCTGCTGTCAGCCATGTCCCTGAGCTCAGGAAAGGTCCCGGGCCTGAGAAGGAGGTCAAAACCCTGCAGCCCTTCCATTACTTCGGGGGGCTCAGCACAGCTGATGTTGAACCCCGGCCTTTCCCTGGTGTGACCCCCACAACAACCAGCTGCACACAGTAGAGGAGGTCCATTTCTCATGTGTGTTTTAAATTGCGGTAAAATGTACCTAACATGAAATTGACCATTCTAGCTTTGTTAAGTATGCAGGTCTGTAGCATTCGGTACATTCACAGTCCTGTGCAGCCATGACCCCTGTCTGTTTCTGGGGCTTCTGCATGATCCTGAACAGAAGCTTGTACGCCCTGTGCCATGCCCCCTCCCTCCTCAGCACCTTGAGGAGGGAACCACTGGTCTGTGTCTCTACAAATGAAACGATTCCAGGTACCTCCCATTGGTGGAATCATAAAACATATTCAGGAGAGCCACACAGCTCTGCCCAGGAGGGCCCAGAGCCTGAGCGCGGGCCGGGGTTTCGTGGGGAGCCCACCAGGGACCGCCACGCCTCTTTTCAATCTCGGTGTCTCTTTTCTGAGAGTGGCTCTGTGGCTGGGCCCTGAGGGCGGCCTCGGGCTGTGCTGACATCACCCCACCTCTGGATTCTCAGGGTAAGGGAGGAGACAGGAGCGAAACCAGCAACATGGCCCAAGAGGCTGCCCTGGGCAAAGAAAAGCCTGATAAGGGACTCTGGCCTCCAGGTGACCCACACTGCCTGACACAGCCACCACCCCCAGGCCCTGCTGGGCCTCCCAGGCTCAATTTGTACGTGTGTGCCTGGGGAGGGCCGGGGTGGCTGGGAAGACTTTTAGGATGTGGGAAACGCATTTATTGTGCTTTCAACGTAAGCCTGGATCTGGTAAGGAAAGGGAAAATGAAAGATTTTCCCTGGGCCCCACTCACCTTCTTACTCTAACACTTAAGACCTTTTGTGATCGGGCCCAGTTCATGCATCCATCTGCCAATCTTGTTGTCCCCTCCTTGATCCTTCCATGAAGTCATGCATTCAGTAAGTATTGACTGAGGACACCCCCCCAGGCACAGTGTCAATTTCTGGAGCCTGTGCCTTGCCCTCCTGGGGTTCTCGAGCTGCGGTCCTGTGGCAAAACCCAGCATGAAGCAAATAATCAGATGATGCCTAAACACAGGCAGTGAGTGCCCAGGGCTTTGGGGAAGCCAGGACCTTGTGAAGCAAGCTGGATTAAGACTGGGAGTCACGGAGGGCGCCACTAAGAGGCTGCTGAGCGGAGGGATAGATGGAGCCGCCCAGGCAAAGGGCTTCAGAAGATCAGCCAGGCAGGGGGAACGGCACACAGCATGACCCAGAGGCACCAAAGGACTCAGTGAGGCCAAGGAACCTATGGGTCAGGCAGCTTCGGCCACTGTGAGTGAAGAACAACAGCGGGGCGATGGGGCGGGGCCTGCACAGGGTCCACTCAGGACTCAGCCAGACCAGGAATTGAAAATCGCCAGCGTGGAACTCAGGAACTTAGCATAAGGGATTGGAAGAGTTAGAAGGGGACAATGAAGGCCAGGCATGGTGGCTCACACCTGTGATTCCAGCACTTTGGGAGGCTGAGGTGGGTGGATCACCTGAGGTCAGGAGTTCGAGACCAGCCTGGCCAAATGGTAAAACCCCATCTCTGCAAAATACAAAAATTAACCGGGTGTGGTGGGGCACACCTGTAATCCCAGCTACTCGGGAGGATGAGGCAGGAGAATTGCTAGAACCTGGAAGGTGGAAGTTGCAGTGAGCCAAGTTTGCACCATTGGATTCCAGCCTGGGGAACAGAGCGAGACTCAGTCTCAAAAAAAAAATTAATAATAACAATAAATAAAAAGAGAAGAAAAGGAAAAAAAGGGACAATGAGATGGCAGCACAGTAGGAAGTTGCTACTTCCCGAGGCCAGGGGACAGAGGGAGGAGGCGGCTTTGCTGGAATTTCAGCACCATGAAACCAAGAGGAGCGATTCTGGCAGCAGCGGGAGGCCTGGAGGGTGCTTGGCCAGAGCCAGCCCAAGGCAGACAGAGACGGGGACAATCCCCGGCCTGCCTGTCCTCCTGCCCTCCAGGCTCTTCCCAGCTGGAAGCCAGCTGGTGCAGGCCACAAGGCCTGTGTGGCTTGGAGAAGACACTGGCTTTGAGCCTCCGTTTCCTCTCCTGTTACAGGGACCCATCAGGCTGGCCTTGCAGGTCTGTGGTTAGAGCAGGGCTGCTTCTCTGCCCCACACCGGGCCCTGGCTCAGCCCTCTTGATCTGCAGAACTTGCCACCACTCCCCTGCCCTTCTAGGCTCCCTGTGTCCAAGGGCCCCCGAGGACTCAGAAATGAGTCAGGTCCGGGCCTCTAGGTGCGTTGCTTGCTCGGGGGCTGTGGTTTCAGACTGCACAGTGTGAGCACAGAAAGCAGGCAGGTGGGTCCCTTTCACTCCAGATGGAGGGTGAGGTGGAGGCTGGACTTTCAGAAAGGAGGCTGCACCTGGACAGCAGGAAGGACCTCCTGGAGGCTCCGAATGCCAGCCTGCCCTGCTTGAACTTGATCCTCAAGGGGAGCTGGGGGACAGGCTGGCAGGTGTGCACTGGGAAAGCCCTGTTAAGAGACAGCACATGTCAAATGCCCTGAACTGTGCGTCGGGGATGGTGACCTGGAGGGGACGAGCTGGAGGCAGGAAGACTAGAGAGGAGGGTGTTTTTTTTTTTTTTTTGAGATGGAGTCTCACTTTGTTGCCCAGGCTGGAGTGCAATGGCGCCATCTCGGCTCCCTGCAACCTCCGCCTCCTGGGTTCAAGTGATTCTCCTGCCTCAGCCTCCCAAGTAGCTGGGATGCTGAGGATGAACCACCATGCTCGGCTAATTTTTGTATTTTTAGTAGAGATGGGGTTTCATCATGTTGGTCAGGCTGGTCTTGAACTTCTGACTTCAGGTGATCGGCTCACCTCGGCCTCCCAAAGTGCTGGAATTACAGGCGTGAGCCACCACGGGAAGAGGAGGGTCTTTCTAGGGAAGTTCCAAGGTTCCCCTTGGACAGGCTTTCTGGGGCTGCTAGGGTGATTCCCCCTGTCCTGTCACCAAACACCTCTCCCTGCCCTTGAGCCCTGATTTAGATGGGGTCCCTGGTTCCTGGGCCAGTCCTATCCTGCCCCTGCCTTGAGGCCACATCTGCCACACCCTCAGCCTGGCCTGCTGGGCTAGTTACTAGTTGCTATCTCCGGGATCCTTCTTGCCAGGACTGTGACTGGAGGGGGCCGGGAGGGGAGGAGCTGAGAAGAGCAGGGTGGGCAGGCCAGGGCCTGTGCCTGGGATGGCCTGTCCCGAGATGCTGGGCTGTGTGTGCATATTGGGGGTGTTTGTCTTGGAGGGGCATGTAGAAGGGATTCCAGTGGTTCACTGGGGGCTTCGCCCACCACTTTTATTTTTGCTTTTATTTTTTATTTATATTTTTTGAGACTGAGTCTTGCTCTTTCTCCCAGTTTGGAGTGCAGAGGCGCAATCTCAGAGCCCTGCAACCTCCGCCTTCTGGGTGCAAGCAATTCTCGTGCCTCAGCCTCCTGAATAGCTGGGATTACAGGAGCCCACCATCATACCCGGCTAATTTTTTTTATTTTTAGTAAAGATGGGGTTGTGCCATGTTGCCCAGGCTGGTCAACTGAACTCCTCCTCAGCTCAGGCAATCCGCCGGCCTCCCAAAGTGCTGGGATTACCCGGCGAGAGCCACCGCGCCTGACCACGCCCCCTGCTTTTAGTTCTCACTCCCACCTCTTCCAGCCATCAGAGGTTACACTGGGACACTGCGTCTGTGAAGTGGGGGATATCTGAAGCTGGACTGGGAATCCCCTCCCAAGCAGGATCCTGGGGACTGGCAGATGGCTCAGCTGCCCCCGCTCCTCATCATCCCCCTGGCTCCACCGCAGCCCTGCTCCTCCATCCAGGGTCCTGCCACCCTCCGAGGAGATGGGGGTGGGGTGCAGGGAGGGGAAGGCGAGGTGGGTGCGAGGCAGGAAGACGGAGGGAGATGGGGAAGAAGAGGGGGACCCGGACCCAGAGCCGCAGACCGCAAACCTAGTGAGCAGTGACCATCAAAACAGGGCGGTTCGCTGAAACTTCTGTGTGTCTGCTGGCTCCGCACACTTTATCTGGCTTAATCTTCAGTATTATGCTTAAATTTTAGTTTTGTAAATGTTTGTATTTTATTTTGTTTATTAGCCAGAGTGGCTAATGCATTAACATATTTAAGAGGAGTGTGCAATTCTGAGTCTCCGTCTCCTCCCCTCCCCTCCCCGCGTTCCCCCAGGGATGAGGCTGCCTCCCCGGAGGCAGCCAGCTTCGCCAGCGACTTCGCTCCTCTTCCAGGCTGTCTGCACAGACAAGCAAACGTATGCATAGAAAAGCAAATATAGGCCGGGCGCGGTGGCTCAAGCCTGTAATCCCAGCACTTTGGGAGGCCGAGGCGGGTGGATCACGAGGTCAACAGATCGAGACCATCCTGGTCAACATGGTGAAACCCCGTCTCTACTAAAAATTACAAAAAATTAGCTGGGCACGGTGGCGCGTGCCTGTAATCCCAGCTACTCAGGAGGCTGAGGCAGAAGAATTGCCTGAACCCAGGAGGCGGAGGTTGCGGTGAGCCGAGATTGCGCCATTGCACTCCAGCCTGGGTAACAAGAGCGAAACTCCGTCTCAAAAAAAAAAAAAAAAAAGAAAAGAAAAGCAAGTATATACACATACATCCCCCACTCCCCGCTTTTAACCCATTAAAGGCTGGCGTTCCGTCACCTGAGTGTTCTGACTTTTCTTTTTCCACTTGCCTACTTACCAAGGCTCAGAGAGGTTAAGACACTGGTCTAGAGTCACACAGCGGGGGTGGAGAGATGGGCAGAGACTGCAGCCAACCGGTGGGGTGGGATGGAGGGGACCGATCAGTTTCCCGCAAGAGACGCGGGAGGAGGTGGGGAAAGCGCGGGAAGCGGGGAGACGGACGGAGGCGCGTGGCGGGCCGTGAGGGATGGGTGGCCAGCTGGGCGCGGAGACCAGAGTCGGGCTGGAGAGCGAGCCGAGGCGGTGCGGAGGCGGGCGGGCTCCTGCTCCTGCTGCCCCCGCCCTGGCGGATGCCGGAGGCACCGTCGGCCACCAGAGCCCACGGCCCTTCTCTCCGCCCCTATCCTGTACTACCCTATGCAAGGCTGGGGTGGGGGCTTCTTCCTGGATGGCCCGCTCCGCACCCGCCCAGGTATTCCATCAGGGGCCTCCCCACCCTCGTTTCCCGCCTCTCAATCAGGCCTGCGAACGGGCGGTGGCGACGCGGTTCTGGGCCTGCCCTAACCCTCGAGCTAGGACGTGGCATCTGTGAAATGGGTGCATAGTGTGTGGGGGTGGGGCGGGTGTCGGCCTTCCCTGTCCAGGGTTTTGGGGCAGCTCGGAGACACCGGCCCCCCAGCCCCGATTTGATGTTTCCCCCTTACCCGAGTGCACTCGCCGCCTCCCCCATCCTCCCCTGGCTTGGGGGAGGGGTGGGTGACAGTGCCTGAGCATAGGCGGCCCTACGGCCCCCCAGCCCGCGCCCCTTTCCAGCTGCTCCTGGGCCCACTCCGCAGGTGCGGGCCGGCCCGGAGCGCCCAGGCAGGGCCGCCGCTGGCAGCCTCCGCGTCGCTGAGCTTTAATGAAGGCCCCCGCGGCGCCCGGCTAATGAGCTCTGGGCTCGGGGTGCGCGCCGCTCCACCCGGTCTTCCGTGCACCGCGGGGTCCTAAAGCGCGGCTGTCACTGACCGACCCTGGGTTCGATTCCCAGCGGAGCGGTTTCTCGCTGCTCGATTCCGGCGGGAGCTACCTCCCCGAGCAGCGCTTTGCTCACCTGTAGAAGAGGTGGAGAGCACTAAGAAGACAGCCACTCTTAGGATGGTGGAGTGGCGAGAAAGAAGCATTGCTAAATAAATGTCTGCCATTATTATTATGTATGATGCTTCCAGCCTGCCTGGCAGGAAAGTTCTGGAGTCAGAATGGACCTTGGAGAGACCTCGGTTAAATCCCCAGCCCCATCTTTATTTTTATGGATGGAGTAACTCGTTCAAGACCTACATCTAACACTGTGGTGTTATGCAGTGTTCAAATGGAAATTATTTAAATTTTTTTATTTTATTTTTAGTAGAGATGGGGTTTCACCATGTTGGCCAGGCTGGTCTCGAACTCCTGACCTCAGGTGATCCACCTGCCTCGGCCGCCCAAAGTATTGGGATTACAAGCATGAGCCACCGTGACTGTCCAAGACTCAGTTTTTCAGGAAAAAATAACTATGTCCTTTGTAAGCTTGCTAGCAGGTTTAAGTGTAATAATGTGTGGGAATGAGTTTGCACCGTAACTAACATGTAGTAACAGCTTAATTAATGTGTGATCTTGCCCCACCACAACCTCCACCTCCCAGGTTCAAGCGATTGTCTTGCCTCAGCCTCCCAAGTAACTGGGATTACAGGCATGCACCACCACGCCTGGGTAATTTTTGAATTTTTAGTAGAGATGGGCATCCACCATGCCCAGCCTACTATCGATATATTTGCTGTGATTGAGTAACTGTTCAGTCATTAAACCAGTTTTAAAATCATGTGTGTATTTTGTAATTATCTTCTCACATCTGTCTTGTCTTTTTGTTCTCTGAAGACATTTTTTTACAGTAGAATACTTGGTTTTATAAAGTCTGTGTTATCAATATTTTCATGAGTTGGCATTTGATGTTGTTCATTAAAACTCAACACCAAACCCAATGTCGTATAGATTTTCTTTTATATTTTTTATAGTTTTGCATTTCAAATTACAGTCTATGGACTATTTTGAGTAGGTTTTTGGTTTTATTTTGTGTATATATGTATTTCATTCTAAATGGCTTCCAAAGTCTTCCATAACCATTTTTGGGAAGGATATGGCTACAGTGGGCTTCATTTTCATTTGAATTTGCAAAATTATTACACTGAATAAACTGAATATTGAATTTTATAGTTATTTCAGGACAGCCAGGCAGGGGTGCACATCCGACGAGAAACTGAGCAAGAGTCTGTGCTTAGCTCTGGCATCACCAGAGGGCGCGCGTACCCACCCCTGACCAACTTCCCTCTGAGGTGCCAGAAGCAGCGAAGAGCTTTGACTTCCTCAGGGCAGCATGAAGGTCTTGTCAACTAAGTGCTATTCATTGTGAGTAAAAGGCTTCCTTTCCACAGCCCTGAGTGCAGAGAAGAGAGTCTTTGGAGTACTCAGCAAAGGAAGAAATTCATCTAGAAAAATGAAATCCCCAAATCCCATCCTTACAACTACACCCTGATATCATTGTCAACGTCCCAGACACAGTGGCTGCTAAGATAAATTCTCCCAGTGGCCTCTAATACAATAATCACACCATGCCCTAACATTACTGTGATATCCATACGTGCCCTAACACCAATATAATACCCACACCATACACCAACGCTCATCTATTATCCACCCTGTTGCTTCTAATACTAATGTAATACTATCCGCATGGTGACCTAATGCTAATGTAATATCTGCCCTGTTCTCCAACACCAATATAATATGTACGCCATGCCCTAACACTAACATCCACCCCGCTCCGTAACACTAATGTATCCACACAGTAGCCTCTAATACTAATAAAAATAGTATCTACTAAGTGGAGTCTGCTGACATTGAGGCTTTTTAAGGATTCACAGCTTTGGATGAAGCGTATCCTCTATAGTGGATTTTGGTGATGTCTCTGCTTTTCTGCCATAGCATTGATATGGTTGTTTTAAAAAGTAATTTACTTTTTAATAATGTCATACTTCTAGGAAACTTGCAGTAGCAGTGCAAAATTTAACCTGTTTCTTTTCTTAGAGTCCTCAGCAATTATTGCTCTACCAGATTTGCAGTGTCCCACAAAATACTCTGGTATATTTTACCCAAAGCGTGGACACTCTCCTAGGTTACCACCACATAACCCCTAGATCAGGAAATCAGCACAGTTCCTGCGTGATAATTCAGTTTACAAACTCATTTCACTTTTACCTCCTGCCACACCTGGGAGTATAATGTGTTTTTTCATTCTGATCCAGTTTTCCTGACACTCTTCCCAAGACTTTCCCGCATATTTATGATCTTGACACATTTAAAGAGCATACAAGTTTTTGTTGGGACACCTATTTTCAGGTCTTTGGGGTATATACCTAGGAGTGGAACCACTGAGTCATACACTAAATCTATTTGTAACTGTTTGAAGAAACACCAAATTATTTGACACATATGCTGCACCATTTCATATTGTCCTGAGCGGTGTTTAATAGTTCAGGTTTCTGCACATCTTTGTCAACACTTCTTTTTTTTTAGCATAACTGTTCTAGTGTGAGTTAAGGGGTATCTCTTTATGGTTTTAATTATGACTAATGATGTTAAACATCTTTCAAGTGCTTGCTGTTGAAGAGTGTATTCAAGTTCTTCATTAGTTTTTAGATTGGATTGTCTTTGTTGTTGAGTTGTAAAAATTATTTATACATTCTGGATAACAGACACTTATGAAGAATCTACTGTGCAGAGTTTTTCTTCCATTCTGTGGGTTACTGGAACATAATAAGTGTTTATGTGTGGTCTCTACCCCAGTGTCCTGAGGCAGAGCGCTAAGCCTTTGTAATGTATGTAATATCACTGTGATATTAGGAGAAATGTCTTTCTAGGATATTATGAATAATATTACAGGATGTCAACCAAGTTTGATATGAGGAGTAATATCTCCCTAGGATGTTACAGGTAATATCAACGGATGTGCACACATGGTGCACTCCCACTGTGATATTAGGAGTGTCATCTCTTCCTAGGATATTGCCACTAACATCACAGAGTGTACACACATGCTGTACAGCCACTTTGATATTACAAGTAATATGTCTCCCTAAGGTATTATGAATGATATCACAGGGAGTACCCAAATACTGTACATATACTTTGATATTATGAGTAATGTCACATGCTGAATATTACGAATAATATCACAAAGTGTTCCAACATACTCTACACCGGCTATGATATTAGGAGTAATATCTCTTTAAAATATAAACCCATGTCAACCCGACGGTGGTATTAGGAGTAATATCTCTTTAAAATGTACACCCACATCAACCGCCCACATCAACCACCTGCCATATGGTGAGTAATATCACCCGGGTTCCCCCTGAATATTACGAACCATTTCACAGAGGAGTGGCCATACCCATGACTTGTAGCATCTCTCTGTAAGATATTATGAATAATATCACAAGGTGTACACAAATACTTTACAAATACTTTGATATTATGAGTAATAACATATGCTGAATACTACAAACAACATCAAAAAGTGTTCAAACATACTCTACAACAACTAAGATATTAGGAGTAATATCTCTTTAAAATATACACCCACGCCAGAGAGCAAGCCTATGCCAGAGGGCGAGTAGCAGCACCCCGGACCCTCACCTGCTGGTGGCTATGAACCCTCTGGCTAGGGGGCTGTGGTCTCTCCATACAGTCAAACATTATTCAGCCTTAAAAAGGAAGGAAATTCCGACACATGCAAGCCCATGGATGAACCTTGAGGATATTAGGCAAAGTGAAATAAGACAGTCACAAAAAGAGAGATACTGTATGATTCCACTTACGTGAAGGACCTGGAGTAATCAGATTCACAGAGACGGAAAGTAGAGCTGGGGGAGAGCAGCAGTGACTTATTTAATGGGGACAGAGTTTCAGTTTGGCAGGATTTAGTGAGTTCCAGAGTTTGGCTGCACAAAAATATGAATGTACTTACACTGAAGTGTGTACTTTAAAATAGTTACAGTAAATCTTTTGTGTTTTACCACATTTCAAATTTTTTACATTGGAAATGTATTTTTATTGAGCACCTCCGTGCTGGGCATGATGATACGATTATGAACACCGTAGTTATAAAAAACACTGTTAGGGAGGTAAAATTCCAAGTGTAAAAACTAGCATAGACAGACAATAATAGACACAGACCCACAGGACTCGGATAGCAGGCTTATTAGACAGATTATAGGTTTCAGCAGGAACTAGAAATTATTAAAATTACTAATCACTAAATTTGCAGTTTAATAATTAATTTAGCCAATCAGCTAATTTACTAATTACTGAAAATTACATACTGAAAAAGAACCAGAATGTAGTAGAAAGAGATGGCAGAAAAGGCCACCTAAAGCCCAGCTTTTAGACAGTCCTCTTAGCAGATGAGGGATAGAAGGGCACTTCCCTTCCTGGCAGGCATGGCAACTCATGCCTGTACTCCCAGCTACTCACAAGGCTGAGGCAGAGGAATCACTTGAACCCAGCAGGCAGAGGTTGCAGTAAGCCAATATTGCACCACTACCGATTTCTGTATCTTAATTTTGTATCCTAAAGCTTTCCTATTCATTTATCAAATCTAAGAATTTTTTGGTGGAGGTTTTAGGGTTTTCTACATACAAGATTATATTATCAGCAAACAGCAGTAATTTGATCTCCTCGTTTTCAATAAAAGGATGTCTTTCATTTTTTAATTTTTTTCTGATTGCGCTGGTAAGGACTTCTAGTACTATAAGAGTGGTGAAAGTGGGCATCCTTGTCTTGTTCCACTTTTCCGAATTAAGAATAACATTGGCTATGGGTTTGTCTTGTCATATATGGACTTTATTATGTTGAAGTATGTTTTATGTCTTGTTTGTTGAGGATTTTTTTCACGAAGAGATTCAGAAAAAACATTTAATAAATGTCAGCATCTGTTGAGATGATCATATGGTTTATGTCCTTAATGCTTTTTATGTGATGTATCCTGTTTATGGATTTGTGTATGCTGAGCCATCCTTGCATCTCTGGTGTAAGTCACACCTGGACATTCACCACAACAGACCATATGCTTGACCATGAAACAAGTATCAACAAATTTTAAAGGACTGAGATCACACACAATACAACTAAATACTAAAAGTGCACGCATTTAAAATAAAAAATTAAGTCTGAGGGAATGAATTATTTGGATCCTGAAGCTCTCACTGCCCTGTGGCCATACAACTGACCATCACGGTGTCGTCCTGCATAGCTCTTGCTTATTTGTGCTCTGAATAGGACATTTGCCTGGGTGAGTAACATGCTCATAAACAGGTCTAAGAAATCATTGCTTTATCTACATAAAGGATGTTCCGCAGAATATTATGCTATTACACCATGGGGAATAACCATATTTCTCCTGAGCAACTGATTTGCTTTTATTTCATTGCCCAGGTATCAATTTATTAATTCAAACAATAACTTCAAATGAACTTGCCAGGAATTCATTTAACAGTGACTGAGAACATTCATATTCAACTCTGTGGCTTACCCTCACAACAAATATGAAAGACTTTATGGTGAGCATTTGCATATTGACTTTGACCCTGACTCTATGTTTTGTATTTACTCTTCCCCCACCCCGGATTTATAACATATTATTTGACAGTATCTCATGTATCATTGTAAGTTTAATTCATTTTAAAATTAGGTAGGGCATAAATAATAATTTCTGTTTTATTTTGTAACACTCTAGGTCAGGCTGTGTATGAAGCACTTTGCATCTCAAATCATATTCGATCTTTAGTCAACCTGTTGGGATGGAGGACCACAGCTGGAAGTCATTGAGCAAAGTGCTTAGACCATGGCAGGCCTCAATGCATGCTATTTAGAAATACTCTCATGCTTATCCTACCTACTTTATAGAGCTATGATGCAAATCAGATATTTTTGAAAACACCCACAAAGGCAAAAGAAAAAAAGGCAGTACTCAGCTTACTAAAGTTATTGATCCTGAGTTTATTCAAATACATGACATGCAATCATAAATAACAGATGACCACAATGTGTTTTGGAACGGACGCGACCTCTTCTCACTGTCCAGGACTGGCCCAGGTCCTCATTTAGGTACTTGCACCCAGTTCTGAATTGCTTTCTGGGGTATGCTGTGTCCTCTCTTGTTCCATGAGGCCGGAGCTGGCTTTGTGGGTGTGCAGCATTATAGACTGCTTTTAGAATGTACCATTTCATTGTTTTCATCTTAAAGTGCTAGTATTCAAATCTTAAATCTTACTTCCATGGAAGTGGTGATTTGGGCAAATTAACTCACCTCTGTGAATTGGTTTGGGCAAATTAACTCACCTCTGTGATTGATTTGGTTCACCTCTCTGAACACACATTGACTGATTAGGAGTCATAGGTGGGGCCAGGTGTGATGGCTCATGCCTGTAATCCCAACACTTTGGGAGGCCAAGGTGGGTGGATCACTTGAGTTCAGGAGTTCGAGACCAGCCTGGCCAACATGGCCAAACGCTGTCTCTACTAAAATTAACTGGGCGTGGTGGTCACCCTAAGTGGTCACCCTAAACACAGCGACCCATCATACAAGACTCCTACCATCTGGCCACCACCACAGCCCTGCGCCCGCCCTGGCGGCAGCCAGCAACCTTCCTACTCCTCCAGCGCTCTGCAGTTTCCATGGCTGTCACCAACTGCAGTGAGGTGAGCCGTGGTGCCACAGGCTCTAGCCTCTAGCATGTGGCAGGTGGCTCCTTCCTTCTCCTGGCACCGAACAGCTGGTGGGCAAAGCCAGAAAAGCCTAGAACAGGATGCAGAGAGTGTTAGCATTAGAGCCCTACCTTGTCATGCTGGCCACTTCGTGGCAGGGGCCAGTTTCAGCCAGGGCACTAACACCCACCCTCCAGAGTCCAGCCCCTCCTTTTGGCCCAAGCTGACCAGGAACTGAGGCCTAGAGTGGGGACTGGAGACACCATGGTGCCTGGGTTTCCCACTCGACAGGAACCACTGGGCCCACCCGGGCTGATGATCGGGAAGCAGGAGCAGCAGAATCTCAGCGCTAGCCAGCCCTCCCCACCAAAGTGCCCATTCCCATTCCTGAGGCCTCCACCACAGGGCCCTGTCACCCCGTGGTGTCCGCTACTGCATGCCCCGGGGGTCCCAGGCAGTCTCTGCAACACAGAATGAGAAGGCACGCACCTGGGAACCACGACGGGTCTGGGCTCCCTGCCCTGCTCAGGATTCCCGCGGAAACATTGCAAGCCCAGTACCCTCTTGCTGGAGGAGATGACTCTCTAGAGTAGGGAGTCTGGGGAGAGGAGGACCACTCCTCTCTGAGACACCACTGTCACACCTCTGCTGCCCGCGGCTGGCAGTACAACCCCCAAAAGAGCCTCTGACACACTGCCGGCAGTGTAGCCCCGAGATAGTGCCAACACCTCGTACCCCACCGCCAGCAGTGTAGCACCCGATGGCGGCCCCAGCCCGCCCCTGCATTAGATGCTGCAGCACCAGATGGCGCCTGCAACCCGACCCCGCCGTGGGCAGTGTAGCCACAGATAGTGCCCCCAACCAGACCCCCGCCGTGGGCAGTGATGCCCCCATATGGCACCCAACCTGCCCCCCCCAAAGTGGGCAGTGCAACCCCAGATAGCCCACAACCCGCTCCTGGCCGAGAGCAGTGCAGCCACGGATAGCACCCCAAACTCCCTCTCCACCTCGGGCAGTGCAGCCACAAATAGTGCAGGTAGCCGCCAATAGGGTACCCAACCTGTCCCTGCCACAACCAGTACAGCCTAGGATAGCACACTCACTCGCTCCTTGCCAGGCAGTGTATCGGGCTCAACCCTCCAGCCCCCCCGTACCCACTACTCAGGCAGTGTATTGGGCTCTAGTAGAGCCCCCAACCAACCCTCCAGCCCCTCTCCACAGGCAGTCCGGCCCCTGGTAGCGCTCCCAACAACACCCCCCCACCTCCGCCTCAGTGTAGCCCCCCCATAGCGCCCTCAACACTCCCCTCCGCCAGCAGTGTAGCACCCTATAGTGATCCTAACCCATCCCCCCCACCAGCACTGCAGCCCCAGACAGTGCCCCCACCCCGTTCCTTGCTGTGGGCAACACAGCCATGGATAGTACCCCCAACCCGTCCCCAACGAGGGCATTGCAGCACCTGATAGCTCCCTCAACTCACCCCCCACCACAGGGAGTGCATCCCTGGATAGTGCCCCCAAAATGCCCCACTGCCGCTAGTAGTACAGCTTGGGATAGTGTCCCAACCCACCCCTGGCCACAGGAAGCATACCCCTAATAGGGTCGCCAATCCTCTCCCCTCCACCGGCATTGGCATCCCAGATAACACACCCAGCCAGCTCCCTGAGCACCAGCAGTGACACCCTGGATAGCGCCCACTGCAAACGGCAGGGGGCCCACAACCTGTCCCCCATGCTCCAGGCAGTGCGCCAGCGATAGTGAACCTATGCCGTCATCTTTTTTACCTTTTCGGCTGCCCTGTAGTCTCCCTTGCTGTCACCAACCGCAACAGCGCAACAGAGAGGCAAGCCACGGTACTGCAAGCGCCAGGCTCCAGCATGAGAGACAGGTGATTTCTCTTCTTTCTCGGCTAAGCCGGGGCACGAGCAGCTAGATCGGCCAATCCAGAAGAGCCTGACATGGCAAGACAACATCCCCCGCTAAGGAGTGTTTTTCATGTTCTGATTGGATGAGAGAAACCTATAGGCCTGCCTGATTGCACTTTATCATGTTCTGATTGGTTAGCCTAAGGCTTGCTCTCATCCAATCAGAATATGAAAATAAAGACCAATCAGAGTAGACCTAGAGGTTTTCTCTCATCCAATCAGAATATGTAGTCCAAGCCCTTCATTTGCATGAACTATATAAAGGAAGCTAAGCGAGCGGGTCTCGCCATTCCAGAGTTTTCTGGCTTGCCTAGCATAGCTACTACGTGCCTGGCTGGCTTAGAGAAGAAGGGGGAGTAGCCCCCCACAACCCGCCCCTCACCACCGCACACACTGGAGGCTGGAGGCTGGAGCCTGCAGTCTCATGGCTCGCCTCGCTGTTACGGTTGGTGGAGGGATAGGTTCACTATCCCAGGCCGCACTGGCTGTGGCGTGAGGGGTGGGTTGGGGGCACCCTGATGTGAACAGTGGGCTATCCAGGGCGTCACTGCCCGTGTTGGGGGGCTGCTGGGGTGTACTACTTGGGGTGTCCCTGCCCACAGAGGGGAGTGGGCTGGGGGCGCTAGCCAGGGTTGCACTGGTCATGGCTCGGGGTGGGTTGGGGCTCTATTCCAAGCTGTATTGCTAGTGGCAGTGTGGTGTTTTGGGGGCACTATCCAGGGATGCACTGGCCGCGGTGGGGGGGAGTTGGAGCTACAAGGTGCTGCAATGCCTTTGTCGGGGACAGGTTGGGGGTGCTATCGGGTGCAACACTGCGGGCGGTGAGGGGCGGATTTGGGGCACTTTGGGGTGTTACACTGCCCACGGTGGGTGGGGTGTGTAATATCCAGGGCGTCATTGCCGGCGTCTGGGAGCTGGTAGGGGCACTATCCATGGCTGCACTGCCCATAGTGGGGAGGGGGTTGGGGGCACAGGGGCTGCAATGCCGGTGGTGGGGGATGGGTTAGTGTTCCTATAGGGTGCTACACTACTCGCGGCAGGGAGTGGGGTGTCGAGGGCATTATCGGGGGCTACACTGAGGCGGGGGGGGGTTGTTGGGAGCGCTACCGGAGGCCGGACTACCTGTGGAGAGGGGGTGCAGGGTTGGTTGTGGGTGCTATCGGGGGCCAGATAAACTGCCCGTGGCGGAGGAGCGGATTGGGTGCTATCAGGGGTCTGCACTGCCTGGCAGGGAGCGGGTGGGTGTACTATCTGCGGCGTATTGGCCGTGGCAGGGATAGGTTGGGTGCGCTATGGGGGCTACCCTGCTCGCGGCAGGGGTGGATTGGGTGTGCTCTCCGTGGTTGCACTGGCTGAGGTGGGGAGGGAGTTTGGGTGCTAACTGTGGCTGCAGTGCCCGAGGCAGGGAGTGGGTTGAGGGCTCTACCCAGGCCTACACTGCTCTCAGCAGGGCTTGGACTGGGGCGCTATCCGGGGTTGCACTGCCCACGGTTGGGGTCGGTTTGGGTGCCACATTGGGGTGTCACTGCCTATGGCAGGAGTCTAATTGGAGACGCTGTCCGTGGCTACACTGCCCACAGCAGGGAGCAGGTTGAGGGCACTATCCCGGGGTGCTGCCCACAGCAGGTGGTGGGGTGCAGCTGCCATCGGGTGCTGCAGTGTCTGAGGCAGGGGCAGTTTGGGGCTGCCATTGGGTGCTACACTGCCGGCTGTCGGGGGGCAGGATGTTGGATTTATCCTGGGGCTAAATACCAGCGACAGGTTAGGGGCTCTATTGGGGGTTGCAGTGGCAGCGGCGGGCAGCAGAAGTGTTAGTGACAGTGGTGGTCTCCGAGAGAGGAGCGGTTCTCTCCCCAGATTCCAGACTCTAGAGGGCCATCTCCTCCTGCGTGAATGTGGGGCACACAATATTTCCGCGGGAATCCTGAGCGTGGCAGGGTGCCCAGACCCACCCTAGTTCCCAGACCCGCACCTTCTCATTCTGTGTTGTGGAGACCACTCGGGACCCCGGGGCACGCAATAGTGGCCACCACGGGGTGATAGGGCCCTGTGGGTGGAGGCCAGGAACCAGAACCAGCACTTGGGTGGGGAGTGCTGGCTGGGGCTGAGTTTCTGCTGCTCCTGCTTCCCGAGTGCAGCCCAGGTGGGTCCAGTGGTTCCTGTGGAGTGGGAGGTCTGGGCACCGTGGTATCCCCAGTCCCTGCTACAGGCCCCAGTTCCTGGCCAGCTTGGGCCAAAAGGAGAGGCAGAACTTTGGAGGGTGGGTGTGAGTGCTTTTGCTGAAACCGGCCCCTGCCACCCAGTGGCCAGCATGACAAGGTGGGGTTCTAATGTTACCACTCTCTGCATCCTGTTTTAGGCTTTTCTGGCTTTGCCCACCCAGCTGCTCCATGCCAGGAGAAAGAAGAGCCATCTGCTATATGCTGGAGGCTGGAGCCTGTGGCCCCATGGCTTGCCTCATTGCGGCTGGTGGCAATGATGGAGACTGCAGAGCTCCAGCAAGGTAGGAAGGTGGCTGGCTGCCACGGGGACAGGGGCAGGGCTGTGGTGGTGGCCAGGTGGTAGGAATCTTGTAGGATGGGCCAGTGTGTCGAGGGCAGCAGCAGCAGTAGTGGTTGGCATCGGTGGTAGTGGTGGCAGCAGCAGTAAGTCTGGGGGCTAGGGAGGTGGGTAGGAGCACTGCAGGGGGTCAGCCCATGCAGCTGGGGTAGGATGGGTAAGAAGCTGCAGGTGCTGTACCGTGGGACTCTGTGGCAGCGGTGGAGTCGCAGCCAGGACAAGGAGGAGTCTTCGCTGTTTCTCCTGCAGAATCTGGAGGGCGACCTCCTGCCTGCACCTGAGCCAGGTGTGAGTGGCAGCATTGTGTGATTACTAACAATGTTTCAGGGGTGAATATGTGTCTTCTTGCTTTTTTGTTGAGCTAGTCTTGGACTTTTTCAAATTTCATGAATCAGGAAGTGGACAAAAGGTATGATGGGCCTCCTGATTCCCTTACTTGTTCTTTTTCCTTTCTTCCAGTCTGGTTTGTCTTCTCCTTATCATTTTCATGTGCTGCTGCTTCTATTTCTTGAATCTATTCTTGTTTCTCCTTCTCCTCCCTTTGTTTTTGTTATCCCAAGCGAGGGCCTTCACAAACAACAATCCAAAACTGAGTTAAAAGTAGACTACTTTTCAGTGCGTTGTATTTTTTTTCCTCAGAGTCTCACACTGTCACCCAGGCTGGAGTGCAGTGGCGTCATCTTGGCTCACTGCAGTCACTGCCTCCTGGGTTCAAGCAATTCTCCTGCCTCAGCCTCCTGAGTAGCTGGGATTACAGGTGCCCACCACCATGCCCAGCTAATTTGTGTATTTTTAGTAGAGACACAGTTTCACTACGTTGGCCAGGCTGGTTTCAAACTCCTGACCTAGTGATTATCCTGCCTTGGCCTTCTGAAATGTTGGGATTACAGGTGTAAGCCACATGGCCCAGCTGACAAAATATAAAATTTTAAGTCGTATTGTTTTGTATTGACATATGTAATTCATATTCCATAAATTCTCCTTTTTGAAGAATACAGTTTGGTGGATTTTAGCATATTCTGGTTTTGCTATTACCTGGACTACCTAACTTCAGTTCATTTTCATCACCTTGAAAAGAAACCCCTTACCTGTATCAGCCAACTTCATTCTCCACTCACCCTACCAATCTCCAGTCTGCTGTCTATGGATTTTTCTATTCTGGACATTTCATACACATCAGGTCATCAAATCGGCTGCCTTTTGTGTCTGACTTTTTTTTTTTTTGAGACGGAGTGTTGTTCTTGTTACCCAGGCTGGAGTGCAATGGCGTGATCTCGGCTCACTGCAACCTCCGCCTCCTGGGTTCAGGCAATTCTCCTGCCTCAGCCTCCTGAGTAGCTGGGATTACAGGCACGCGCCACCATGCCCAGCTAATTTTTTGTATTTTAAGTAGAGACGGGGTTTCACCATGTTGACCAGGATGGTCTCGATCTCTTGACCTCGTGATCCACCCGCCTCGGCCTCCCAAAGTGCTGGGATTACAGGCTTGGCCACCGCGCCCGGCCTCTGACTTCTTTCAGTAAGCAGAAGGTATTCAGGTGCCTCCATGTTGTGGCATGTATCCATACCTCGCTTGTTTATGGCTGAATAACATCCATTGTGTGCATATAATTGGTTATGTTTTTCATTTATCAGTTGGTGGACAGATGGGTTTTTTTTTTTAAACTATAAGTAGTGCTGCTGTGAACACCATATTCAAGTTTTTGTGTGAACATATTTTTTATTTCTTCTGGATGTATACCTAGGAGTGGAAGTGCTAGGCCCTACAGTAATTCCGTTTGTTACTGTTAAAAGAACTGCCAAATCTTTTCTTTTTTATATTCACACAAGCAATGTAGGAAGGTCTCAGTTTCCCCACATTGTTGCTAACACTGCTTTGTTACTTAATTACAGTCCTACTGGTGGGTGTGAAGTGGTAGCTCAGTGGTTTGACTGAAATTCCCCTAATAACTCATGATTTTAAATATGTTTCCATGTGTTCATTGCCAATTTGTGCATCTTGTTTGGAGCAATAGCTATGCAAATTCTTTTTTCATTTCTTAAATCTATTTGAGATTTTATCATTAATTTGTCAGTATTCTTTCTCTACTCTGGCTAATAGTCTTGATCATATACGGGAGTCACAAATATTCTCTCCAATTCTGTGGGTTGTAATCTTCTTGATTGTATTCTTTGACACAAAAAGTATTTTAAATTTGATTAAATCCTAATTCTTTTTTTATACTTATGCTTTTGGTTACATATC
This sequence comes from Callithrix jacchus, assembly GCF_049354715.1. Taxonomy (NCBI): domain Eukaryota; kingdom Metazoa; phylum Chordata; class Mammalia; order Primates; family Cebidae; genus Callithrix; species Callithrix jacchus. Next base: position 203,942,801 of record NC_133502.1, read on the forward strand.
TAAGAATTTATAGGCAAATCCAAGCTCATGAAGATTTATGCTCTTTTTTTTTCTGAGATTCATATAGTTTAGCTCTTATGGGCAGAGAGCTTGAGCCCAGGAGTTCAAGACCAGCCTGGGCAACCTAGTGAGACTCCAGCTGAACAAAAATAGATATTAAAATCCAGATGAGTGTGGTGCATGCTCCTGTAGTCCCAGCTACTCAGAGGCTGAGGTGAGAGCATCACGTGAGCCCAGGAGTTTCAGGCTACAGTCAGCCATGATGGCGTCACTGCACTCCAGACTTTGCTTCAAGAACAAGAACAACAATAACAACTCACACAAAAGCAAAACATATTAAACATATTTAAAAGTTCTTCAGTCACTAAATTGAGAACATCAGGTGGTTGCATATATATGCAGTTGGAATCTTTAATAGAGAAGGGGGGATTTGAAACAATAATGGCAGAAAATTTTCTTAATTTGATGAAAACTCCATCTCAAAAAAAAAAAAATTCTGGCTGCTGTGCTGAGAAATGTAACAATTGTTACTACATTAGGAGCTTAGGTCTGCTTTGACATGAAGCGCTGGGACATTGGAACAGAGAAAGAGATACTCTCCCCACTGCAAACTTTAGAAAGTGACAGGTGAATACAATCTGTTAAGGGCTTTAGAAAGTGACCTCAGAAAGTGACAGGTGAATGTGATCCACTGTTTCTATCTGTGAGCAGAGTCTCTGCCACGTTCAGCAAGAGTGGCATGTCTCCTTGACCTCAGTGTCTGCGGTAGACATTATGGCCACGTTATTGTTCCACATGAGAAATGTACTTTCTCAGGCATGAAACCATAGGCCAGTGTGGCCTTCTTAAAGGGATCCTGAAGCCATTAATTGCATTCATTTTATTTCAAGAAGACCTAAAATTATGTTTTATGCCAGGCCAATAAAGGCTGGCACTTCATTTCCTTGGTCTTACAACATTGCTGCCTTTGGAAAGGTGTCTGAGGACGAAATAACCTGCCATAGTCCCCTGCAAAAGAGGAAATGGTGCTGAGGGTGGGCCAGCCACACACGCACCCATGCTGGTCTGTCTTCAGGGCTCATGGAGGGATTTTCAGAGCTGGTGGGTGGGTGGGTGGGCCAGTGGCAGCCAGAGGCCTGAGCAGCCAGCAGGAGGCTGCCGGTGACAGCCATGTCAGGGGCTGAGATGGGAGGCTCGGAGGACCTGGGAAAGGCCAGCCTTTGGTCACCAAAGGTCTAAATAACCTGAAGTTTACTGTCTAGGACAGTGCAGATAGGCAGTAGCTGCCCAATAAGGCATAATGCCATTCTTCATATTTTTTCCTCATTCGCCTTGTCTTCTTCAAGGTCTTCATTTTCAGAGATGGCAACTGATACCTGGAAACCCCATGAAGTTCTACAGTGTTTACATCAATCCCTCAAATCTGGTTAAGCCCAAGAGCCAGAGACCTGCTGATTTCTCTGAAAATGGCTGTCTTTTTTTTTTTTTTTTTTTTTTTTAGATGCAGTTTTGCTCTATTGCCCAGGTTGGAAGCACAATGGTGGGAGCTTGGCTAACTGCAGCCTTTGCCTTCCAGGTTCAAGCAATTCTTCTGTCTCAGCCTCCCAAATACCCGGGATTACAGACATGTACCACCACTCCCAGCTAATTTTTCTATTTTTAGTAGAGATGGGGTTTCATTATATTGCTCAGTCTGGCTTTGAACTCTTGACCTCAAGTGTTCCACCTGCCTCAGCCTCCCAAAGTGTTGAGATTACAGGCAAGAGCTACTGCGCCCAGCCATGGCTGTCTTAAGGAAGAACCAAAGGACATAGTGAAAAAGACAGCACCTAAAAGTTAGCATGGATGGGAGGGAAAAGTTTCTGGAAAGCAAGGCATTAGCAGGAATTGGCCAAGTTCTTGTCCACCCTTTGCTAGTGATGGTTCATTATTGTAGGGTAATAATATAATATGGGTCCAAAACATAAAGCTTAAAAAATGTATCTCTGAAGTTTGACAGGCAAGATAGAAGCTAGAAAAACAGAGTCTAAACTGTGTGTGTGTGTGTGTGTGTGTGTGTGTGTGTGTGCATGTGCACAAGACAGAGAGAGACAGACCGGTAATTCAAGGCGGGTGGGTGCGGGGAGAGAGAGAGAGACAGAGACAGAGACAGAGACAGACAGACAGACTCTGGTGATTCAAGGTCCTGGTGCAGAAAAACAGATAGGTTCTTTCTCCACAAACAAAACTAGATTTTTTTATTTGTCACATGCGAAGGTCATCTGCTTTCCCACTCCCTCATTAAAATTCTGAGATGCTACAAGACATCCCATACAGGATAATTAGAGCCTGATCTCCCAGGAAAATGCTGGAAACCAGGTTTGTGAATTAGCCTTTCTCTTTGGTGGGTGGACACTGCCTCCCTGTGTTCAGATAGTGGGAACCACCTAGCAATGGTCCTTTGGCTCCTCAACTCCGTATGGCTGGGTGGATTCCCAGGTATGCCCACAATATCTATGTGTTGGTGATGGTGTGAAGGCTTCCACAGCTGTCAGTGTTTTCAGCTAGGGGATGGAGAGGTTGTTTATAGTGAGGGGAGAGGGGCATGAGAGGAAGCTAGTGAGGCAAGCAGAGGTGATAGAATGCATGCTAAGGAAAAACTCATTAGAAACTGCTCTGGATTTCCCTGGTGACTCAAGCATTTGGATTTCTGTGACTTTGTCGCTGCTGCTACCTCTTCCCAGAATGCTTTCTCCACAGATTCTGCCTTGTGAAGGCCCATGCTTCTCAGAGATCTGGCGGAAGCATTGCCTTCTCTGGGAAGCCCTGCCTGATCACCGCTCCCCGGACCCTACCCTGGTAGAATCAGGGATTTCATTCTGCTCCATCATAGCCTCTTCCCTATACAACTTAAGGGTGGGTCTCAACATTTCCATATTTGTCTCCCATGGACCCTGGAGGCCCTGGAAGTGTGACTGAACTTGTTTTATTGTTCTGTGTTTCCCCAAGGCTTAGCAGTTCTTTCATTAATATCTTTGAAAGAGCAAATGAATAAATGAATGAATGAATGAATAAATGAGTGAAAAAAATAAATAGTATGCATATAACATTTGTAAAAATCAGATGAAAAGCCTTTAAGGCAGAAAAACCAATGTTATTAGGAGAGGCGAGAAATACCAGAACTGAGGGAAGAAATACCAGAATTGAGGGGCTGGAGGGAGCTGAAACTAACAGGGAATGTTACTGAGTTGTAGAAAATAACTCATTTCACTGCTAGAGGAAGAGCTATTTATGTAATACTAGAATTAATATAATCATGGTTATTATCTCAGAAGCACAAGAGAGTCATAGAATGGCTTACTGAAGGGTTGCAACTCAGAAGATCACTAAAACCATCAGAGGATTCCAGCTTTGCATTTCACTAAAATGTAAGACTTTTTGCTTGAAAACGTCTCATTTAATGGGCTCATCAGCTTCTCAATCTCAGTATCTTCAAGAGTTCCATAAACTTCCACTTTCCCTAATTCTAACACCCAATTAATCACAGTCAAGCACTGCTATCCCAGAAATGTCTCTTAAACACCTCAAACTACCTGCAAACACTCTGACTTCTCCACACCTTTGAGTGGAAATGTGCTGTTTCCTCTGCTGGGAAAACGGTTGAATCCCTTTTTTTTAAAGGCTAAATTAGAGATCTCCCTTAGAGACTCAGCTCTGGGAAGAGACTTTCCCATCTCCACAGCAAAGGTGGCCATTCCTCAACTGCGTTCCCCTTGCACTGTGTTTATGCCCTTATTCCAGTATTTTTTTCAAGGCTCTATTGTAGAAATTACTGCAGACAAGTTTTGTTGAAAGTATCTTGATCTGCTCCTCACTGCCTGGAAGCAGCATAAAGGAGTATACAGCTTAAGGATCTTTGTAGTCTTTTCTAGCACGTGGATGAAATATAGCAAAAGAATGCCCAGAACACATTTATAAAACAAAGTAATAAATGAAAATAAACGAAGGGACAAGCATGAAGGACATATTAGGATGAAAATAAAATAGCTTTACCAGTCTGTGTAGCTCCTGATCACTACAGTATATACTGGTCACATCTTGTCCCTTTATTTCCACCCCAAATCATACTCATTCCTTAAAAATCTCTCTCTCAAATGCTGCCCCCTTCATTAGGCTTCTGCCTAATATCTTTTTTTTTTTTTTTTGAGCAGGAGTCTTGCTCTGTCACCCAGGCTGGAGTGCAATGGCATGTCTCGGCTCACTGCAACCTTTGCCTCCTGGGTTCAAGCAGTCTCTGCCTCAGTCTCCCAAGTAGCTGGGATTACAGGTGCCCAACACCACACTCTGCTAATTTTTGTTTTGTTTTGTTTTAGTAGAGATGGGGTTTCACCATTTTGGCCAGGCTGGTCTTGAACTCCTGACTTCATGATCCACCCACCTCGGCCTCCCAAAGTGCTGGGATTACAGGCATGAGTCACCATGCCTGGCCACTTCTGTCTATAATTAATCAACACGAAGCCGTTTGCTTCTGGGCATGGCTCACATGACATTCATCACTTATTACATTTTATGAGAGATCATGTACTAAAAAAAAAATACGTAAAATAAGTTGGGCTACTACTGTGTGTCTGTCACAGGGAAAATCTCTTTCTAAAACTGAGTCTCTAAGGGAGACCCCTAATCCAGCTTTTAAAAAGTTTCAGATGCTGAGCACAATAAGTTGAACAAACTAGAAAAAGTCTCTGTTCTTTTTAAGCTTAAATTTCAGTGGATGAAGCCATAGTAGCACATAAACAAATAAAAAGTTTCAGTGTTTTAAGGACAAGAAAACTGGGTGATGTAATAGTGCTTCCCTCAGCATTCGCGTTTGTAGCCAGTAGAATTGTTTTACAAAAGGAGAATTTATTAAGCAGGATTCCTTCAAAAACTCATTAGAAAGATTAAAGAAACAGGCTCTTGTCAAGTTTCCAGCAAAAACAATTGGACATTTCGTCTCTAGCATATGATACATGAGGAGAGTCACTGAGTTTGTACTACTCAAGAGAGGAGAAAACATTAAAAGCTGATTAAATTGTATGACTTTGTTGTTGTTGTTTTGATTTTGGTTTTGGTTTTTATTTTGAGATGGAGTCTCGCTGCGATGCCCAGGTTGGAGTGCAATGGCGTGATCTCGGCTTACTGCAACTTACTTCCCAAGTTCAAGCGATTCTCCCACCTCAGCTTCCTGAGAAGCTGAGATTACAGGTGCCTGCCACCACACCATGCTAATTTCTGTATTTTTAGTAGAGGCGGGGTTTCAACATATTGGCAAGGCTGGTCTTGAACTCCTTGACCTCAACTGATCCACCTGCCTCGGCCTCCCAAAGTGCTGGGATTACAGGTGTGAGCTATTGTGCCCGGTCAAATTGCATGGTTTCTTATTTCCATTTTGCTATGCCAAGTGTTCCCTTCCCTACTGCCCTACTTACCTACAGATTCAGATTTTTTAAAAGGAGTTTATGCTTTCTATGACTTTTTGCATTAGGGTTGAAACTTTGAGTCACAAGTGCTTTGAGACAGATCATTTACTGAAGATCTAGAACGTATAACCAGCCACCCAAGGACACATGTGCAGGCTGGCATGCCTGCAGCCAAAAAGAAATCATAGGAAAAGCATAGGACAGTCAAATGGGTCTCTGCTCCTCCATAATAACTGTCTTCGAGAAAAGTTGGATTCTGTGTCTAGGGTGAAACTCTCATAATTTTTTGAACAATCATGTATTTGGTGGACTAGAAGACAAAATGATTATTTTTTTCTATAAGTCTTCACACAAATGCTGTTGGCTCTTCCTTTCCTGCTCCTTCATGTCATATTAGGCAGATCCCACAGGTGGTGTTAAAATGGTTGGCCCAGTTAGTCTAGCTTGAAATTTTGTTTTTATGTTCAATTCAAAGCATTTCCCCTCTCTAGCTCAGAACTGCCCTGCATGCTGGGAAGTAGGCCCTTTTGATTCTCTTTCATTGCCTCTTCTCTTTTCCTCCTAATGCTTTGGGGTTCTCCAAAAGCAGGATCTGAAAGTGGGTATTATAGGTAAGCAGCAAAAGCACCTTTATTTTGCAGCTACAGTTGACACTTCTTCCCTGGCTATTTCAGTGCTTCCAGAGGTCCCTGAGGCTTCTCACTGCATAATTCTCTCATGTAGGAGAAACTTTTTGACTTCTCCAAATATCTTCTGCCCCAGGTGATACTTTTCAAAAATACCGTATTGCTATGGTACTCCACCCCTACTGGCCAGAATCCTTGCAGGTGGGAGGGAGGGGCACTGGCAAGACAGGCTTAATACTGGCTGATTATCAGTTTCCATGTGGCCCACTGAAAACTCATGATACTTACCTGCCACGGAGTGAAAGTGCCGGCCACCCTATTGCAAGCTTCTTTTTTTTTTACCCAGCCATTACTGTATTTCTTTCTTTTTCCTTTGCTCACACAGAGAGTGAAGATTGGCAGATCCACTGCTCCTACAGGTATTTAACAAGGTAAAGGGGATGCCAGGCCCCTGTCTTTTAGGCATGCAGTTTCTTCAAGTGGTCTTTGCAGAGTACTCCCTAGTTTGACTTGGATGGGGAGAGGAAAAAATACAATTTTTCTCCCCTAAAGGCAATTACTCCACATTTTCACAAATTCCATTTAGTTTAGAAAACTTTTTCAAATTTCTAGTCTTTTCTTTAGACTGGAGAGGGTATGAATGAGTGTTGGCCATAGGACTAGCTTTACCTCATTGTAATAAGCCTGGAGAGGAAAGCTATGCTTTCATTTTACAGGCTGGGATGCATACAGCTTACTGTGCTCTGTTTTGGGGTGTTAGCTTCCAGTCTCACCAAGTCTATTTACCATCTTACTCTTACCTGTTTACATGCAGGTGTTCTAGAAAAGAGAGGAAGTAGGGTGAGGATTTTAGAAATGGAAGGCCAAGGAAATAAGATCTATGAAAATTTTGTAGTCCATGTAGAATAGGCTGGAAGTTCTCTCTATTTTTGCTTCCAAAATAAGAATATGTCGGTCCCCTTCACCTTGCATGAATGTTTTAGGTTTCAAGCTATCCAAGTCTTCAAAGCTGCTTGGATTTCATAGCAATCAACAAGATAAGCATGTCACAAAACTCAAACACTGTTATTCATTGTAGTCACTGCATTCCAGACTTTCCCAGGGTAGTGGCCATTGGAGGTTTATGAGCATTCTTCTAAAAGAAAGAAGAGTCTCAGATGGACTCTTCACTAACCTTTAAAAACCAGCCGCATTTTAATAACTATGTAGTAAGCTCTTTACAGCTTTCATTGCCTACCTTTCTGTAAGTTCTTTTCCACACCACCTTCACCCTCCAGAACTGACAGTTGCAAAGGTAGGAGGTAGCAGATGCGACATACAGTAATCTGCCCTCAACATCAGAGTTCTTCACAGTGATCGTACGTTGTGATACTCACACAGGGTGCCACATAAAATGTTTGTTAGATACCTTTCAAATTAAATTCAATCATAGGAAAACACAATGTAGTGGGTTCAATTTCCACAATCTGACCCCTGCTCCAAAATATCCATTGCCTTTCCTTTATTCTGTTATTCATGAAAACAAACTCCTAGAGTACATTTCAACTGTAATGCAATTGATAAATATTTGTTCCATATACAAATCTGGATTTACAATTATAGCCTATAGTAGTAGTTCTCAATCTTTTCTTTTGGGTAACAGAGACAAGGTCTCACTGTTGCCCAGGCTGGAGTGCTGTGGTGTAATCATAGCTCACTGCAGCCTTGACCTCCTGGGCTTAAGTGATCCTCCCACCTCAGCTTCCTGAGTAGCTGAGACTACAGGGGTGAACCACCAGGTCAAGTAATCGTATTTTTATTTTTTTTTGTAGAGATGGGGTCCGACTATTTTTCCTGGGCTGGTCTTGAACTCCTGGCCTCAAGGGATCCTCCCACATCAGCCTCCCACATCACCTAGTATTACAGGTGTGAGCCACCACGCCCCGCGGTGGTTCTCAATCTTAATCTTGGCTCTACATTAAGACTACTGGGGGATTTTTCAAAACTCTTAGTGCCTGCCCCAATTCTTTACTAATTCACACAGACGTTCTTGAGGGTGGGACCCAAGCATCAGTTTTTTAAAGTTTTCTGAAAGTTCCTGGTATGCAGCCACAGTTGAGAAACACTGTTGGAAAGTCATCCGAAGCCGTGTTCTCCAGATCTAGGAGACTGTCGCTTTCTGTTAGCTCCTTCTCAACCTTGGTCCTTCACTCAGGGGTTTCTACCAGCTGCCCTCCCAGCCTCCACAGGCCTTTGTGGCTTATGTCCTTGTCCTGTTTGCCTTCCACAGAGCGTGGTCTGGTACAGCTAGATGGAGTTGGCACAATGGTGACATCTAGCGGTTTACAAAATGAAGTTAATGTAATGGTCCCATTCTCTGGAAAAGGACAAGAGAATGTCATTGGTGGAACCTGGTCTGTGTGCTGCCTTGAATTAGCTCAGTCATGCTTTCCTGTCCCCTGCTACTGGCGATGCTGTAGGAGGCCTACAGGGCTGAACCTCATTGCTGGAGGCCTCAGAGGGAGATGCTCCTTGAACTCAGTCTTAGCCTTCATGCTGTTTGCCCTGCCACCAGGCCCGCTGCCTTATATCACCAACAGACATGGCCTGATGGTACCTTGCCTCAAGCCTGACCCACTATACCATGCATGCTTCCACCCCTGTTGCCATAGAGAAAGCACTGGACGCTCACATGCACAGGGGCTCACCTGGCCTGATTCTTTGGGCTGCAGGTGGTTGCTGGACCTCTCTGGCTCTCCCCTGTTCCCAGGCTTTCCTTATGTTCACACCACAGTTGCCTCTATGGCTCCCCAAAAATGTGGGGGAGTCATTGCCCAGGGGTCTTGCATTCACTGGCTGTGGCTGCCCTAACAAGGCACAAGCAGACCTCATTTTCCTGCAAGTCACTTTACTGAACTTTGAAGATAGTTGCATTATTTACAGATTGAAGGTCTGTGGCAACCCTGCATTGAGCAAGTCCATTGGTGCTGTTTTTCCAGCAGTACCTGCTCACTTCCTGTCTCTGTATCACATTTTTGTAATTCTCAAATATTTCAAACTTTTTCATTGTTACTATATCTGTCATGGTGATCTGTGATTTGTGATGTGCGATGTTACCATTTTAGTTGTTTGGGGGCTCCATGAACCATGTAAGACAGAGAACTTAATCTATAAATATTCTGACTGGCCATTCCCCCATTTCTCTCCCCCTCATCAGGCCTCCCTGTTCTCTGAGACACAGCAGTATGGAAATAACAATTCATAACCCTACAAGTGTTACACTTACAAGGCTCCAAGTGTTCAAGTGAAAGGAAGACTCACACACCTCTCACTTTAAATCAAAAGCTAGATGATTATGCTTAGTGAGGAAGACGTGTTAAAAGTGGAGATGGGCCAAAGAGGCCTCTTGTGCCAAACAGTCTAGCTGTGACCACAAAGGAAAGGTTCTTAAAGGAAATTAAAAGTGCTGTGAGGCAGGGTGCGGTGGCTCACACCTCTAATCCCAGCACTTTGGGAGGCTGAGGCAGGTGGATCACTTGAGGTCAGGAGTTTGAGACTAGTTTGGCCAACATGGTGAAACCCTTTCTCTACTAAAAATACAAAAAATTAGCTGGGTGTGGTAACACGTGCCTATAGTCCCAGCTACTCCAGAGGCTGAGGCATGAGAATCACTTGAGCCCAGGAGACGGAGGTTGCAGTGAGCCGAGATTGCACCACTACACTCCAGCCTGGGCAACAGAGTGAGACTCTGTCTTAAAAAAGAAAAAAGTGCTGTGACTTCGGTGAACATACAAATGATAAGAAAGCTAAACAGCCTTATTGCTGATATAGACAAAGTTTGAGTGGTCTGAATAAAGATCAAACCAGCTATAACATTCCCTTAAACCAAAGCCTTATCCAAGGCAAGACCCTGACTCTCTTCAATTATGTGAAGGCTGAGAGAGGTGAGGAAGCTGCAGAAGGAAGTGTGAAGCTACCAGAGATTTGTTCGTGAGGATTAAAGAAAGAATTTGTCTCCATAACACAAAAAGTGCAAGGTGAAGAAGCAAGTGCTGATGGAGAAGCTGAAGCAAGTTATCCAGAAGATCCAGCTAAGATCATTGGTGAAGGTGGCCCCGCTAAACAACAGATTTTCAAGGTAAAACAAAACAAAACAAAACAAAAAACCTAGGACTTTCATAGCTAGAGAGAAGTCAATGCCTGGCTTCAAAGCTTCAAAGGACAGGATGACTCTCTTGTGAGGGGCAAATGTACTCATTTACCATTCCAAAAACTTTAGAGCCCCCAAAATTATGTCCTATCTACTCTGCCTGTGATCTATCAGTGGAACAAGCCTGGGTAACAACATATCATTTACAGCATGATTTACTAACTATTTTAAGCCTACTGTTGAGAAATATCATTCAGAAAAAAAAGATTTCCTTCAAAATATTACTACTGCTCATTGACAATGCATCTGATCGTGCAACAGTTCTGATGGAAACATACAAGATTAACGTTGCTTTCGTGTCTTTTCACACAGCACCCATTCTGCAGCTCAAGAAGTAAGTTTAACTTTCAAGTCTTCTTCTTTAAGAAATACATTTCATAAGGCTATAGCTGCCATAGACAGTGATTCCTCTGGTGAATCTGGGCAAAGTAAATTGAAAATCTTCTGCAAAGGATTCACTGTTCTAGGTTCTAGACACTATTAAGAATATTTGTGATTCATGAGAAGAGGTCAAAATATCAAAGTTAATAGGACTTTGGAAGAAGTTTATTTCAGCCCTCATGGATGACTTTGAGGAGTTCACGATTTCAGTGTAAGAAGAAACTGCACATGTGGAAATAGCAAGAGAACCAGCATTAGGAGTGAGTGTGGAGTTGCTGCAGCTCCTAATAAAGCTTGAATGGGTAAGGTGTGGCTTCTTAGGCATAAGCAAAGAAAGTGGTTTCTTGAGATAAAATCTCCTGATGAAGCTGCTGTGAACACTGTTAAAATGACAATGAGCCATTTAGAACATGACATAAATCTAAATGATAAAGCAGGATCAACTCCAGTTTTGAAAGAAATTCTATGAATAAAATGCTATCAAACAGCATCTGGTGCTACAGAAAATCCTTCATGAAAGGAAGAGTCAATGTGGCAAACTTTGTTGTCTTATTTCAGTGAATTGCCACAGCCACCCCAGCTTTCAGCAACCAGCAACCTATGAGTCAGCAGCCATCAACGTCAAGGCGAGATCATCCATCAGCAAAAAGGTGATGATTCGCTGAAGGTTCAGATAATTGTTAGCATTTTGGAGGCAATATATATTTAAAGGATACATCAATTAAGGTTCATACTTTGTTTTAGATGTAATGCTATTGCAAATTAAATAGACTGCAGCAGAGTGTAAGCATAACTTCTATATGTACCAGGAAACAAAAACCTTTGTGACTCACTTTATCGTGGTATTTCTTTATTGCAGTGGTGTGTAATGAAACCTGCAGTGTCTTCAGGGAGAGCCCCTGCCACAAACCGAGTAGCTTAACCAGTACAGATTTATTTCTCATGGTTCTGGAGGCTAGAAGTCCAAGACCAAGGTGTTTGTAGGATTCGTTTCTTTTGTTGTCTCTCTTCTTTGCTTGTAGATGGCCATCTTCTCCCTGTGTCTTCATGTGGGTTCTCTCTGTGTATCTCTGTCCTCTTCTCTTCTTATAAGGACACAGGTAATATTGGATTAGGGCCCAACCTAAAGAGCTCATGTTAACTTAATTGTCCTTTAAAGCCCTGGCTAATACTTCAACATACAAATTTTGGGGGTTGGGAAAAACAAAATATATAAATAACAGGCATATTTGGCCAGTTCGAGAAATGTGCTCAAATAGAAAAATTCCTCTCCGTTCCTCTTCCCATCAAGTATTTCAAGACAGTCATTTGAGGCAGCACTTCTGAAGATGACCTCAGAGACCAAGAAATGTCTTGGCCCTTTACAAAGCTGAGGCCAGTCACCAGCACACTCCTCTGTTTGCTCTCCCTCCTTCCTTGCCACACTCCCTCTTTGATCTCATACCTGGTTAGCTGAGAGAATGGCTTCCTAGTGAAGTGTTTGCAGGCAGGATTTTCCTTCAGGTTCCATTTTCTAGGGATCCTGGTCTTTGACGTGAAATTATCTTTTTTTGCCAACCTAATGCAAAATTAGAATTTTCTGAAGTGTGGACTTTGCAATGTAGTTACATTCCATTGTGTTACACAGCCTGGCCTCAGCTGGGACAGCTGAGGAGAGCTGGGCCCGAAAAGGAGTGTAGACTTGAGGGTATCCCTGGACAGCAAACCCCCAAGGCTGCACGACCACCCTGGGTCCTCCTGGTGCCCTGGGAACCATTCTGCCCCCATGCCATACTCTAGGGCTATGATGGGAGGAGGAGTCTCAAAAATCTCTGATATACTTTCAGGGGAATTCTTCCATTTTCTTGGTGACTAGAACCTGGCTCTCTGCTGTTAATACTAAGGTTCTTAACAAATGGTTGCTTGGCCGTGCCCTTGATTATCTCTCCAAAGTGTGCTTTATTATTCTTTTACATGGCCAGGCTGAGAATTTTCCAGATCTTTACCTTTTGCCTCCCTTTTAATTATAAATTCCCATCTTTAAAGCACTCTCTCTTCTTGGATTTTACTATAGGCAGTTAAGAGAAGCCATGCCACACCCTGAATGCTTTGCTGCTTAGAGACTTTTTCTGCTAAATATTCTAGTTCATTGCTCTTATTCCCTGCCTTCCATAAAGTGCTAGGATGCAGCTTAACTCAGCTAAGGTTTCAGCCCCTTTGTAACAAGGATGGCCTTTCCTCCAGCTTGGATACATTGTTTCTTATTTCCATCTGAGATCTCATCAGATGCCCTTTAACCATATTTCTACCAATATTGTAGCTTCAATAGCTTGTTCCTTATTTCCATCTCAGCTCTCATCAGAATACCTCTTACTATTCTTATTTCTACCAATATTCTGTTGCTGACCATCTAGGTAATCTTTAAGAAGAATGAGGATTTCTCTACAGCTCTGCTTTTCCTCTGAGCCCTTCAGCTCCATTCACAGCAATACAGGCTTTACCAGCATTTGCTTCAAGACTGCTCCAGCCTCTACCTATCACCAGCTCCAATGTGGCCTCCACTTTTTTTTTTAACTGTAAGTTCTGGGATACATGTGCAGAACATGCAGGTTTGTTACATAGGTATACATATGTCATGGTGGTTTGCTGCACCCATCAACGTGTCATCTACATTTATTTCTCTTAATGCTATCCCTCTCCTTGCCTCCCATCCGCCAACAGGCCTCAGTGTGTGATATTCCCCTCCATGTGCCCATATGTTCTCATTGTTCAACTCCCACTTATAAGCGAGAACATGCAGTGTTTAGTTTGCTGAGAATGATGGTTTCCAGCTTCATCCATGTCCCTGTAAAAGACATGAACTCATCCTTTTTTATGGCTGCATAGTATTCCATGGTGTATATGTGCCACATTTTCTTTATTCAGTCTATCATTGATGGGCATTTGGGTTGGTTCCAAGTCCTTGCTATTGTGAACAGTGCTGCAATAAGCATATATGTGCATGTGTCTTTCTAGTAGAATGATTTATAATCCTTCGGGTATATAGCCAGTAATGGGATTGCTTGGTCAAATGGTATTTCTGGTTCTGGATCCTTGAGGAAATGCCACACTGTCTTCCACAATGATTGAACTGATTTACACTTCCACCAACAGTGCAAAAGTATTCCGATTTCTCCACATCCTCTCCAGCCTCTGTTGTTTCCTGACGTATTAATGATTGCCATTCTAATTGGCGTGAGATGGCATCTCATTGTGGTTTTGATTTTCATTTCTCTAATGACTGGTGATGAGCTTTTTTTCATACATTTGTTGGCTGCATAAATGTCTTCTTTTGAAAAGTGTTCATATCCTTTACCAACTTTTTGATGGGGTTTGTTTTTTGCTTGTAAATTTATTTAAGTCCCTTGTAGATTCTGGTTATTAGCTCTTTGTCATATGGATAGATTGCAAAAATTTTCTCCCATTCTGTAGGTTGCTTTTGACTCTGATGATAGTTTCTTTTGCTGTACAGAAGCTCTTTAGTTTAATTAGATCCCATCTGTCTATTTTCGCTTTTGTTGCCATTGCTCTTGGGGGTTTTAGATATTTTAAGAAGGGTGGTGTGCTTATTACTATCATGTAACCTCCTCTTCCCCTTTAAAGACTTTCGTAAGGCCTTTAGTGTCACAAATCATTGGTGGGGCTGGTTCCTATTAGGTGGGTGGACACTTCAGGAAGGTCCATATCTGGGTCAACCCAGAGCCCAGAAAAGAGGCAGTCCATGATGAGTCAGCATCCAGGAAGAAGAAGCGGGTATGGAAAAGGAAGATTCCAAGACTTTCCAAAAATACAAGAGAAGATCTTTGGGCTTCCACAGGCAATGCACTGGGGAGAGGTATACGCCACTGATATCCACCTAATAGCTGGGTTACACTTTTCTAGTCTTTCTACCTCAACTACTGAAATAAAGGCAAATTTTCTTTGATGAATCAACATCTGCTTGATCTTTGAATTCCAGAATAGTGACCTTGAAGACATATATCCATTTTTAAATAACTTGCATCTTTTTAATGCTAAGAAGCAGTAAAATTTAAGTTAAAACTATGTCCCAATCTTTATTCAGCAGGTGGCGCCTTGCAGAAGAATATCAAGAGTGGCAGGGGAGAGAGAGTGGAGACATGGGAAAAACTGGCAGAGCCATTTCCTCTAGATGATTTGTAATTGACCTTGCTAGAGATGTAAACAGCATGAAATTTGTAATCAGAATTCTGTGTGGAAATAGCCTTTTGCTTAATTCCTTTGTGTTACTCCTGCTCTCTTTAAAAAAAAGAGGGGGGGGAGGGGCAAGGTATTAAGCTGAAGATAGGTGGACCATATCATTTTATAAGTCTCTTAATGATAGGAGGATATCCTATACTTCTGCTTCCAGGTGTGTCTGGGGAGGGTGTACTGAGTGGGAAACTCAGGGGTCCCACAGAAATCTTCCCTGATCTTCCTGTGGTGGTGGGTGTGGGGGGGGGGGGGCGGCGAGAGAAAGAGAGGGAGAAAATGAGAATGAGATCAGAGCCCAGAGTCCTTGCTCTAACCATGCAAGGCTGAATCTTTGTCTCCTGCATAGCAAGGGATTACATGCAGCTGTTTATCCAAGAGAGTGAGCATGAAGGATTCAGCTGAAAGCTTTTCTGGGAGATGGTAGGAGAGGGAGGAGGGCAGCCAGCATGGGCTGATAAAGGTACAAGATTCAGAGATTGATTCCTTTTCTATGCTACATCCTCTGTTGAACTCACCAGACTCCCAGTAGTCAATGGGCGGCTTCAGCCCCGTGCTCAGGCAATTTAAAACTTTCTAAGATTATCCCTCAATACCTGTTCCAGGCTCAGAGAAGAGAAGAAACAAGGTCACTGACAATTTTTATGGGTCAGGAAAATGAAAAGCTTATGCCCAAGCTTTCTTCAAATGAAAAAGGAGGGAGGTAGAATCTACTTTTTTCCCCCTTTCTCTCCACTGTATTCTTTTATCATTCTCTGTATTTACTCTGCTCTTTCCCTTTTGCATGCTGACTCTCCATTTCCCTCCCACTTTAGTCTTTTTGCTTATTTTTCTATTCTTCCTTGATTTTTTTTTACGTTTTAAACTGCTAAAGCAGAAACCAAAGTTGACAAAACAGCAAACTTATATTGTTTTTTTACCTAACCTCTGAGCTTCTAACAGTATTAGCATAATATCTCTCCCTAGAGAGATGGTCATTTTGAGAAAATGGCTTGAGCTAGCAGCAAATTTAGTAAATTTCATGCCTCCTGAGCTGTGCGTGACCTCACAAATCTAAAGGTGGCCTTTCTTTGTCCTCTTCCATTAAGACAGGTTAGCAGTTCTCACCAGAGCCCTCTGCAGTGGAATTCAGGATTGAATCAAATTCACCGTCGGTTGTATGATCCCAGCAGTTATCAGCCCTTGTAGAATGCTACAACAACAATCAAGGTTACAGTGGACCTTTATGGGAAAGCATTTTTTTCCCTCTCTTCTCAGGACTCTAAGGCTATGTGAGGTGAGGATTCCAGGTCCTTTATGAGAGTTTGTTGGAAACAAACTGTCCCTTGCAACAGTGGGGGAGTTTGACCTTTGCCGTTGCTCTACATTTCAGACTAATTACCTGCTCCGTGGGCAGGCTGGACAATAAGTCCACCAGGCATGGCGTCTGAGTTCTGGCAGCTTGAAAGTGAGGCTTCAGCATCAAGAATAGTAGAGGGTCTCTTCTGGCAATGGTTTAACACCTTCCTGACTCAAGAAGGAATCCTGAGGGGTACTGTTCAATGGGATTTAAAGAGTCAGCACTGGATTTAGAATCCAGAAGAGATGGAAAGTTTGGGGTCCCTTTCTACATGAATGCTCTGTTGGCTCACACTTTCATTCATTCACTTATGCAGTGCTGCCTGATCCCCTGTCCTCTATAAGACATTGTGCTGAATATAAGGAAGCAGATAATATGATTCAGAAAAAAGTTTCTCAATATTTAGCATATACAAAGTTCTCCTGGGAAGACTGTTAACAAGGCAGATTTCTGTCACAAATACTAAAGATTTTAATTTGGAAAATCTGGAGTGAGGTCTCATGTCTACATCTTTTACAGGCAGCTTTGTAATCCTTATAGAAGTGGCTCTTGACTGACATGATGGGAGACACTAGCTTAGTGGGGAGAAGTACAGGCATGCGATCTTATAGATACAGAGTCATCTCAGTCATAGCCTCTAAAATAAGCTCTCCTCAGTTGGAAGCCTAGTTCCACCTCTTATTAGCTGTTTGAATTAGTTAAGATAATGCCAGCTGCTGTATGAACTCCCCAGTTTCAATGCCTGAATACCTTTGTTGTGCTTCTAGGTGGATGTTCCTGGTTGATTGGTATAGTCAGAAAGACTCAAGAGTCTTTATTTTCCGTGGCCTCCCTAGAGTTCTCTGCATCCAGATAGCAGACAAAAGCAGATAGTAGGGAAAAGCACACCTGATTATTAAATACCTTCACTTGGAATGGACACATATCACTTCCACTTGGATTCTATTCCTGAGAACTAGTCACAGGTTCTACCTGGATGCAAGGTGGCTGGGGAATAGTCATGTTGGGTCCTGCTTCCATGCAACCACTCTGTATTATGGCAATAAAACAGTAAATTTTGGCCGACAATAGCCATCTCTGCCACATTGTGTAAACTTAGCTGAGTTTCTAAATCTCACTGTCCTTATCTGTTAAGTGAAGCTAACAGTACCTAACTCATCAGGTTGATAAAAGGATCATATGAGCACATAAATATAATACTATATGTACAGTGCCTGGCACACAGTAGGCAGCCAGTACATTTTAGCTGTTATTTATGAATTCTGTCCCAATGAGATAATGGCATGTACAGACAACAAGGTAGTCAGATGTCAGTACCCCGAGAACAGAGAAGCTAGAGTGTATGGGGATTTGGAAGAGGGAAGAGACCACGTGAAAATGTTGCGATCAGAGAAGACTTCAAAGAATTGATCTGTGAACTGGGTTTTGGAGGATGAATAGGATTTGTGCATGTAAAGTATGAGATCAGGGCATTCCAGGCAAAAACAATAGTATGCAAATAGGCATGGCAGAGAGAAAGGACAAAAAATGTGCAGTGGACATTTAATATGGTTGCAGTAAATAGGTGAGTGATCGTGCCTTAAATATCAGACAAATGAAGTATTCAAGAAGTTCATTAAGAAGCTATGAGGCCCAGTGGGTTGGCTTATGCCTGTAATCCCAGTACTTTGGGAGGCCAAAGTGGGCAGGGATTACCAGACCACCCAAGTCAGTATGATGAAATCCCATCTCTACTAAATACAGAAAAATTAGCTGGACTTGGTGGTGGGTGCCTGTAATCCCAGCTGCTTGGGAGGCAGAAGAAGGAGAATTGCTTGAACCCGGGAGGCAGAGGCTGCAGTGAGCTAAGAGTGTACCACTCCACTCCAGCCTGGGTGACAGAGTGAGACTCCATCTCAAAAAAAAAGAAAAGTAGTTGGTGTTACAGCTCTCTTAGAATTTGTCTAGCAGGCTTTCTGGTTTTTGCTGGAAAACCCCCCCACCAAAAAAAAAAAAAGTTATGATAAGGCCAGTTGCAATGTCTAACAGCTGTAATACCAGCACTTTGAGAGGCTAAGTAGGGAAGGATCACTTGAGGCCAGAAGTTCAAGACCAGCCTGGGCAACACTGTGAGATCCTGGTTACGATGGTAAATTTCATGTTATATGGTTTTTCTTCAATCATTATTCCTATTATAAGGAATAATACAATACATTATTTAAAGAATACCATTATCAGTATAGTTGAAGTCCCCTATATATCCCTGCAAACTATATATCCTATTCATTTCCCTCCCACAGTCAACCACCAGCCTGAACCTGGTATTTATCATTCCTATGCATTTTGTTTCATTTTACTACTTCATATGTATGCATTCATGGGCAATATAATACTATAGTGGATATTCAATCATTTTGTATAATGGTGTCATATGAATGTATTGTTGTGCCCCCAACTTTTTGTCCCACATTATGTTTGGGAGACTATTCTGTGCTAACATACCTCTACTTCAGTGGTTCTCAAACTTTAGTGTGCACTAAAATTGCCTGGAGGGCTTAGTAATACACAGATTACTGAGCTCAACCCCCAGAGTTTCTGCAGTTGGGCTAAGCTAGGACCTGAAAATTAACATTTCTCGTAAGTTTCCATATGATACCAGTGCTGTTAGTCCTGGAGAACTACTGCTTATTAATTTTTTTGCTGTTAGATATTAACTATCCCAATTTATGTATTCATTCTACCATTGATAGATATCTAGGTTGCTTCCAGATTGTTTTGTATGATGCTACGAATATTGTGTACATGTGGGACAGTTTCACTTGCATAGAAAAGGCTGTCCAACTCTATCCATCCTTGTTGAATAGCTTCTTTGCACACCAGCCTTTGTTCAAGAGTCCTCATTGTTCCACATTCCCGTCTGCCCTAAGTACTGTCAGAAGTTTTAACTTTTGCCAATCTTAGAGGGTGAAATGCTTATTGTCGTTCTCATCTACGTTTTCCTGTTAGTGAGATTGAGCACCTGCAGCAAGTGCTCCATTTTTTCTTGCCTTACCTGAGTTTCCCTCTAGCTCTCACATGTCTCCAAGCACTCTGCTGGCTTCCCACTGTAGTCTCCTGCATCTATCTTTCTTCTTTTCTGCCTGAGGGCTTTACCCAGGAGATGGGATGACTCCTCTGTTGTGACAGTGTGGGGTCATGTGCCACATGGTATCTCAGAGAGTATCACTGGGGCTTTACCCTGTTACCCTCTGTGGTAAAATGATCATTGATTCTTGGTTTTGTTTCACTTTTTTACAATCCTCGTCTTACTCTTCCCACTTTCTTGTGATCCTTGGAGTCACCTTTCAAGTAAACTACTTGCACAAAAGTCTTGTTTCATGGTGTACTTTTGGGGGAACCCAAACTAAGAGCATCATTTTATGTTCATAGGATGTTTATTTATTTGTTTGAATAGCAGGTTGTTTCTATTTTTGCTCATTTTCCTGTTGGCATGCTTGTCTTTCACTTTTTAATTTGTAAGTTATAGTATATACTGAATATTGACCTTCATTATTTATGTAGAGAGAGAATATTTTATCCCAGTTTGTAATTATCTTTTTACTTTTCAGTGGTGTCCTTGATGTGTAGAAATTTCAAATGCAGCGTAGGAGAAACTATCAACAATCTCCTTTATGATCTGTGTGCTTCTGTTTTTCCTTAAGACATCCTTGTCGAAGTCATAGAAATATTCTTCATCGGTTTAAGGCTGGGTGCACTGGCTGGCTCACTCCTGTAATCCTAGCAGTTTGGGAGGCCAAGGCAGGCGGATCATATGAGGTCAGGAGTTCCAGACCAGCCTGGCCAACATGATGAAAACCTGTCTTAACTAAAAATACAAAAATTAGTCAGGCATGGTGGCACATGCCTGTAATCCCAGCACTTCAGAGGCTGAAGGAGGAGAATCACTTGAATTTGGGAGGCTGGGGTTGCAGTGAGCCAAGATTATGCCACTTCACTCCATCCTGAGCGAAAGAGCAAAACTCTCAAAAACAAAAACCAAAAAAAACCAAAAAAACTTTATCTGTTTCTAAAATTGAGGTCTATAATTCATGTGAAATTGGTATTTATTTGGTGGAAGGAATGGTGCCCCGCCTCCACACACAAAAAAAATCTCAACATCTTAACTCCCAAAATGTGTAAATGTGACCTTTGGAGAAAAGGTCTTTGCAGTGTAATTAAGGACCTCCAGATGACATAATCCTAGATTATTTAGGTAAGCTCTCAATCCGATAGCAAGTGACATTTTGAGTCAGAAGTGGGAGATGCACACACAGGAGAAGACCATGTGAAGACAGAGGCAGAAACTGGAATGACACAGCCACAAGCCAAGGAACCCTAGAACCACCAGAAACTGGAATAGGCAAGGAATAGCACCTTCAAGGGGGCGAGTGTGGTGTTTCCCATACTTTGGTTTTAGAATTTTGGCCTCCAGACTGCTATAGAATAAACCTGTTGGTTTTGCCACTTGATTTTTGGCTGTTAGTTACTGCAGCCCTAGGTACCTCATTCACAACTAGAGGGGCCTCCATCTGACTAATGTTTCTGGACTTTTTACCCAGAGGAGGCAACATGACTTAAACTACAGAGTTTCAACCCCCCACCCCCCAAGTCTCCATTAATTGGGGTCTGCCTACCTGCACACCTTTTCTCACCTGCTCACTTACATGTTGCAAAGGGCCTGCCCCTATTAGGGAGGGGTGTGAATGTGAAGAAGTTGTGACGGTGTCTGGATAAATGCTTTATTCAGGGTTGGTTGGCAAGATTGCTTTCCAACAGGCTGACCCACTTTACTCTAGTTCATTTGTAATAATGGTGATATTTTCATCTCTATCTGCCTGATTCTTTGGCCTATCTCTCAGGTGGAGAAAGTAGACTGCTATTTGTTCGCTTCCTAAAGCCTCGAAATAAATCAAAGGGGCAAGGCAGAGGCTTGAGCAGAAAATGAGCCAAGAATTTGATGGTAGGCAATATCCAGATTAAAAAGAGATGCCTTATGTAGTGCCACTTGGGCATTTCAGGAATTGGCCTGTGCATTTGCTAACGGCACCTCTTCTTCAAGATACTTTACTTTCATCTACTACAAAATGGTTATAGTAGGCTGCTTGGGATAGAACCAGAGTGTTTACTGTTATCTTCCTGGAATTGCCACAGTTCAGGTGCAGACAATGCCTAAGATGAGAAAGACGCCGTCCAGGGTTGTGTGGTGCCCAGTCTGTCCTATGGTCAGTAAGTAATGGTTCTTATACCATATTAAGGAAAAAGATGATACCCATATGCCACATCTCTCCCTCCCTCCTTCAGTAGAAGCATCCCTCATTCAATTCAGCCCCTCAGAGGTCATTTGCTGGATTAGACTTGCATATCTGTGACTCGGTTTGGACTCCAGGAAACTTATTTGTTATATACTTACCTAAAAATGTCAAGTTCTGCATGGACCGGCCTTTGACATTATCTTACTTTAGGTCTGGTACCAGACCCTTCCTCTCAGAGCTACAAAGCACCTGGCCCTGCAGCTCATTTTTGCTGTACACCAGTCAGTCGATCCCAAAACAATTCACAGATGCTCATCCAGCCCTGCCATTGGTCGGCATCTGTGTATGCTCACAGCCACCTCTGCTCTCCCAGCTCTGCAACAGCCTAGGATAGTAAGGGGCACATAGAAAGTGCTCAAAAGTGCTGAGTGAACAGATAGATGAGTAAGTGTTCTGTATGTGTAAACAGCATAGCTTCCTCCCTGAGTCACATTTGCCTGCACGGTATTCATCATAGATTGCCTTTGTAACTTTTTCCATACCCATATTCTGCCAGCGCTATTATCTCCTTTACATTGACTCACTTGTTTTCCTTAAATGATTTGAGTTAAAAACCCAAGGGGAAGCTCTATATTCTAAATGAAAATTGGTGTCTTTCTACTACAGTAAAGCCTTCAGTCCGCATACCACAGCAAACCATATCATGTATTACCTGTTGTGCACATATCACACTTTGAGAAGTGTGGGCCTAGCACTTGGGTCTACCGTGACCTGAACCAAGATCCAACAAGCTCCCTGGAGCCAGCGGAATAGTGCATCTGATCCCAACCTGCAGGCCTTGTCAAAGGCAGCACAGAGTGTCGCACTTGTTAGCAGCAGGACAAAAAGAGCTGGTGTCTGGAAGAACAAGGAGAGGTAGGCCACAGGCTCACAGGCTGTCAGCCCCT
This sequence comes from Callithrix jacchus, assembly GCF_049354715.1. Taxonomy (NCBI): domain Eukaryota; kingdom Metazoa; phylum Chordata; class Mammalia; order Primates; family Cebidae; genus Callithrix; species Callithrix jacchus. The sequence continues at coordinate 203,965,218 of NC_133502.1, forward strand.
GTCAGAAGAAGACAGAGCCAGGCCTGTCAGCCAGAGGAAGTGAATCAGAACAATTATTCAAAGTCATTTGTTTGCAGGGCAAGGGAGAAGAGATTTATTTTTCTTCTTTTGCAGGAAATGCTTATGTGAGCACAGACCCTGCTGGGTAGGCAAGCACCTGCCAGGTCACTGGCCGGAAACCCAGGTAATTCTATACTCCACATTTTCTGGATGAAGGTCCCTCTGGCATAGGCTGTCAGGGCTGTCAAATGGCTCATTGAGAAAGCCTCTGCTCAGCATGCCAACAGAAGACACTGCTTTTCCACATCTACTCCAATGTCAGGGAAGAGGTGTCCCTGGGTGCTACAGCCTTGGGCATGATAGAGAGAGACCAACCAGGAGAGGCAGGGTAGGATAGTCTGCTTGGCAAAGTGGTTGAGGCTGTTCTGGACCTGGGCGCAGGGCGCAAGGAAGCCACCACTAGTTCTGGGTGCCTTGGGAGGACCTTAGTTCACAAAGGATAAAAGAAATAAGGGGCTTAATGATTGAGCATCTGCAATGTGCTGGGCACTGTGCTAGCTGCTTTAAGAATAAACATTGGATGCCTATCTTCTACAGATTTTCACAGTTAAGTATTTTTAAATAATCAAATAATATACGAATATAAGCACTCATCTTACAGCTTGCTGGGAAGCTAAGGCATTTTCTAGTTATTTCTCTTTTCTTTTTATTTTCTGTATTTTTCTTTTATTTACTTTTATCTTAGGTTCAGGGGTACATGTGAAGTTTGTTATATAGGTAAACTCGTGTCATGGGGGTTTGGTGTACAGATTATTTTATCACCCAGGTACTAAGCATAGTACCCAAGAGTTATTTTTTCTGAGCTTTACCCTCCACCCTCAACTATGCCCCAGTGTTTGTTGTTCCCCTCTTTGTTTCTATGTGTTCTCATTATTTAGCTCTCCCTTACAAGTGATAACGTGGTATTTTGTTTTTTGTTCCTGCATTAGTTTGCTTAGGATAATGGCCTCTGGCTTCATCTGTGTTCCTGCAAAGGACATGATCTTATTCTTTTTTATGGCTGCATAGTATTCCATGGTGTATTTATACCACATTTTCTTTATCCAGTCTACCATTGATGGCCACCTGTGCTGCATAAACATTTGTGTGCATGAGTCTTTATAGTAGAACTATTTACATTCCTTTGAGTATATACCCAGTGATGAGATTGCTGGGTTGAATGCTAGTTCTGTTTTTAGTTCTTTGAGGAATTGCCACACTAGCATTCTGAGAATTTCCAAAGACTACTTTATGTTTCAAAAATCGCTTTGCTGCTTGTCATCTCTTCTGTTGGGTAGCTTCTCTGAGCTTAAGTCCATTCACCATGGTTGCTTTAAAATCATGTCTCTGCATTGTCAGCAGTCTCTCAGGGCCACTTTGCACATTGCTATACCTATTTCTCCACCATGGTAGAGAAATGAAGTTCTTCTTGACATCCCAACACACAGCAAACACAAGGTCTTCAGGTTGGATGTATTTTGCCAAATTGCAAAAATAAAATGAGGACACTAAACTGTGACTGGATGGTCACAGATTGTTGCTTCTAAGACACATCCACCCTGTCCCTTCCCAGGAGGCCACTCCTGTCATAGTGATCCAAAGCCACTGACCTCAGGCCATGAGGCGCGCAGCCTCATTCATCCAGACAAGAAACCTCCTTTTAAAGTCCTACAATTACAATTCCAGCCCCTTCACATTCTCTGGGCCTCACAAAAGGAAGCAACAAAATAAAAACTTAACAAAAATATGTCACTAGAGATGCACCCACCTATGATGAAGATAGCCTTTAAATTATTAAGTAGTGGTTTTAAATAAGTGTGCAAAGCATATGCATTTGAAACTCACCATTCATCTTTTTTTTTGAGATGAAGTTTCACTCTCATTGCCCAGGCTGGAGTGCAATGGTGTATTCTTGGCTCACTATAACCTCCGCCTCCTGGGTTCAAGTGATTCTCCTGCCTCAGCCTCCTGAGTAGCTGGGATTACAGGCATGTAACACCTTGTCTAGCTCATTTTGTATTTTTAGTAGAGATGTGGTTTCTCCATGTTATTCACGCTGGTCTTAAACTCCTGACCTCAGGTCATCCACCCACCTCATTTATCTTTAACTCCGAGTGACTATATTATTTATTCATTTAACAGGCCCTTACATAAACACCTATTAAGTGCCAGCTACCAAATATTAGCTCATTTAATCCTAATAGCAGCCTTATGAGATAGCATCTACTTTTATGCTCATTTGACAGACAAGGACACTGAGGCACAGAGAGCCTTGCCCAAAGTCATACAGCCAGCTGGTAGCAGATTAAGGTTTACAGCAGGTCATTTGGCTCTGTGGTCAGTGCTCCTATTAGACTATGCCGTTCTGCAGTGGTTCCCTTCTGCACAGAGGAAGAGCCAGTCCCAAGGATAACCCCAAGCTTAAATTGTAAGGCGTTAGAGAAGAAATGATGTGTCCACTCTTTCTATGATTTAGGGGTTCAGAAGTATTATGACTCAGACACAGAACTCCGTCCCCCAGTTACATTATCCAAATTAGTCTTCAACACAGCCCAGCTAGTTTATCTCTCCATTGTTCATACTACAAGTGGAGAAACTGAGGTACAGGAAGCATTGAAGCTTAGATTTGACCCCAAACCTTCTTTTAAAAATGTGCTCTTTGCACTGTACAGAACATTGTATGTACAGGATGCCACCAATGATCATTTTTAAATTTGTCTTATTTCACGTTTTCTATTTGCAATTCTAAAGCTGGTTTTAACAGAAAAACTTTCCACAAAGCTTAGCTGCATCAGTAGTGTGCTTGGAGCTATGTATGGGGGAAAAGAAGACAATTTGTCATGGTTCTAATTAAAACTGTAAACCTTTGGGCTGAGCACATTCCTATGCAACTTACTTTAAGTAATTCTTGCCTGTAGGTTTTCTTGTTCATCCATCATCTATTTGCTGACAGTCAGCAAGGATCTATTTTAAATGCATTCTTCCCCAAAGATAGTGATGATGATGATAATGATGATGATGATGACCATAGTAATGATATAATTTTAACATATTTCTATTCATTCAACATATATTTATTTACGTGCTCACTTAAAGAAGTATCAGACGGTAGCATTAGAATGCCAGATTTGAATGTTAACTCTACCACTTGTGTGACCATGAGCAAGTGATGTATTCTCTCTGTGCTTCAGTTCTTTGTTATAAAGATAAAATTGAATTATATATGTGAAGTCTGTAGAGCACTGCCTGGCACATAGGTAAGAGCTCAATAAATGTTCTTTGTCATTATTTGCCAGCCATAACAATGGGTAGCAGTGACACAGATAAATGTAGCAAAGCTGCAATTCAAATTGGATCATAATGAAAATGGAAGTGTGTCCTTACCCTGACTGCTACATTGTTAGGCAAATATTACATGGGAGTAAAATTTTACCCAGCACAATTATTCTCCTTCTTGACTAGCGTCTCAAAATCAGAGTGGTTCTATGGAAGCTACTGTAAAGTTAGCCTTCCGAACTCTTTCAACATTGGCTCTATGTGAAAACTAAATTCATGATATTGGGTGAAGGCAATCTCTGACAACATGGCAGGCTGAACTCATGTTGCAGGACTTCCTTATTGCCATAAATACTGGCCAAAGTCAGGAAGAAATGTAATACACAGTCTTTTAATTAAATATGTCTTTCTCTGCAATACGAGCTTTGCTCCTAGCCTTTATGCTAAGCTCAAAGGAAAGGAAAAATGCTTAAGGGCTAGAAACAAAATGGAAAATTAAGCCAAGAGTGTTAAGAGATAATGCTGCGCTGATTCACAGGGATCTTAGCAACTAGTGACTGAGAGTTTTACAGCCACACAGTGGGTAGGAGATTTGACCTGGAGAAGTGAGAGGTTAGAGAGATTTAAAAAAAGGGGAAGGTGGAGAAAGAAAGAGAAAGAAAACAAGGTATAGTAGAGACCCTTGTATATGGCTGGGAACCTTGAAATGCTGCTAATGACCTTCTTCACAGAACTGGAAAAAACCACTTTAAACTTCATATGGAATCACAAGAGAGGCTGCATAGCCAAGACAATCCTAAGCAAAAAGAATGAAGCCAGAGGCATCACACTGCCAGACTTCAAACTATACTACAAGGCTACAGTAGTAAAAACAGCATGGTACTGGTGCCAGAACAGAGACATAGACCAATGGGACAGAACAGAGGCCCCAGAAGCAACACCACACATCTACAACCTTCTGATCTTTGACAAACCTGACAAAAACAAGCAATGGGGAAAGGACTACCATGTTTAATAAATGATGTTGGCAAAACTGGCTAGCAATGTGCAGAAAGCAGAAACTGGACCCCTTCCTGTCACCTTAAACTAAAATTAACTCCAGATGGATTAAAGATTTAAACATAAAACCTAACACCATAAAAACACTAGAAGAAGGTGGATGTTGAACAATGAGAACGCATGGACACAGGGAGGGGAGCACTACACACTGGGGTCTATTGCGGGGAAATAGGGGAGGGACAGTTGGGGGTGGGGAGTTGGGGAGAGAGATCATGGGGAGAAATGCCAGGTATAGGTGATGGGGAGGAAGGCAGCAAATCACACTGCTACGTGTGTACCTATGCAACAGTCTTACATATTCTTCACATGTACCCCAAAACCTAAAATGCAATAAAAAAAAAAACACTAGAAGAAAACGTAGGCAAAACCATCCAGGACATAGGCGTAGGCAAGGACTTCATGACTAAAACACCAAAAGGGTTGGCAACAAAAGCCAAGATAGGCAAATGGGATCTAATTAAAATTCAGAGCGTCTATACAGCAAAAGAACCCATCATTAGGGTGAACTGGCAACCAACAGAATGGGAAAAAATTTTTGCAATCTACCTATCTGACAAAGGGTTAATATCCAGAATCTACAAACAACTAAAACAGATACACAAGAAAAAACAGCCCCATTCAAAACTGGGTGAAGGATATGAACAGACACTTTTCAGAAGAAGACATATATGAGGCCAACAAACATGAAAAAAATGCTCATCATCATTAGAGAGATGCAAATCAAAACCACATTGAGGCACCATCTCACGCCAGTTAGAATGGTGATCATTAAAAAATCTGGAGACAACAGATGCTGGAGAGGATATGGAGAAATAGGAACACTCCTACACAGTTGGTGGGAGTGTAAATTAGTTCAACCATTGTGGAAGACAATGTGGCGATTTCTCAAGGATCTAGAAATAGAAATTTTATTTGACCCAGCAATCCCATTACTGGGTATATACCCAAAGGACTATAAATCGTTCTACTATAAAGACACATGCACGTGTATATTGATCACAGCCCTATGTACAATAGCAAAGACCTGGAACCAACCCAAATGCTCATCAATGATAGACTGGACAAAGAAAATGTGGTATATATATATATATATATATATATATATATATATATATACACCATGGAATACTATGCTGCCATAAAAAATGATGAGTTTGCATCCTTTGTAGGGACTTGGATGAATCTGGAAGCCATCATTCTCAGCAAACTGACACAAGAACAGAAAACCAAACACCGCATGTTCTCACTCATAGGCGGATGTTGGACAATGAGAACACATGGACTTGGAGAAGAGCATCACACACTGGGGGCAGTTGGGGGGGTAGGGGAGGAACAGCAGGGGGTGGGGAGGGATAACATGGGGAGAAATGCTAGATATAGTATCCACCTAAAGTAAAATAAAATAGAATAAAAGAGACTCAGTAAACTGGAAGATAAACATAAGGAAATAAAGTCGCTTTTAGAGTTTGTCACAGAAATTATATTTGAAAATGATAGCATAAGAAGATACAAGGATACATCTTACAGAATGTTCAGAAAAGGGAAATTAGAAGATTCCAGTAGGAGGAAATAGAAAGGTGGAAGGTAGGCAATATTTGATGAGACAATGGCTAAGAATTTATCTAAGTGGAAAAAAGATGACTTGAAAAGGTACACGGAGTCCTAAGAAGAATAAAAACCAACCCATGTCTTAACACATCATGGTAAAACTTCTGAACAATAAAGACAAAAGTGCAACCTTAAAAGCAAGGAGAGAGGAAAAATCCTACAAAATAATTATAATTAGATTGACAGCAGAGTCTCATAAACAACAATTCGGTTCAGAGAACTGTGGAGTGACATTTTCAAAGTTCTTAAGTAAAATAACTGCCATACTGAAATTTCATGCTGGCTCTCTTAGATTCAAGAGCAGTGATGAAACATTGCTTCTAGATTGGTAAGATTTCTAGAGTGATTACTTCTAAGTCTTGGCCCTCACAGCAGCAGATTAGAAGGTCCCTGAAAATCAGAGCAAAACCCAGCATTTATGAACCTAGAATTTCCGTAAAGAAAATAAGCCTGTCTTTTTCTCCCAAGAAAAAGGAAGCCCAAAGCATATAAGCTTGAGCTGATTTTCAGTTCTTAACCTCTTCCAACTTCTGAGAGAAAAATCCCTTCTCAGAGATAGGTGGGGGTCATATTATGGATGGGCAACTGAACTGGCCCTTGGGGCCTTAATGGGACACACAGTTGTCTGCATGGGTCAGAAGAATTTTGAAATTGTCACAGATCTCAAAGAGCTTATAAAGCGCTTACTAAAGGAAATAGGTAAGTTCATAATCATGATAAAGCATGTGTGTACACAAAAAGAGACCATTCAGATCATCCATAGACACCTCTATGACCATCCAGAGAGCAGGTGTCCAACTCCTCATCTATAGTTCAGACTTAGATTGACATTCTAGGCCTTTTGCTGTCATGTCCTATTGTAACTTCTCCAATATAATCTTTCAGTCTTCCCAGAATTAACCCTCTCCTCAAATGGACTCTTCACTAGCCTTTAAAAATAGTCGCATTTTAATAACTATGAATTAAATAAATATTGGTTATTTGTTGATTGGTTGACTGTTTTAATAAAAACAGTTCTTATGTCTTTATATCTTGTCATCTAATCTGTGCTAAACCACTGTGGACAAATTATAACACAATATTGTGCATTTAAAAATGTAAATCTTCTCTATCAATCGAGCAAGCCATGTGTCCTCACCTCTGGGTTGTAACAACTTTCACTGGAGCAGTATGGTATAATACAGAACAGGAATTTAGACAGAAGCTTTGCAACCAGATTCCTGAGTTGTAATTCTGACTCTCCAACTAGCTCTGTAACCAGGAGTAAGATATTAGATTCCTGTATACTTCAGTACCTAAGTATAGAAGTAAAATTATGACACATTTCATAGGGCACTTGAAAGAATTTAATGAAGCAATATGTGTAAAATTGAAATGCGTTTGATACATAGCACATACATATAAGTTAGCATGGACTGCTATTGCTTTTATTAGCATTTCAATCACACGGAAGAAAGAAACATCTGCTATTCAATTTATATGTTGTTGCAGGTGAAGAGAAGGCATCTAAATGAAACTTTGGAGGGGACCATAAACCTTTTCCAATTTTCTATAATTCTACACTGACTCTCAAAATGCTGAGAAACTGCAAAGACTAGTCCGGGTCTTTTGATTCTCAGGCTCCACTCACTCCATTAATTCCATCACTTGCACAATCGAAGTCTCCTGGCTCCTCTCCAGCATTTTCATCACTTTATTTTTTGCTATTACAACTACAACTACTATTTATACTCATACTACAACTACTGCCATTACTGCAACCATCATTAATTCTGTTACTGTGCTCTCCTCTCTTCTAGAAACCATTTATGATGCATAACCTTTGCCACACACTTTAAAGGTATTACCTCTAATCATCACAACAATCCTGAAAGAATTGTATGTATGTCCCCATTTTGCAGATGAGGAAATTGTTACTTGCTGACCATTCACAGCTAGTAAGTAGAGGGGTCAGGACTCCAAACTAGATCCTTCTGCTTCCCAAGACCATGCATTTTCACTTTACCAGTCTGTCTCTCTGCCTAAAAGGTATTTGAACACAGTAGAACAGAGTTTCACCAGAGTCTTACAGCTGTTTCTCTCAGCCTGCAAAACAGATTGCTCCCAGTTGCTAAGCCTAAAGATCTGTGCCAATTTGTCAAAACGCCCATGGCATTTTAATGATTTAGAAAAGCACAGGCCGATGGCTTTTTCTACACACAGAAGATGCCTCTGTTCCAAGAACTGTAACAGCATCAACATGAAGTTCACCCACTGATTTGCAATGTTTCCTGCAAGTGACAAGTTCATGGATGTCATCTAGTGGGAGAGGGAGGATCCAACAGCAAGGATGAGTTCCGTCATGCTCATCCACCAGGAGAAAGGAGCAAAATACAACCAAGAGAAAACTACCTCAGGGTGGGAATCTGGCAGAAGATGGATTGAAGATTAGCTGAAAATAAGTCTTTTCTTCCTTCTGGTATTTGGAAAGCCTTGACTTTTTAGCTTTCTCATTTTGGCTTTCGCATTCCGGTTCCTGGCCTGATTATTTTGATAGTGTATCTCTAAGCGATGGTCTCACTGGAGTCTAGTTGACAGAAACACACAGCAGTAAAGGGGAGAAGAAAGCCCTGCAGCATGGAAGCGGCAGATAAATGGGGCCTATTCTCAAGGCAGGGTGAAAAATGGGGGAGTAATGGCAGCCATTTTGCAAGGTGCTTGACTTACAGACTCATAAGTCTTTTAGAGTCTCGAGTTTTGTGCTTCAAAATGATGGAGAAAAATGAGAAAATGAGTGCACAACAAATATAACCCATGTTTCTGGGGGTAGGGAGCAAGCCTGTGCTTAGGCCTCATGTGATATTTCTGTGCACCATTCATCATCTGGCCTGGGGGATTCACGAACCCTGGAAAACTCTGCAAACTCCAAAGGTTGAATGTGCTTTGAATTCTGAGTTATTAGAACTGATTCAATTTCTCATTTTTCCAAGGGCTGCTAAACATCACCAGGAGCTTGTTTTCTAAAGCAAGTCCAGACATCTGAGCATGCAAGAGAGCAAGGAGAAATTTCAAGTAGACTCTGGGGGGAGAGAGAACAAAATGAGGGTAGAGGAGAGGTAACGTCCAGGTATAGGAAGTTGTCTCAGTCAGGTCGTTAGCAGCCTAGGTCATGGTGGTGTTAGTGATTATGATAATGATGATGGCAACAGTGATGATAAAATAATAGCAGCTGCCATTAGTAAAGCATTTACTTTGTGCCAAGCCTGTGCTAAGAACCTTTATATGTGACACATGTCATATGTCTCCAGGGGTCATATGTTTTCTCCTTTCTCTTGTCCTCTCTCTGGACTTCACCCCATTCCTTTTTTACTTGATTTTGGTCTAGGATTGAAAAGTCTAGACTGGGGTGGGGGGGCGGTGCTCAGACCATGGAGAATTCATGATCAGGTTTTCTGGGATCGATGTATGGTTGGGCAGATGAGAAAACAGTTCCGAGACAAGGGATGGGGGAGAGGATACACCTGGCTTCCATGTTGGTGAGAGTCCCTAAGAAAAGGGCCTCATAGTTTGACACCCTAAGAGATAATTTTATTTGCTTTTTAGGACTGCCATAACAAAGTGCCACAAACTGGGTAGCTTACCCAGCAGAAATTTAGTCATATCCTCATGATTCTGGAGGCTAAAAGTCCAAGTTCAAGGTGTTGACATGAGTTTCTTGTGAGATCTCTCTCCTTGACTTGTAGATGGTGTTTTCTGTCGACATCTTCAACTGGTTCTTCCTGCCATTCAGATTGGTGTGCTTGTGTTCTACTAATTGTGAAATATTTTGAACACATCTTGCTCTATACTTCTGTATTACATTGCCTCCCATGATCCAAAATGTCCTACCAAATGCCTTTGCCCTAGAAAATGCATTGAATCATTCAAGATAGACTGCAGTAACAGCCTTCACATCCAGCAAATTAATCTACAAAAGTCTTGCTCATGTTACATACCCAGCATGTGTCAACAAGGAGTCTCTGCTCATCCCGATCACTCAGCGGCCTAGCAGATGAAGCCTTCATCTTACTATGTGCTTGCAGAATGAAGAATGAGACTATGGCTTGTTAAATACTGCTGTCAGTGCTCCTTCAAGGAAGTGACATACACCATGCCCACTTACATTTCATTGGCCAGTTGTCTTCAAAGGGGACAGTGCTATACCTGTCATGTGTCTGGAAGAAAGAAAGTAGAAACGTTTGGTGATGAGCATTAAGACTTCACCACATGCCTAGCACCTTGTGACAAGACAGAAGAACCCGAGAACTCTAAATGTTTTGCAATTATGTTTCTGACACAGTGGATTTATAATAATAATAATAATAATAAAGCAATTCCAATAACATTAATTGTATTTTTGAAAAACGTGAATTCCCCAGTTGAAATGTGTACATGCCACACATAAATTATCTCATCAAATAATTACAAAACCACTTTGAGATGAATATTCTGATTCCCATTTTACAGACAACAAAACTGAGCTATGAGAAATTCAGTAACTTCCATGAGGACTCAAATAAATGGTACAGCTAAGCTTTGGACCCCCGTTTACCTGACTCCCTTCTAACTTGAAAACACATATTCTCATTTGTTTGTTCATTCAACATTTATTTAATGAGAATTAACTATGTGTCCAACACTGTTAGGAAGTTGCCAGTAGTGCAGTAAGCAAGAATGAAAAGGTTTCTCCTGCATGAAGCTTAAATTCTAAAGGAAAGAGTACGAGATCTGGAATAAAAACCAAGTAAACAAATATGTAAACAAGGGAGTTTCAGACATCAATAAGTACTATAATGAAAATAACATGGGGTTATACAGTCAAGCGGCTATTTCAAGGAGGTACTATTTGTCCTCAGACCTGGATGTTAAGGAGCTGTCCATGTGAATGCTTGAGAGAAAAGTCATTTGGACAAAAAGAAGAGTTAGTTCCAAGGCCCCAAGTTTGGGACAAGCTTGGTGCATTTAACAAACAAAAGGATCTCTCATGTAGTTACAAATGTCGGCTGAGGCTATAGTCACATGAAGGCACCACTCAACTGGAATGTCCAAGGTGGTTCGGGCATATGGTTGGCAATTGATGGTAGCTGTTGTCTAGGAGCTTTACTGAAGATCCCTCTAAACACCTTCTCTCTACTTGTGGCCTCTCCGGGTGGCATGGACTTCTCACAGCAGGGTGGCTTGCTTCCAAGAGATGTCTAAGACCAAACATCCCAGGAGGCGGAAAGCCAAAACTAGCCTGAAATTGGCACAGAATCTCTCCTACATTATTCTAGTGGTCAAAGCAATCATAAGACATGCTCAGATTCAAAGGAGTTATACTGGGTTGGAAATGTCCTCTAAAATTTATATCTGCCCAGAATATCAGGATATGGCTTTATTTAATAGGTTCTTTGCAGGTATAATTAGTTAAGATGAGGTCATATCGGATTGGGGTGGGCCCAGGTCCAATGACTGGTATTCTTACAAGAGGAGATATACAGACACAGAGGGATATAGGGAAGAAAGCCATGTAATGATGGAGGTAGAGTTCAGAATGATGTAACTGCAAGTCGAGGAACACCAAGGATTGCCAGCAACCACCACCCCTGGAGAAAAGCATGGGACAGATCCTCACTTAGATCTCCCAGATGGAAGCGACTCTGCTGATACCTTGACCTTGATCTTGACCTCCAGAACTATGAAAGCATAAATTTCCATTGTTTTGAGCCTCCCAGTTTTCATGACAGCCCTAGGAAACTAATGCACAAGTGGAGAAATACCCCCACCTGAGTGTGTTAAGGTTGCATTACAGAAGAATAAAACTGATGGGAGATACTGGTGCCATCTTTGGGAAAGACAATTTGCTACAACTGTTTATATATAAAAGCAATAATAGCCTCAGTCATTGCCAGCGTGGTTTCCTTTTTCTTTGGGAATTCATATGTTCTATTTCTGTTCATGACTGTGTGTATGTGTTCCTTGTGATAAGTCTCCCAAAATCTTCTTTGGGAAGTGCTGGAACATGAGCAAACCAACAACATTTTCCCCTGGGTTAGTACTACAGCTTACACCTCAACCTGCAAGTTTCATGATTTTTTCTGCCAGACTGAATTTGAAACTTTCTCAGCAGGATGTAAACATTGAACTCAAGCTTTGACAATTTCTGAGCTCCTGCTGTGGCTGAGATCAAGGAATCATAATTAATCATGAAGGTGTTGGTGGTTGCTGCTGTTCCTCTCCATGCTCCTTCCCACAAAGCATTAGGGCCAATCTAGCCCAAACCTACCAGGAGACCATAGGAATTGAGTAGATGTGACAGCTAACTCAGGGTCTGAAAAGATGGAGTCTGTCCCAGTCATAGGAAAGAGAGACTTGGATAAGTGTCCTAATCCTTCTGAACATGCCTCAGGAAGCTGTTCTCCAGCTGTTTACTAAGATAGGAGATTTAAGGCATGAAGCCTAAAGACCACTGAATTGCTGGCATGTCATTGTCAAGTAAGAGAGTGGATCAGTGCATGTGGACAGCCTTTGAAATGTAACAGATACAAGAGAGTAGAGATCATCATGGATGGTTAGAATTGCACCATGATGGTGTTTTAATCAAAGTTTTACCAGATCCTTCAACCACATCCCTATGGAGATTATGTAGCTTGGCCTGAATTTCTCCCCTGACAGGGAGCTTACTACAATATGAACATGTTAAGGATCTAGCCATCAATGCTGAGGAAACTTGCTATCTGTCCAGACCATTTATTAGCAAAATATCATGACTTTGCCGTGTATGAGTGTAAGAATTAAACCTGAATGGTATGTTTAAACCATGGTAAGTATAAACATGCCTGGTAAGAAACACAAGTTGATAAAGGAAATCTTAAATTAGTCCAAGGTAATTGAACTCTGTGGTTTCCTGGTTTTCTCCTCCTGACCTAAAACTAAAAAGAAATATAAATCCTGCTAAAGTTGACTTTACTGGGGAAAAAAAGAATATTTAAGGAAATTAACTTTTATGAGGTCATGTCATAATGAGAATTACCCCCATGAAAGAAACCTCCAACTAATACGTTAAATCTAAAAGAACTGTAAGTATATTTTAAATGAGCAAGGTAATAAGAAATAGAAATACTGTAACTGGCAAAAGGGTCTGGCTGCTCACCACTTGTGGAAAAAAGTCAAAAATAATAACTAGTTGTGAAAAGAGGGAGTGAGATTTCATTATCCGTGCTAGCAGGGGAAGAGCAGAAAGCAATTCCACTCTTCAGGCAGGCGTGGGTTCCATCCTTAAAGTAACTTTTTGTTGTAGAGAGAAATCCAGAGGTGACTGGCCCCCATCAGGATCCAACTCCTGAAGGTTCTAAGGAAATACATGACCAGATGAGACAGCATGGTCCATGTTTAACAAGCAGTTAGGTAAATAAATGTGCATAAGGCATGGAAGTATAGTTTGGTAAAGGAAAGAGAGTGGAGATTCACAGTACATTCTGAGGCTGTATTTTAAGATGAAAGGTAATATATATGCAGTTTATCTTAAAGTTACATCTTGAGACTGGGATGGGGAAGAGGAAAGGGGACAGAAGAAAAAAGTTTTAAATGCAGTTTGAGACTCAGCTGCTAAGCTGCTGGTTACAATAATAATACCTTGGAAACAAAAAAAAGCTGTTTAGAGTTTTTAAAGGAACAACAAATATAACTTCAATTAATTAAAAACTCAGTGCTTAGGTTGAAATCAAATTAGCAGCTAAGGAGAGGATGAGTAAACCAGGAAAATTAGCCAGAATGCCACAAAAAGATAGAAAATATAAAATAGAAGTTAGAGACATAGAGGATAAAATGAGAATGTGTGGAATATATCTTGAACCTGTAAGTGGCTAGCCAGAGAACCTAAAAACTTGACACAATTGCAAAGAAGAAGTAATATATCTATAATCATAGAGTGTGATTTGACAATATCTCTTCTAGGAACTGATATATTGAATATATGAAATATTAGTGGGATTTAGAACATGTAAATCCCATGAGCAAACTTGAGCTAATGGACAAATAGAGAAATTTACCACCAAAGAAAATGAATTTGCTTTCTGGCTCATGTGAAATTATTGTAAACATTGACCACAGAATGGCCCTTAAGTAAAATCTTAGCAAGACCAAACAATAAATATTTTACAGTGCCATAAAATTAGAAATCAGTAGCAAGAATACAAAGCCACACTCACTTGGCAACTGAAAATACACATCTTTATAATTCATGGTTTAAAGAAAAACTTACAGTGGAATTAGAAAACATTTAGCCTCATATAACAATGAAAGCAGTACATACAGAAGCTTTTTGACATTTTCTGAAGTTCCTGGAAAATTTATAGCCTTAAATTCATATATTGAGAAATAGGGAACACTGAAAATAATTTAGGAAGTGGTTACATTTAAGAAGATCAAAGAGAAATAACAGATTAAATCTGAAGGGAATAGAATGGAATAATAAAACTAAGAGTAAAAATTACTAAAATAGAAAAAATAAGATCAAATCAAATCAAAGTTATCTTCAAAACACTAATAAATTAAAACTTTGGCATAATTAATCACATAAAGGAGAGAGTGCGAAAATTAACCATATTAGGAATGTAAAAAAGAAAAAAAAACTCAACAGACCTGCATATTTTATAAACCATAATAGAATATTATGCTAATCATTACTATTTCTCTGTTGATGCTGGCATTTAGGGGGATGGGCACATACCTAGTGAAATTGCTGCATCAAAGAGTATATACACAGTCTACTTAAATACATATTGCCAACTTCTTTGCAAAGTAATTAGTGTAATTTATAGTCCTACCAGGAAGATAGTGCCCAGTTACATATAGGCTGGCCAGCCTTTATTATCAAGAGATTTTTGTTGCTGTAGTTTGAAACCAAATGAGTGTGAAATGGTATATCACAGTGGTTTTAATTGCACTTTCCTGATTATTAAACTGATGATATTTCCATATGTTTCCTTCGTGAATTACTTTTTCACACCTCTTGCACCATTTACTATTATATTCTTTGTGTTTTCTTTTAGATTTGAAGAATCCCATTATAAACTCTAGCATTAATCTTAGTTAAATGCATAGCAAATTTCTCCTGATGTGGGAGAATATATATTTGCAAGTCTCCTTATGAACATATGTTTTCAATTCTAGGGAGCCAGATGCTTAACAGTGAAAAGCCTAATCATAGTGGAGAAGTGAATTCGATTTTATGAGAAACTGCCAAACCTTTATTTGTAATGGTTGTATAAGATT
This sequence comes from Callithrix jacchus, assembly GCF_049354715.1. Classification (NCBI taxonomy): domain Eukaryota; kingdom Metazoa; phylum Chordata; class Mammalia; order Primates; family Cebidae; genus Callithrix; species Callithrix jacchus. Next base: position 203,980,473 of record NC_133502.1, read on the forward strand.
TACATTACCACCAACAATGTGTGAGAGTTGCTCTACATCCTCACCGGCATTTGCTTTTTTTTTTTTTTTTTTTTTTTTTTAAAGGCAATCAGTTATTTAATTAGATTATTAGGACATTTAAAACACCAATTTGTGAGGATAAATTCCATTTGTCAGGGCAAACACAGATCGCAGGTAGCCCTGGAGCTGAGGAATAGCTTTAATTTTTGGTAGAACTTGTGAGTCCACAGCTTTCTGATCAATCTTGCGCTGCTCTGTTATCTCGTATTTCTCTTTTTCTGTGTCGAAGATCTCACCTTCCTGGTGTCTGGGCTTCCGCAGCTGCTTCTTCTTAAAATAAGCATCAGTAAGATGTTTTGGGATTTTTACATTGCTGATATCAATTTTGGTTGAGGTGGCAATGACAAATTTCTGGTGCGTTCTTCGCAGAGGAACTCGATTGAGGACCAGAGGTCCAGTCACAAGTAACAAGCCACTAGCCAGCTGCTTCAGGAAAACCACCCTCTTGCCCCTGTGGCGACCAGTGAGGATGATCAGAATGGTACCGGGGGTAATGCTGGCTCGCAGTTTTCTCACGTGCTGACTAAAGGGTTTTTTGCCGTGGCTCAACAGCTTTCGAGGCACATCTTCAGTAGGATAATACCTAGGCATTTTGCGAAGTTTAACCACCCGGGTGCCGCTGTTTTTGTCACCACCAACTGGTTTTGTAACAGTTGCAAGAACCTTCTCTTTCTTTTTCTTTTCAACCTTGGATTTAGCCGCTGAGTACTTCCTCTTGTACAAGGCTTTTCTGGAATACATGGCAGATCGGGAATACCTGCCAATTCCTCTGACAAGAACAGGATTGCGGCTGCAATGGGGCTTCCCCTTCTTGGGCTTTTTTTTAGCCTTGAGGCTAGCCTTTTTCACTTTGCTACCAGCATCAGCCTTCTTGGCTTCAGGTTTCTTCTCTTTAGTATCCGGCTTCTCAACTTTTTCACCGGCCATCTTGCAAGATGGGAAAGAGCGGCATTTGCTTTTGTCTGTCCTTTTTCCTTTGGTTATTCTAGTGGGTATTAGATACAATAGTATCTCTTGTGGTTTAATTTAAATTCCATTGAAGACTAACAACATTGACATATTTCCCATTAATCTAAGTCATTTTTAATCTTTGCTCATTTTTATTGGATATTTGTCTTATTGATTTGAAAGAATTATATTTATGCTAATATTCTGGTTATGAGCCCTCTGTCATGTTCTCCCAAACACTTGTATCACTGCCTCCTTTGAACTGACTTGGCACCTTGGCCAAAAATCAACTGACCACATGCATGTGGGTATATCTCCAGACTCCTATATTCCATTTATCTATTTGTCTCTCCTTGTGCCTGTAATACTGTATCTTGATAATGGTAAGTTTTGAAATCAAGTTTTATAAGTCCTCCAAATTTTTCCTGGGTTTTCAATATTGCTCTGCTTTTTAAAAATTCTTGTATTTTCATTTACACTTTGCAATAAACTTGTTAGTGGGTTTTGATTGATATTGCACTGAACTTCTGGATCAATTTGGGGAGACTGGACATTCTTATATATGGATCCCTCGGCCATCAGCTTTAAGAACGCTTTCTCATCCATTACTAACTCAACCTAGGTTCAGATGCTACTTGTTTTCTGCTCAGTCTGTGTCTGAGCCCCTTATGCTCTTTATTTTGTCATCCACTTAACCTCAGCTTTGCACCAATATTGTCTCTTGCTTTGGTGCCTTTTACCTCTCCTCTAATCACCAGTCCACAACTTACCTCCAAATTCAGGGCTTGTTTCATTCTTCCCAGAGGAATGCTGCTCTGACTATCTACTTAGTATTATAGTCTCTCTGGCTTGGTATCAAGGCACTCCCATTTCTGGCTTCCTTAAGATGTCTCAGAGGGGTTGCTTTGTATTCGTGGGTATAGTTGCATGGTCAGCCTTCTTTGTGTCTCTTGCCTCATCACTTAAACTCACTATTTTGTACTCCTGCTTCAGCTGTAGGGAGCTACTGTTAGTTTCTTAAACTCATATGTTCTCTCTCACATCTTGACCTGAGTACATCCTGTTACTGCTACTTGAAACAATGTGATCCCTAGTCACACCCCATTACCTTAGAAGTCTCCTCTGATTCTTCAAGGCTGGTTGGGTCCCTTCTCTGTGCTCTGATAACAATAGTTTGCAATCCCTCATTGCAGCACTTAGCTCATGATGCTCTTTGGAAGCAGAGACTGAGTCTTTTCCACTATTGAATTTCCAGCATTCATCACAGAGCCTGGCACATACAAAGCCCTCCGTCATATGTATTAAGTGAATGGATAAATGAAAAAAAAGTTTTATATATATATATATGGATCCTGTGGCCATCAGCTTTAAGAACTCTTTCTCATCCATTACTAATGTGTGTGTGTGTGTATTAAAAATAAAATAAAAAAAAGAAAGTACAAAAAACAGAAAAAAAGAAAGTACAGAAACAGAAAAAAATAAATAAAATAACGTTTTAAAAATAAAAATGAATGGTAAGTAAACTCTCAGTATGTTCATAGAATACTCTTAGCAGATGGGTACCCTGACTCACTAATGACCTCAGGGCGGTTACGTACCTGTGGTGGAGAGAGGTGACTCATTCTGCTCCCAGCACTTGTTAAAAATATCCCTTAACCTGACTCAATTTATATGTACCTATCAATCTTCTAGTCTTAATGCACTTCCCCGAGTATATTTCTTAAACTAGAATAGAAGTGTGTGGCTGACTGATACATTCTCAGTCTAGATAGATTGCACACTGTAAGTGAGTATGTTGGCTCTGTACTTTTAAAAGTGATTTTACATAATTTTGGTTGACATGGACACAATGTCAGCACTCCTGCTGGGAACTAACAGAACTAAGTTTTTCTTTTTCTTTTTTTTCCCATATGTATGTTTTCCAAGGAGGGCAATTTTTATTTATGTTTTTCTCACAAGGCCTTGCTGGTGCTCAGTCAACATAGTTGACTTGAGCAATTAATGAAGCTAAGAACTAAACTCTACGGAGATGCCATTTCTGGCAATCATGTATTTGATTGCTGTCACCAATGATTAGTTTTACCTATTCTAGAACATCAAATATTCATTGGAATGATATACTTTGTAGTCTTTAGTGTCAGGCATTTTTTCTATAAGTGTAAAGCCTGTGAGATTCATCCATTTTATGTATATCAGTAATTTTTTCCTTTGATTGCTGAGTAGTATTTCACTTCAGAAATATACAAACATTTCTTTATCCATTCATTTGTTGTTGGTTAGGTTGTTTCCAGTTTTAGGTTTTCCTGAATAGACCTATGAGCATTCATGTGCTAATATTTTCTATGGGTGTATGTTCTCATTTCTCTTGGATAAATATTTAGAAATGAGTGTTGAGTCATGCATCGACAGTTTTGAGGTCACCTTTTTTTTATTCTGAAAGTAGTAAAATCAGCCAAGCACTTCATTGGAGTTAGCGACTATATATGGAACCCACTCTCCATAAAAGTCCTGAAACCCACTCCAGGCAAAAGTGTAGGTATCATCATTCCAATAGTAAATAATATGGTCATTTCACTTTGTGTGGTGGTTTATAGTTTTTAAAGTCTTTTCATATTCATTGTCTAGTTCAATTACTGTCACAAATTCTAAAAAGCTAAGGCAAAGATGACAATCCCCATTGTGTAGATGAGAAAACTGAGTCCCAAAGAGGCTAAGCAACTACTTAGAAGAGAGCTGGAACATGAATCCAACCCTCTGACTCATCATTCTGTACTCCCTGAACTCCATTATTCAGCCCCATTGTATCCAAAATTTAGCTTGTGTGGATCAAAGTGGAAGAGAGTCTCTGGAATAAGCACTTTGCAGGACAACCTACGACCCTTTTAACATGAGCACCAGATTTGCTTTTAGGGGTCTTCAAAGAATAGATGTATACTAGTTTCTGTAAACAATTAGAAATCCACTATGCCAGGTGTCATCATCTTGACCTGCCACAGCTAAGTATCTTTAATGGCATAAATCATCATGTCTAAAATCTGATCAATTTATGAAATAATTAGAAGAAAGGATGTTGAAGTGATGGAGCTCTTAGTGATCACCAGGATGCTTCTAATCATGAAACATATTACAGAGGGGGAGGGGAGGTTGATAGCAACAACAACTTGAACAGTAGCAAAAACAGTAGCCCCTACCCTCAAAATGCCCCACCAAGTCTTCATGCAAGGAGAATTCAAAAAGGTTGTGGGAAAATTAAAAGATAAAAATAAATGTATATTTTATTTATCAGCATAAGCTCCATCAAGTTCAAGAAACTTTTGTAAGTATCTTGAAACTAGACAAGACAGAAAATTGAGGATCCTGGAAATTTAACTATGTCAATGCCATTTTATCTCATTATTAACTAAAGAAAACTGAGGCCAGGCGCGGTGGCTCAAGCCTGTAATCCCAGCACTTTGGGAGGCCGAGACGGGTGGATCACGAGGTCGAGAGGTTGATACCATCCTGGTCAACATGGTGAAACCCCATCTCTACTAAAAATACAAAAAATTAGCTGGGCATGGTGGCACATGCCTGTAATCCCAGCTACTCAGGAGGCTGAGGCAGGAGAATTGCCTGAACCCAGGAGGCGGAGGTTGCGGTGAGCAGAGATCACGCCATTGCACTCCAGCCTGGGTAACAAGAGCGAAACTCCATCTCAAAAATAAAAGCAAAAGAAAACTGAATACCCTTTAAAGTTGTTTTTAACATTAAGAAACAAAAAGAAGTCAGTAGGAGCCAAATCAGGACTGCAAGGTGGATGTCTAATGATTTCTCATTGAAACACTTGCAAAATAGCCCTTGTTTGATGAGAGGAATGAGCAAGAGCACTGTTGTGGTAGAGAAGGACTCTCTGATGGAGCTTTCCTGGGTGTTTTTCTGCTAGAGTTTTTGCTTTTTCAAAACACTCCATAGTAAGCAGATATGATCACTCTTTGGTCTTTCAAAAAGTCAACAGGCAATATGGCTTCAGCATCCCAAAAACTGTTGCCTAGATATTTCCTCTCGATTGGTCTGCTTTTGCTCTGACTGGACCAATTCTACTTGGTAGCCATTACTTTGATTGTGCTTTGTCTTCAGGATTGTACTGGTGAAGCCATGTTTCATCTCCTTACAGTTTAAAAAAAGCCTCAGGATCTTGATCCTATTTAAAACATCTTTTGAAAGTTCTGCTCTTGGCTGGGCATGGTGGCTCATGCCTGTAATCGCAGTACTTTGGGAGGCCAAGGCGCATAGATCACCTTAGGTCAGGAGATTGAGACCAGCCTGGCCAACATGATGAAACCCTGTCTCCACTAAAAGTACAAAAATTAGCGGGGTATGGTGGTGCATGCCTGTAGTCCCAGCTACTTGGGAGGCCTAGGCAGGAGAGTCACTTGAACCCAAAAGGTAGAGGTTGCAGTGGGCCATGATTTTGGGCAACAGAGCAAGACTCTACTCAAAAAAAATTTAAAAGAAAGAAAGCTCTACTCTTGTCTGCAGCTGATCTCATCTGTGCAACAATTTTGACACCCATAAATTGGAAAGTTTGCTCAGCTGTAATTTTGCCATCAAAATTGTGTAAGCTGAACAAGTTGAAATGTCTATGTTATTGGCTGTTGTTTCTGCTGTTACTCATCAGTCCTCTTCAATTAGGGCCCCAACAAAATGAATTTTTTCCTTGCAAATTGATGTGGATGTTCTGCCACTGCAGGCTTCATCTTCAACATAGTCTCATTTCTTAAATTATACACCTGTAAACTGCTCATTTCTTTGGAGCATTGTACCCATAAACTTTTCGTGAATCATGAATGATTTCACCATTCTTCCACCCAAGCTTTACTATAAATTTAATGTTTGTTCTTGCTTCCGTTCTAGTGGAATTCATGTTGATTTGATAGGAGTTCTTTTCGAACTGATGTTCGTTCGTTCGTTCTTCCTTTCTTCTTTTTTTTTTTCTCTCTCTGTCTCTCTCTGTCTTTCAAAGTTTCACTCTTGTTGCCCAGGCTGGAGTGCAGTGGTGTGATCTCGGCTCACTGCAACCTCTACCTCCCAGACTCAAGTGATTCTCCTTCCTCAGCCTCTCAAGTAGCTGGGATATACAGGTATGCACCACTAATGCCCAGCTAATCTTTTATTTTTAGTAGAGATGGGATTCTAACTTGTATGACAGGTTGGTTTCAAACTCCTGACCTCAAGTAATCTACCCGCCTTGGCCCTGCAAAGTGCTGGGATTACAGGTGTGAGCCACCATGCCCAGCCTGGGTCTTAAAGAGATATTTGTACACCCACGTTAGTAGCAGCATTATTCACAATAGTTGAAAGGTAGAAGCAATCTAAATGTTTGCTGATGAATGAATGAATGGATAAACAAAATGCGGCATACGGTATACATATAATGAAATAATCTGTATTAAAAAGAAAGGAAATTCCAACACATGCTACAATATGGGTGGGTGTCGGGGACGTTATACTAAGTGAAATAAGCCAGTCACAAAAGGATAAATACCATATGATAGCACTTATGGGAAGTGTCTGTAGAAACAGAAAGAAGAAGGATGGTTACCAGTGACCGAAACAGGGAGTAGTTGTTCGGTGGATGTAGGCTTTCAGTTTTGCAAGATGAAAATGTTCTGGAGAACTATTGTACAATATGTGAATATACTTAGCACTACTAAACTGTATGTTTACAAATGGTTAGGATGGTAAATTTTTATGTTATGTGTATTTTACCACAATTAAAAGTTTTTTTAAAGTTGTTGGTTCCCTACTTCCTCCAACTTCAGCAATCTTTTCCCAGCATTTTTCTATGTGGAATTTAAACTCCCTGCTCTGAAGGTAATGAGATACAGATTTGTTGATTGAAGTAACATAGAATAAGTTGACTCATTTTTCTACATGATAGACTTTCAAGGATTTGGAGAAATTTACGTTTTGCCTAAGCTGAGTGCACAGGACATAGTTCCCAAACCATTTGGGTGTTGGTCTGGGCACCTACCACTTGCAGACTATGAGATTTTTTAACATCTCAAACGTGCTGAATAATTAAGTATCTGAAAATGTATTTTATTGAACTTGCAATTCATCGGCTTCTGCTGCTCAGGGAACTGTCAATCTTGAAACCTTGCAAATACTGCTGTAGCCATAGAAATGTACCATTTTAAAATAATATAGCAACATCTTTAGAAATCCAGTAAATTTCTTTCTTCAAGTCCTTCCACCAAATAATGCTTTTTAGGGTGATACGAGAATTTTATATTCAAGTATAGGAGAGTCTAAAACTGCAGAGACATAATTCAAAACATGTACAAATCACAATATTGCTGAAAACCCCACTATACTAGTCAAAACTTTAATGCGAATTTTACCAAATTCCTTAAGTAATGCTTTGGATATTATGTACTGTCCATGACTTAAAAAAGGTTTGGTGGCTCAACCCTCTAAACCCAGCACTTCAGGAGGCCAAGATGGGTGGATCACCTGAGGCCAGGAGTCCGAGATCAGCCTGGCCAACATGGCAAAACCCCATCTCTACCAAATTACAAAAATTAGCCAGGCTTGGTTGTGTGTGCCTGTAATCCCAGCTACTCAAGAGGCTGAGGCCAGAGAATAGCTTGAACCAGTGGAGGCTGCAGTGAGCTGAGATCATACCACTGCCCTCCAGCTTGGGTGCCAGAGTGAGACGCCATCTAAAAAGTAAATAATAAATTTTTAAAAGTGAAGACAAATTATTAAGCATGAATTTCCAGTACATATTTTACTTTACATTTGGATTAAAATACTGATATGCACAGTATGAATCAATTTCTCAAATATGTGTAATATATATATGACATAGAGTGGTCAACAACTTTTCATCACTGAAAGCCTGTGACACAAAAAAAGCCTTTAAAAAAAAAAAGGTAATTTTTGTAAGCCCTGAGAAGAATGGCACAAAATGTACTGGGATCTATGTCAACAGTGCACATAAATTTTCTCTAGCATTTTATTCACAGAGAATAATCAGTAGCCAACAATACGTCTCACAATCTTGATCTAAGGTTGAAAGACACTGAAAATTTTTACTATGATAGAATTGCAGCGTGTGTGTGTGTGTGTGTGTGTGTATGTGTGTATGTATGTATGTATGTATCTTTTCAGTGTGATTTATTGAGAAAAGTTCAGTGAATATAAAACTCTACTTTTAAAATACTGGCACACTGGTTCATTTTTAAAAAATGTTCTTTAAAAAACGGATAAAAAGAAAACTTTTCTTTGTGATTTAATTCTATTACTTAGAATGAATTGATACATTTCAAAATTGTAGTCATCTAGAATAAACTGAATCTGTCATTTCAGAGCTTAAGGGTTTTAATGTATAATATTCAGGACACAATATTAGAATGTCTTAGGAAGACCAGGCTGTGAAGAAATTCATCAGTCATTACAGCTTATAATTTTCTTCCTTTGTCAGTGAAAGAAACTCATGATCTGTTATTGATGATGTTTGAAAAATCGTATCCAAATGCTGCCACAGATCATGTAAAAATATTTTGCAGAGACACATTCAATCAAAGAATTGATTAATATTTATTTTTCAAGTTGAAAGATTAGCTGAAAGCCAAAACTTTGCATATGCTTTGTTTATGTCTAATAAAATATGGGCAATAATCTTCAGTGAAAAATCTGTTCTTTCTGAGTCAGTGTTTTATTTGAATATCAGTAATTATCTAAATGTTCTTAAAAGTGTGAAGTGGAATCTTCCAATATTGATACGATAAAGAACAAGGAAATGCAATGATTATGGAACCTGGACATAGGTCTCAAGCCAAGCTGTTCATTATCAAGCTAGACATAGATAACCTGATGGGTCCCTTGCATTCAACTGATGCCCGTGAACTGGTCTGGAAATGCTGAGGTACTGAGAAACACTGTGTTAGAAATCTGACTAGGTTTCTCTTTCTTCTGAAAGCTTTCGACTCTGAACCTGGGAATTACCCTGAATCACAGACTCTTGACAAATTTAACAGCATTTAACTCATTTTTGCCATTTCCTTTTGCCAAGATTGGAACCTCATAACAGGTTTGACACTGAATTAATCTCATTTCTTCTTTTTTCAAGTCTTTATAAGAGCAGATTTAGGTTCACAGTAGAATTGAGAGAGGAAGATACAGAGAGTTTCTGTACACCGCCTTCCCTGACACATGTAGACTTTCTATCAGCACACCCACCACAGTGGTCCATTGGTTACAATTAATGAACCAACATTAACATGTTATAATCACCCAAAGTGCATAGTTTACAGTTCTTGGTGTTGTGCATTCTGTGGGTCTGGAAAATTGTATAATAACATGTATTCACCATTATAGTATCATACAGAGTATTTCCACTGCTCTAAAATTCCTCTGTGCAGTCAACTCCCAACGCTCCCTCCCCAACCCAACAACCACTGATCTTTATACTGTCTACACAGTTTTGCGTTTTCCATAATGCCATATAGTTGGAATCATACAGTGTATAGGCTTGTCAGACTGACATCTTTCACTCAGTAATGTGCATTTAAGGTTCCTCCATCCCTTTTCATGGCTTGGTAGCTAATTCCTTTTCAGAGCTGAATAATATCCCATTATCAGGATGGACCACAGTTTATTCATTTACCTACTGAAGGAGATCATGGTTGCTTCCAAGTTTTGGCAATTTTGAATAAAACTGTTATAATCATCCACATGCAGGTTTTCGTGTGGACATGAGTTTTCAACTCCCTTGGGTAAATACAAAGGAGTGTAATTGCTGGGTCATCTGGTAAGAGTGTATTTAGTTTTATAAGAAGCTATCAAACTGTCAAATCAAAGTGGCTGTACCATTTTGCATTCCAACAGCAATAAATGAGAGTTCCTGTTACATCTCATCCTTGCCAATGTTCCAGATTTTGGCCATTCCAATAGCTGTGTAGTGGCATCTCACTGTTGTTTTAATTTGCATTTCTCTGATGACATGTGATGTAGAGCATCTTTTTAGATGTTTATTTACCATCTGCATATCTTTGATGAGATGTCTGTTAAGGTCTTCGGTACATTTACTAAGCTAGTTGCTTTTTTTCTTATTGCTGAGTTTTAAGTATTCTTTTTATACGTTGGTTAGCCATTTCTTATCAGATACATCTTTTGCAAATATATTCTCCCAGTCTGTGGCTTGTCTTCTCATTCTCTGGATATTGTCTTTCACAGAGCAAAAGTTTTCCATTTTAATGAAGTCTAGCCTATTAGTTCTTTCTTCCATAGATTGTGCCTTTAGTGTTGTATCTAAAAGTCTTTACTATACCGAAGATCATCTAGGTTTTCTTCTATGTTATTTTCTGGGACTTCCATAGTTTTGTGTTTTACATTTAGTTCTTTGATCCACTTTGAGTTAATTTTTGTGAGGGTATAAAGTCTATCTCTAGATGTATTTTTTTGCAAGTGGGTGTCCAGCTGTTTCAGTACCATCTATTGAAAAGACTATTTTTTGGCTCCATTGTATTGTCTTTGCTCCTTTGGCAAAGATCAGCTGACTATATTTATGTGGATTTATTTCTGGGCTCTCTATTCTGTTCCATTGATATAATTTTTTAGCAATACCACAGTGTCTTGATTACTATCACTTTATAATAAGTCTTGAAGTCAGATAGTGTCAGTCTTCCAACTGATTTTTCTCTTTCAGTATCATGTTGGCTATTCTGGGTCTTTTGCTCCATATATAAACTTTAGAATCAGTTTGCCAGTATTCACATAATAACTTGCTGGGATTTGAATTTGAACTGCCTTGAATCTACAGGTAAAGTTAGGAAAGACTGATATCTTAATACTGTCTTCTAGCCATGTATATATTTCTCCATTGATTTAGTTCTTTGATGTCATTCATCATTATAGTTTTCCTTATACATACCTTATGCATATTTTGTTAGATTTTTGCCGAAGCATTTCATTTTTCAAGGTGTTGATGTGAATAGTGTTGTGTTTTTTTGGTTTTTGGGTTTTTTTATTTTTTATTTTTTTGAGATGGAGTCTCTCTCTGTTGCCCAGGCTGGAGTGCAATGGTGCAATCTCAGCTCACTGCAACCTCCGCCTCCCATAGTAAAGCAATTTTCTGCCTCAGCCTCCCAAGTAACTGGGATTACAGGCACCTGCCACCACGCCTGGCTAATTTTTGTATTTTCAGTAGAGATGGGGTTTCACCATCTTGACCAGGCAGGTCTTGAACTCCTGACCCCATGATCCACCCGCCTTGGCCTCCCAAAGTGCTGGGATTACAGGCATGAGCCATTGCACCCAGCTTAGTGTTGTGTTTTTAATTTCAAATCCCACTTGTTCATTGCTGATAAGAAAGCAAGTGAGGTTTATACATTAACCTGGCATCCTGCAACCTTGCTCTAATTGCTTATTAGTTCTGTGAGTTTTTCTGTCAGTTCTTTGAGATTTTCTACAGACAGTCATGTCATCTATGAACAAAAACAATTTTATTTCTTTCTTCTCAATCTGTATACTCGTCTTTCCTTTTCTTGTCTTAGTACATTCACTAGTAATGCCAGTATAATGTTGAAAAGTAGTAGAGGAGATATCCTTCCTCTTTAAATTTCTCATCACTGTGTGTGATATTAGCTGTAGAGTTTTTGTATTCTTTATCAAGTTGATGAAATTCTTCTCTCCATACTTTACTGAGAATTTTAATCATGAATGACTTTTGGATTCTGTCAAATGCCTGCTATTCATCTACTGATAGGATCATGTAATTTTTCTTCCTTGGCTTATTGCTGTAATGGATTACATTACTTGATTTCAAGTGTTGAGCCAGCCTTGCACAGCTGGGATAAATCTTATTTGATGGCAGTGTACAATTCTTTTTATGCATTGGTGAATGTGATTTGCCAATGCTTGGTTCAGGTTTTATGCATCTGTGTTCATGGGAGATACTGGTCTGTAGTTTGCTTTTGTTGTAATGGCTTTTTTGTTTGTTTGTTTTGGTACTAGGGTAATGCTTGCCTTATAGAATGATGTAGAAAGTATTTCCTTTGTTTCTATCCTCTGAAAGAGATTATACAGAATTGGTACAATTTCTTCCTCAAATGTTTATTAGTCAATCTTACCTCTTACTGTTGCCTACCACCTGGGCCCTTGACACCCTACTACAGTACTGACTTACTTGATATCCCAGGGCCAACTGCTTCCAGCTTTGGCAGTAAGATAGACTACTGTGTTCTTTTGGATATGGAACACCATGTGCCCATTCTGGAGGTGATTGTTAAGAAAGATGTGCCTCGGCCGGGCGAGGTGGCTCACGCCTGTAATCCCAGCACTTTGGGAGGCCAAGGCGGGTGGATCTCGAGGTCGAGAGATTGAGACCATCATGGTGAAACCCCGTCTCTACTAAAAATACAAAAATTAGCTGGGCACAGTGGCATGTGCCTGTAATCCCAGCTACTCAGGAGGCTGAGGCAGGAGAATTGCCTGAACCCAGGAGGCGGAGGTTGCAGTGAGCCGAGATCGCGGCATTGTACTCCAGCCTGGGTAACAAGAGTGAAACTCCATCTCAAAAAAAAAAAGAAAGAAAGCTGTGCCTCTTCTTTTTTTTTTTTTTTTCTAAAAATTTTTTTTTTTAATTTTATTGCATTTTAGGTTTTGGGGTACATGTAAGATTGTTGCATAGGTTCACACATGGCAGTGTGATTTGCTGCCTTCCTCCCCATCACCTATATCTGCCATTTCTCCCCATGCTATCTCTCCCCAACTCCCCACCCTCCACTATCCCTCCCCTATTTCCTCCTGCCAGACCCCAGTGTGTGATGCTCCCCTCCCTGTGTCCATGTGTTCTCATTGTTCAACACCCACCTATGAGTGAGAACATGCGGTGTTTGATTTTCTGTTCTTGTGTCAGTTAGCTGAGAATGATGGTTTCCAGGTTCATCCATGTCCCTACAAAGGACACAAACTAATCGTTTTTTATGGATGCATAGTATTCCATGGTGTATATGTGCCATATTTTCCCTGTCTAGTCTATCATCGATGGGCATTTGGGTTGGTTCCAGGTCTTTGCTATTGTAAACAGTGCTGCAATGAACATTCATGTGCATGTGTGCTTATAGTAGAACAATTGATAATGCTTTGGATATATAGTAATGGGATTGCTGGGTCAAATGGAATTTCTATTTCTAGGTCCTTGAGGAATCGCCACACTGTCTTCCACAATGGTTGAACTAATTTACACTCCCACCAACTGTGTAGGAGTGTTCCTGTTTCTCCACATCCTCTCCAGCATCTGTTGTCTCCAGATTTTTTAATGATCGCCCTTCTAACTGGCATGAGCCTCTTCGTTACTCCTGATGGCTGTTTCTCTGTGGAGGAAGCTCAGCTAGTGAAACACAGCTAGCTGTACTTAACTATTTTTGTTTATCTGATTTGTGATTTTTGGAGAAGAAACTGGGTATGCATTAGCCAGTGACTTCCTGCTCTGTTTCTTCTTGGGATCATGCCAAACATGAAATAGGGTCTGTTGTCATATGAGCAATCTGGCCATGATTCAACATATCCTGTGGCATGGTGGATATATATGCTTAATTCTAGTACTGAAGATTCAGCTGGCCTGAAGATGTGTTTGTTACACTTATCAATAGCAACTCTTGGTAATAAAGTGGCATTTTGGTTTTCCCTTTGCATGTTATTTTTATATTTCTCACCCTTTGGTAAATCAGGTTGGAAAAAGAGGTGGTATTATTTAGCTTCTTTCAAATCTTACTGCAGGCCTCTATAGCCAGATCAGTTTCTGCCACAGCTGTCCCACCTTGGTGATGGGAATTTGCATAGTCTTTCAGCTCAGTCTTTCTCACTGTCTGGGAAACAATATTCCTGGCCCATAAAGAAGGGCAAAGTATGGTAAGACTGACAGGCAATAACCTCTGTCTATGGTGATCTACCCAGTTGAGTAAACATTTATCAGCTACCCGCCAGTCCATATATCTTTAACTGGTCCATAAGCTGTTAGAGTGAATTTCACAGAGCTTGCTGAAGTCTAAATGCAACCCAATGTTCTACTCAGCTGGCAAAAGCAACAGAAAAGAAAGTGAGACTAAGTTTGTTCTGAGATTTTGTTAGTAAAGGTTTTGAGATGGATAGCAAAGCTAAGTCTTATAAAGCTTTATTGCCCCAGTATCTGGGATATATTGCATACTCAACAAATGTTTCATGAATGAGTTAATCAATCAAATAAATCTTTACTAGCTTCTAATAATTATCTTTTCAAGTTATAAATATTTATAAGCCATCTTTTTAATGATAATTTCTTCAGTTTTTCCCCCTCATTTCAAACTCATTAATATATATCTAGAATTCCTTCTTTTTTCCTTCTTGGTAAAACAAATCAGTATTTACCTTCCTCTAGTCTTCCAGCCTAACTCTCCTTCTCCATCATTTCTTAATGAGTAGTGATGTTTCATCAACATGCTTGCATTTTATTAATACATTCTGTGCCTTGAGATGTAATTATTCTGGTCCTGGGAATTTCAGTTCATTTAAAGCATATTAAACTTTCTCTTATTATTATCTTCTATCTTTAGGGAAGTGTCCTCTTAAAGATAGCTTTTCTACCCGTTTATAGTTAGGAATTGTTCCCTTTGGCAGTGAGGCAAAGTAGGAGTTGAGTCATTTATTTTTCTGCCTTTTAAGTTTTGACTTTCTAACATTTGCCCAAAGAAGTGTACCTTCCTTTGTTTGTTAGTGGTGTTATTTACAACTTTGTCAGCCTCTGCTCTTCCAAGCAACATTCTTTTGGGTTTATATAATTCTTCTTTTGTGTGAGTGTGTGAGATGGAGTCTCACTCTGCTGCCCAGGCTGGAGTGCAGTGATACAATGTCAGCTCACTGCAACCTCTGCCTCCCTGGATCAAGTGATTCTCCTGCCTCAGCCTCCCCAAGTAGCTGGGATTACAGGCATGCACCACCATGCCCATCTAATTTTTGTATTTTAGTAGGGATGAGGTTTCACGATGTTGGTCAGGTTGGTTGCAAACTCCTGACACTGTGATCTGCCTGCCTCAGCCTCCCAAAGTGCTGGGATTATGGGTGTGAGCCACAGCACCCAACCCGAGTTCATATAATTCTTTGTTGGTTTGTTTTTTGGTTATGAATCCTCTTGTACTCTATACAAATGCTTAAAGAACAGAATTTAGGAGACACTCTTTGGGGTCACTCCCTTTTCCTGAGAGCCCACTGCTAGATAGAGGGTTCCTGTAACATCATCATGTTCTTTGGATACATGGGGAATCAGGCTCCTTCTCCCAGCAGTTTGGAGCTGAGACTGAATTGGCATTTTTAGTCTGGGCTGGTCATGTAAATGGGGAGATTATGAGCTCAGAAGGTATGAAGTGGAATACAACTGGATTATACAAAATGAATTGTTGAAAGGGAAAAGAACAGAGTGTCCAGTGAAGTGGAGACAGTGAACCAAGGAGAGGAGCTCCTGATGGCTTTCAGGTTCTAGCAAGTCATGGCAGGATAGGCTTTGGAAATTGCAATTTATTCTCTCTAGTTCTCCTTTCTCCCATTAAGAGGTAAGAGCTAGACCCGTGTTTTCCCTTGACTATCAATGTTACGGGGTAGAAAGCAAAAGCTGCTTAAAGACAACACAGAAAAGCAGTGTAGGGCTGTGTTCTTGAGCCAGGCCTTCTTTTTAGAAGAATCCTATGTCACTGTCTGGCTGTGAGACCCTGAGAAAGCTACTTAGCTACTCTGTTTATGCATAGATATAATAGGGATAATGCTCCCTATCTTATAGGGTTGTTGTAATAAGTAAATCGATTAAAAACATAAAGTTCTCAGAGAAATTATAATCATACCGTAAGGGAACTAATAAGTGTGAGTCATTTTTATTACCCTTGTTTTTACCCAAAGCCCTAAAGTGTAGTACTTTGTGTCTCAGAGAGGGAAAGAAAATGGAAGAACACCTCTGAGACCATGAATGTGTTGGGAGGAAGCAGACTAGGTAAAGAACAGAGATTAACATGGCCTGGGAGCCTGGGCAAGGTGGCTCATGCCTATAATTCCAGTACTTTGGTAGACCCAGGGGACAGATCACTTAAGGTCTGGAGTGTGAGACCAGCCTGACCAATATGGTGAAACCCTGTCTCTATTAAAAATACAAAAATTAGCTGGGCATGGTAGTGGGCACCTGTTATCTCAGCTACTCAGAAGGCTGAGGCAGGGGAATCGCTTGAACCCAGGAGGCGGAGATTGCAGTGAGCCAAGATCACACCACTGGACTCCAGCCCCAAGCAACTCATGCAACACTCTAGAGCAGTGTCTGAGGACAGGCTGACTGGAGGGGAAGGCTGCCTCCTGAGTCTGAGAAAGCAGGGCCTGGCTCACATGCTTTGCCAAAGTTCCCTATGCCCAGGGGCTTGTGGGTATGACCAACACTGCTAGCTCCCTCCCAATTTTCATTCTTTTCTTCTTCTTTAGTAAAAGAACACAAAATCTTTAGCTGGCCACCGATGTAAAAGACTACACTTCCCAGCCTTCTTTTAGCAAGGTTTGGTTACGTGACCAAGTTTTAGCCAGTGATATGTGTGGGAATAAGAAATGTGAAAAGTGAAAGCTACCCAAAGTGGGAGCAAACAGGCTGTTTCTTCAGAGCTTGCTACAGCAATGAAAGCAGCCACCACCGCGTGTATTTGACAAGGACTCAAAGGCAGGCCAAAGAGTGGGAAAGCTTAGCCTGGAGGTGGGCTAACTAGAAATGGGACATTGTGGGCCGGGCGCGGTGGCTCATGCCTGTAATCCCAGCACTTTGGGAGGCTGAGGCAGGCAGATCAGGAGATCGAGACCATCCTGGCCAACATGGTAAAACCTCGTCTCTACTAAAAATACAAAAATTAGCTGGGCATGGTGGTGCATGCCTGTAATCCCATCTACTCAGGTGGCTGAGGCAGGAGAATTGCTTGAACCCAGGAGGCGGAAGTTGCAGTGAACCGAGATTGCACCACTGCACTCCAGTCTGGTGCCTGACGACGAACTGAGACTCTGTCTCAAAAAAAAAAAAAAAAAAAGAAAGAAATGGGACATTGTGACATTATGTGTGACTGGATTGGGGAGCATGTTTGGATTTCTCTGGTGGGTCCTGTGTTGGCAGCAGAAGACAAAAACTAGGATAGCTGGCAGTCTTTGACCAAGCTCTGACAATACTAGGCCCATTGTTGAAGAGGTTGTGGTTTGATTGGTTGCTACAGAGGTTGTGGGTCAGAGTTGTGTTGTCAGATATGGTCTGGTGATTGTCCAGTTTATATTTTCTCTAAGGTAAGCAAATGTGCTACATATCACTTTGGGGACATCTTTAAAAGGAGGAGTAGCTAAGGCTGTAGACTCCAGAGCCAGAATGACTCGGTTTAAATTCCAGATCTGGCACTTAAAAGTTGTGTGACCTTGAGCAAGTCACCCGACCTCGCTGTGGTTCAATTTCCAGTTCTTTTTTTTTGGCAGACATATTTTCATCTCTCTTACACACATGTATGCATACAGCTATACCAGCTATATATGTATATTACCTACATATATGTGACACACATATATATATATGATTGGATGGTAAATATATGGTTTTTTAAATTGCATTTTAGGTTTTGGGGTACATGTGAAGAACATGCAAGATAGTTGCATAGGTACACATGCAGCAGTGTGATTTGCTGCCTTCCTCCCCTTCACCTATATCTGGCATTTCTCCCCATGCTATCTCTCCCCAACTCCCCACCCCCTGCTATCCCTCCTCTCTTTCCCCCAACAGACCCCAGTGTGTAGTGCTCCCCTCCCTGTGTCCATGTGTTCTCATTGTTCAACACCCGCCTATGAGTGAGAACATGCGGTATTTCATTTTCTGTTCTTGTGTCAGTTTGCTGAGAATGATGTTCTCCAGGTTCATCCATGTCCCTGAAAAGGACACGAACTCATCATTTTTGATTGCTGCATTATATTCCATGGTGTATATGTGCCACATTTTCCCTGTCTAGTCTTATCATCGATGGGCATTTGGGTTGGTTCCAGGTCTTTGCTATTGTAAACAGTGCTGCAGTGAACATTCATGTGCATGTGTCCTTATAGTAGAACGATTTATAGTCCCTTGGATATATACCCAGTAATGGGATTGCTGGGTCAAATGGAATTTCTATTTCTAGGTCCTTGAGGAACCGCCACACTGTCTTCCACAATGGTTGAACTAATTTTCACTCCCACCAGCAGTGTAAAAGTGTTCCTATTTTTCCCCATCCTCTCCAGCATCTATTGTCTCCAGATTTTTTAATGATCGCCATTCTAACTGGCATGAGATGGTATCTCAATGTAGTTTTGATTTGCATCTCTCTAATGACCAGTGATGATGAGCATTTTTTCATATGTTTGTTGGCCTCATGTATGTCTTCATATCCTTTGCCCATTTTTTAATGGGCTTGTTTGTTTTTTTCTTGTAAATCTGTTTTACTTTGTAAATTCTGGATATCAGCCCTTTGTCAGATGGGTAAACTGCAAAAATTTTTTCCCATTCTGTTGGTTACCGCTTCACTCTACTGACTGTTTCTTTTGCTGTGCAGAAGCTGTGTAGTTTGATTAGGTCCCATTTGTCTATTTTGGCTTTTGTTGCCAATGCTTTTGGTGTTTTGGCCATGAAGTCCTTGCCTACTCCTATGTCCTGAATGGTTTTGCCTAGATTTTCTTCTAGGGTTTTTATGGTGTTAGGTCTTATGTTTAAGCCTTTAATCCATCTGGAGTTAATTTTAGTGTAAGGTGTCAGGAAGGGGTCCAGTTTCTGCTTTCTGCACGTGGCTAGCCAGTTTTCCCAACACCATTTATTAAACAGGGAATCCTTTTCCCATTGCTTGTTTTTGTCAAGTTTGTCAAAGATCGGAGGGTTGTAGATATGTTGTGTTGCCTCTGAGGCCTCTGTTGTGTTCCATTGGTCTATATCTCTGTTTTGGTACCAGTACCACGCTGTTTTGATTACTGTAGCCTTGTAGTATAGTTTGAAGTCCGGTAGTGTGATGCCTCCTGCCGTGTTCTTTTTACTTAGAATTGACTTGGCTATGCGGGCTCTCTTTTGGTTCCATATGAAGTTTAAGGTGGTTTTTTCCAGTTCTGCAAAGAAGGTCATTGGTAGCTTGATGGGGACAGCATTGAATCTGTAAATTACTTTGGGCAGTATGGCCATTTTCACGATATTGATTCTTCCTAACCATGAACATGGAATGTTTCTCCATCTGTTTGTGTCCTCTCTTATTTTGTTGAGCAGTGGTTTGTAGTTCTCCTTGAAGAGTCCTTTACGTTCCTTGTTAGTTGTATTCCTAGGTATTTTATTCTCTCTGTAGCAATTGTGAATGGTAGTTCATTCTTGATTTGGCTCTCTTTAAGTCTGTTATTGGTGTATAGGAATGCTTGTGATTTCTGCACATCGATTTTGTATCCTGAGACTTTGCTGAAGTTGCTTATCAGTTTCAGGAGATTTTGGGCTGAGACGATGGGGTCTTCTAGATATACTATCATGTCATCTGCAAATAGAGACAATTTGGCTTCCTCTTTTCCTGTTTGAATACGCTTTTTTTCTTTTTCTTGCCTGATTGCTGTGGCTAGAACTTCCAGTACTATATTGAATAGGAGTGGTGAGAGAGGACATCCTTGTCTGGTGCCAGATTTCAAAGGGAATGCTTCCAGTTTTTGCCCATTCAGTATGATATTGGCTGTTGGTTTGTCGTAAATAGCTTTTATTATTTTGAGATACATTCCATCAATAGTGAGTTTATTGAGGGTTTTTAGCATAAAGGGCTGTTGAATTTTGTCAGAGGCCTTCTCTGCATCAGTTGAGATAATTTCCAATTCTTAAATGGAATAATAATAAAACCTGTCTCACTGGGTTGCTAGAGAAAGTAGTGAAATAATATGTAAAGTGCTTAGGACAGTCCCTGGACCATAGTACTTAATAGGTTTATTGATAGTATCATTCTTCTTCTCTTTTTCTACATGGTCTGTAGTTTGTGATAAAGAATTATCATAAGACCTTGTAGCCATCGCACTCCAACCTGGGCAACAAGAGCATTTCTGGTTAAGGGAACAGATTAATAACGTTTACTAAACAAACCCAGACTTGGTAGTGTCCTGATAATCCAATACCTGGAGAACAGAAGCAGTCTTGATTTTATTTTAAAGATAATATCAATTCTTGCAAAATATAGTAATGAAGAAAATTAATTTTTTTCATCACAAACACTTGTAGCCATTGCACTCAGGCCACTGTGCTCCAGCCTGGGCAACAAGAGAGGAACTCCGTCTCAAAAACAAAACTAAACCAAACAGAGGTGAAGACCAGGCACAGTGGCTCATGCCTGTAATCCCAAGATACTCCTTGGACTATTTTGGACCTTGAAGCAGAATTCTGAGACTGGATGTGGTGACATAAAAGGAGCTCATATCTAATCATCTCAGTCACTGTCCCAGCCCGGCATGGTCTACACCCCCTATATATATGTATATATGTATATGTATATATATATATTTTTAGTGAGAGGGAAGTAAACTTCTATCTCAGTTGAGTTATTGCTATTTGGTTTTTAACTTTTACATTTAGTAATATAGAATCATTTCTCATAGTAAGAGTAGTAGAGCTGCTAGATCTAAAATGCAGATTAAAACAGCAAGAAAAATAGAACAATGAGTGAACACTATGTAGACTGCTGACCAAATGCTGGAGAGGCTTCCTCTGCTCTCTGGTATCCTCCTGGATGAAGGTGGGTGAGGATGTCTCCAAAATAGTCAAAATTTTATGTCCCTCCAGCCTGGCAACATGAGATAATGTGAGCTGATTTTAATGAAAGAAAGACATGCCATATTCTCATGTATCTGAGTTTGTTGCTTGAGATTCACAACGGGCTACACAGGCTTAGCTGCCCTTGAGTTTTTTCATTCATCCCAGATTCCTTTGAATGCGTTCCTCTTTATTTGATTTTTTAAGTTAACTCAAAGTGAATTTGTTACTTGCACCCAAAAGGACCCTACCTAAAACATAGACTACCTGTGCAACCACATTAATTTCTTAAACTGTCTTCTTTTATCTCTGGCTAGGAATATTTTAAATCATATTGTCAGATTCATTTTGAGGGTTCTGTTATCCAACTTGAAGTGTTTTGCTTTTTAAAAGAGTCAGTTCCTGGGTTCAAGTCCATATTTCACTTCCCATTTGACAGCCACATTATAAAAGTTTAGTGCCCAGGGGCTTCTTCCCTTCACCCCCTGCAGATTCCGTGCTGACCTGTTTCTTTCATTTCCTCGTCATTTCCAGACAACCAGCTAGTTGTCCCTTATTGATCTAAATCAAGTCCAGAATGCCAGCTGAGCAGGGAACTGTCAGCAAGACAAGCCAAGAATTTATCAGCTGTATTTCTTCCTGCAGAATTAGTCTACCTAGAGATGCATATAGCTCCTTGAATCTTTCAAATGTGGTTTTGCACATCTGGAGGACAACAGTAGAGATTCTCAGGCATGGTATGAGTAACATCTATGAGGACTGTCTGTGTTGTTTAAACCATTCACAGAGACAACACTCTCTGAAACTGGTTGACTTTTAAATAAACTGAAGCCAAGAGTTGGATAGCAGCTGAAAAGGACACAGAGAAATGGGCACCAGGAGTGTGAAACTTAAAACTCCTGCTTTGCAACTAATTCACTGTGATCCTGGGCAAGCCATTTTAACTTTCTAGGCATTATTTTTCTCATCTGTAAAATGGGGATAATTAATCTCTTTTCTGGCTAGCTTGCAAAATTGTCAGGTAAAGTGCTTGGAAACATAATAATATATAACACTGCCGTGATCTGAATATGCCAACCATCCCAGCTTCCCATTCCCATATTATTTATTGTTCCAGCCAGGCAAGTGGAAGGAGAAGAAAGAAAAGTAGCATCTGCTCAGCACCAAGTAGGTATCAAGCATGTTACACATGCATTTTCATTTCACCTTCACACTAGACTCATGTGGTCTGTGTTAACTCTCTGTGTTCGTTTTGCAGACAAGACTCAAAGAGTTTACCTGATTAGTTGCCAACAGTCTAAGAGCTGGTAAATTTTAGAGACAAAATTCAGATTTCTGGATTTACTCCAAAGCTGGTGATCACACAGAGACCATTAAAAATGAAGGAGGCCGGGCGCGGTGGCTCAAGCCTCTAATCCCAGCACTTTGGGAGGCCGAGACGGGTAGATCACGAGGTCAAGAGATCGAGACCATCCTTGTCAACATGGTGAAACCCCGTCTCTACTAAATATACAAAAAAAATTAGCTGGGCATGGTGGCGCGTGCCTGTAATCCCAGCTACTCAGGAGGCTAAGGCAGGAGAGTTGCCTGAACACAGGAGGCGGAGGTTGCGGTGAGCCGAGATTGTGCCATTGCACTCCAGCCTGGGTAACAAGAGCGAAACTCTGTCTCAAAAAAAAAAAAAAAAATGAAAGTGAGGCCGGGTATGGTGGAGGCCAAGGTGGGTGGATCACCTGAGGTCAGGAGTTTTAGACCAGCATGACCCACATGGAGAAACCCCATCTCTACTAAAAATACAAAATTAGCCAGGTATGGTGGTACATGCCTATAATCCCAGCTACTCAGGAGGCTGAGATAGGAGAATTGCTTGAACCCAGGAGGTGGAGGTCATGGTGAGCTGAGGTTGCACCATTGCAATCCAGCCTGGGCAACCAGAGTGAAACTCCATCTCAAAAAAAAAAAAAAATACACAGAGTTAAAGACCAGGCATTGGTTTTTGTGGCTCAGGCCTGTAATCCCAGCACTTTGGGAGGCAGAGGTGAGTGGATCACTTGAGACCAGAAGTTTGAGACCAGCCTTGGCAACATGGTGAAATCCTATCACTACAAAAAACACAAAAATTAGGTGGCACACACCTGTATTCCCAGCTACTTGGAAGGTTAAAAAAAAAAAAAAAAGGCAGCAGTTGGGAGGAAGGGAGGGGAGGTGAGGGAATGAGTACCTGTAATTTCAAGTTAATCCTAAAGAAGCCATTTTCTTCTGACTGCGAGGAGGAAGTAGACCTCCCTAGGAGATAACACATCTCCCCACAGGTTACAGAAAGCCTTTAAACAGCCCTTAACAGAATAGAAGCAGAAAAGGCTTTAGAAATAATCTTGACCAACTCTTCCAGGTTAAGGATGAGGAAGAAGAAGCTCAGAGAAGGGAATAATTTGCTCAAGAATGAACAGCTGTGGAGAGGGGGGTTTGGGAAGAGAATCTACATTCATTCATTCACGCATTCATTGAACAAATATCTATTTAGAACCTACTACATGCTAGGAACTGGAGCTACCCTGGTGAATAAAAACAGTTCCAGTTCATATGTAGAAGTTGCAGCCTAGAGAGAGGCAATCATCAAACAAATCATTTCACAAACAAATAAGAAATTCAGCAGTGGCTGGTGTTAGGAAGAAGTACTTGGGGCTCTGAGAGCATATGTTGGGGGGAATGACTTGGATGGGGGGAATCAAGAAATTATTCTTTTTTTTTTTTTTTTTGAGACTATGGAGTCTTACTCCATTACCCAGGCTAGAGTGCAGTGGTGTGATCTCAGCTCACTGCAACCTCTGCCTCCCAGGTTCAAGCCATTCTCCTTGCCGTAGCCTCCTAAGTAGGTGGGATTACAGGCACCCACCACCACACCCAGCTAATTTTTGTCTTTTTTAGTAGAGATGGGGTGATTTCACTGTGTTGGCCAGGCTGATCTCAAACTCCTGACCTCAGGTGATCCACCTATCTTGGCCTCCCGAAGTGCTGGAATTACAGGCATGAGCCACTGTGTCTAGCCAAGAAATGCATTCTTGAGGGAAAGATGCTAGAATTGAGAGCTGAGGAGTGCCTGAAAGGTTGCTTTGGTGAAGAAGCAAAGGCCATTTCAGACAGTGGGGTAGAGTATGGCATTAGGTATGGAGAAATGCAAGTGTCAGAGGCGTTTCAATCAGAGAGATTCCATCTTGAGTGAGGGCTAGGAACATGAGTCTGGGACTTTCTGGGCTGCATTCCCGGAAAGTTCAGTATTTCTAGTCTCTAGATGTTTACAATTAGGGAAACAGATTAATAATGTTTACTAAACAAACTCAGACTTTGGAGTGTCCTGATAACCTGATATCTTGAGACCAGAAGTGTTCCTAATTTTGTTTTAAAGATATTATCAATTCTTGCAAAATATAGTAATTAAGAAAGTTAATTCTTTATCACAAACTCTTGTACCAGGGCACATCTCCCCAGATCTTTTTTTATCCTATATATAAACAAGTATTGTACCTAGGGTGGACGTGCTCCTCCTCTTTGGGGAACATCTTACTTTGTCTATGGAGAAGCCTTACTTTTTTTTAAAATTATACTTTAAGTTCTGGGGTGCATGTGCAGACTTGCAGGATTGTTACATAGGTAT
The DNA here is from genome assembly GCF_049354715.1 of Callithrix jacchus. Taxonomy (NCBI): domain Eukaryota; kingdom Metazoa; phylum Chordata; class Mammalia; order Primates; family Cebidae; genus Callithrix; species Callithrix jacchus. The sequence continues at coordinate 204,004,934 of NC_133502.1, forward strand.
ACACATGCTATGGAGGATTGCTGCCTCCATCCGCCTGTCACCTGCATTAGGTATTTCTCCTAATGTAATCCTTCCCCAATTTCCCCACCCCCTGCTATCCCTTCCCTAGCCCTCCACCCGCAACAGACCCCAGTGTGTGATGTTCCCCTTCCTGTGTCCATGTGTTCTCATTGTTCAACACCCACCTATGAGTGAGAACACACAGTGTTTTGTTTTCTGTTCTTGCTTGTGTCAGTTTGCTAGGAATGATGGTTTCCAGTTTTATCCATGTCCCTGCAAAGGATATGAACTCATCCTTTTATATGGCTGCATAGTATTTCATGGTGTATATGTGCCACATTTTCTTTATCCAGTCTATCTTGATAGGCATTTGGGTTGGTTCCAAATCTTTGCTATTGTAAACAATGCTGCAGTGAACATAAGTGTGCATGAGTCTTTATAACAGAATGACTTATAATTCTTTGGGTATGTACCCAGTAATGGAATTGCTGGTCAAATGGTATTTCTAGCTAGATCCTTGAGGAATTGCCAGACTGTCTTACACAATGTTTGTACTAATTTACACTCCTACCAACAGTGTAAAAGTGTTTCTGTGTCTCCATATCCTCTCCAGCATCTGTTGTCTCCAGATTTTTTAATGATTGCCATTCTAACTGGTGTGAGATGGTATCTCAGTGTGGTTTTGATTTGCACTTCTCTAATGACTGGTGATGATGAGCATTTTTTCATGTTTGTTGCTCACATAAATGTCTTCTTTTCAAAAGTGTCTATTCATATCCTTCACCCACTTTTTGATGGTTTTTTTTTTTCTTGTAAATTTGTTTTAGTTCTTTGTAGATTCTGGATACTAGCCCTTTGTCAGATGGGTACCTTGGAAAATTTTTTCCCATTCTGTTGGTTTCCAGTTTACTCTAATAATTGTTTCTTTTGCTATGCAGAAGCTCTTAAGTTCAAACTACATATGGAACCTAAAAAGGGCCCACATAGCCAAGACAATCCTAAGCAAAAAGAACAAAACTGGAGGCATCACACTACCTGACTTCAAACTATACTATAAGGCTACAGTAATTAAAACAGCATGGTACTGGTGCTAAAACAGAGATATAGACCAATGGAACAGAACAGAGGCCTCGGAAGTAACGCTGCAGGCCTACAACCATCTGATCTTTGACAAACCTGCCAAAAATAAGCAATGGGGAAAGGATTCCTTGTTTAATAAATGATGTTGGGAAAACTGGCTAACCATGTGCAGAAAGCTGAAACTGAACCTATTCCTTACACCTTATACAAAAATTAACTCCAGATGGATTACAGATTTAAACATAAGACCTAACACAATAAAAACCCTAGAAGACACATAGGCAATACCATTCAGGACATAGGCATAGGCAAGGACTTCATGACTAAAACACCAACAGCAATGGCAACAAAAGCCAAAACAGGCCACTTTACTTTCTTAATAAACTTGCTTTTGCTTTGTATTATAGACTCACCCTGATTCTTTTACCCGTCTTGGGGTCTGGATCAGGACCCCTTTCCAGTAACAGAAGGAGAGAACAGAACCTGCGGCACCATGTCGGCTTTGATAAAAGCTTTGTCTTTATTCTAAGAAATGCTGAAGGGTTTATCTGATTCCTGTTCCCATTCCTTACCTTTAACCACACTGATAAATAATGTAAAGGACAAGTGAGAGAGAAGGCAGATTCAGTTTCTATCCATGAGAAATCCAAAGGGGGACACACACACACACACACACACACACACACGGGAAAAAATTCCTTCAGTTTCACATTATAGTTTTCTAGCAACCTGGGTGGTCAACTGCCTTCCATTTCTCTGCCTGATTTGTGTGTGCACAATATGTGTGTGTGTGCATGGGCACACACACTTTACATGCACATGTTTGTCTTAGCAAACAATGTCTTGACAGTTTTGATTGAGGAACTACAGAGCTTATTCTGATTAATCTCATTAAATTCCAATTAGTTTACCCACTTGGGTCATTGGATCCACAATTACTTGCTGTCATGATGCTGAAAATAATGCCCTTCCTGACTTCTCCAAATGACAAACATTCAATGGAGAGGTCTCTTCTGGTGTGATGAAGTTCCACTCTCTGCTTCCAAAAGTTAGAGAAGACCCAGGAGTTCCATTCTTAAGCCACTTAGGAAGGTCTGTGCTGCAACCTGCCTGCCTTATTGAATGTTGGCTCTTCTGTATCTACCATGTGTGTCTGGTAGCCATCTAGGGCCTTGCTGACCCTGGAGAGACTGGCCCTCCCAGGGCTTGCCAATTTGTCTTCCATATGCAAATTTACCAAGCCCATCCTTACAACCATCCTCAAAACCCTTTATCAAGCAGTTTCACTTTGGGGCATTATTCCCTTGCTGTAAACATACCAGGGCCAGGTACCCAGCAACTGCAGATCACCCCTACACTGAAGAGCCCACTGAAATTATTCTAACTAGCCAACTCTAAGCTTGTTTATCCTATCCCACCTCCCCCTTCCCACTGAAACGTCCCACCCTCCCACCCCAAAAGCTCTTGGCCACATTTTCCTTCCACCTCCTCTTCCTCCTGACCCACTCTGGTGCTTCTCTCAGGGCCCCGTAAGGTATGGCATGCCCCCTCCTCTCCTCTGCGAAACTGTGCACAACAAACTACCTTTTCCATTGCATCCCTGAATAGCAACATCAACATTTTAAAACACCTTCCTCAGACTATTTTCTTTCATTTGCTTCTGAGAAACCACACTTGAAATCTCTCTGGTCTACTTGGCGCATGCTAACTGGAAGGCATGGGCTTTGAGGTCTGGCTGACCTGAGCTGATAGCCCCACTGCGCCCCTTTCCAGCAGCTAGACTGTGAGTCTCTTATGCCACCTTCTAGACTCATCTGGGGAAATGAGGATCAAGGCATCTATTTCAGAGGGTTGGCTGAAGATTTAATGAGATAATGCGGGCCATGCAGCTAGCAGAGGAACCGGTACAGGGGTTTGCTTAACCCACATTAGTTCCCTTCAGTGAACTGAGAGCCTCCTTTGCTGTCTGCCTCTGCCTGCCAGTTTTATTGTTCAGTCACAGAGGAATCTTGAGAAAACCCATGGAAGATTTATTGTAAGCTTTTCAACCTTTGCTTCCTTTATTCGTTAACCTCCATCCAGCCAGAGCCTTTTATTTTCCCCTTCATAAAATCCTTGCAGGCTCTGGCAGGTTTGGAACGAGCATTTTTATTTTTTATTTTACTTTAGGTTCTGGGGTACATGTGCAGGTCATACAGGGCTGTTGCATAGGTGCATACATAACCAGGTGGTTTGCTGTCTCTATTCCCCCTTTGACTATATCCAGCATTTCTCCCCATGTTATTTCTCCCCACCCCCCATTGTCGCTCCCCTAGTACCTCCGCAACTGCCCCCAGTGTGTGATGCTCCTCTCCCTGAGTCCACGTGTTCTCATTGTTCAACACCTGCCTATGAGCAAGAACATGTGGTGTTTGGTTTTCTTTTCTTGTGTCAATTTGCTGAGAATGATGGTTTCTGGATTCATCCAAGTCCCCACAAAGGACACGAACTCATTGTTTTTTATGGCTGCGTAGTATTCCATGGTGTATATCTGCCACATTTTCTTTGTCCAGTCTATTGTTGATAGGCATTTGGGTTGGTTCCAGGTCTTTGCTATTGTACACAGGGCTGCAGTGAACATATGGGTGCCTGTGTCTTTATAGTAGAACGATTTATAGTTCTTTGTGTATATACCCAGTAATGGGATTGCTGGGTCGAATGGAATTTCTACTTCTGATGAACCACTTGGACCCAACATTTACCCTTGCTGCTCCCTTCCTGATGGCTCATCAAAGAGTGCTCCAAAGAGCACAGACCTTGAAAAAGGCACATCCCTGCCCGAGAAATGTCAGGGCTTTCAAAATGAAATGCAAATACATTGCCCAAAGGAAGAACCATGCCTGGCATGACCCAAAGTAAGAGCGGTTCAGCCTCTAGAACATTATGGAATTTCAGTACACACTCATCCAGCATGTGTGTACCAGCACCCCTTCATGCTGGCCTGTGTGCTGGAGGTAGGGACACAGTGGTGTACAAGACACAGTCGTTTCTCTCAAGGAGTGCCCAGGTTAGCCTGAAGACAGGAGGGTGGTGGAGGTTACTTATTGTTACAGCGAGAGGCTTCTGTACACAGTGCTGTAGTTGACAATCTCATGGTTTTCCTTTATCTATTCTATCTTGATGGAAGTTTTGTCATGTTTAAAATTCCAGAGAACAACAAGAATGGGGACTTCTGGAAGTGCTCTGGGGCCCTGTCTCAGGCTCTCTTCTCTTCTTTACCTATGCTCACCCCTTAGATGATCTTAGACTGCCTCTACCAAAGGCACTTGGGCCAGTTTGTCCCAAATTAAAATTGTAATTCAAAAGTGGCTCTCAGAGGGAGAGCATGTGTGAAAATCCTGTTTCTTTTATAAGAGATACGAAAAAGAAAAAAAAAAAAAAAACAAGAACCCAAACCAAGACATAGTACAAAACAAAACAAAAGAAAATTTTTTTTCAAGACCAAAACCAGCACTAAACCCTGTATTTGATTCCAGAAGTTGAGGAGGGTGAATCATACTGACTTGCCGTTAGTGTGGTGAGGTGTGAAGACAATGAGAATCAGAAGACAGTGACAGCTCTGCTACTGAGTTTAGGAAATAACGCTCTTTTCAACCTATTTCCTCATCTCTGAAATGATTCTCTCTGTAGTGCAGAATCAAACTGCACAGCAACCAGCCGCAGCGCTGCCTGTGATGTTTGTTCTCAGCTCTTAAGATCAGTGCTTCAGAGGAATCTGTTGCAGGAATGTTCATAAGAACCAAACTCTTGGCTCCCTTTTCCCACTTAATAAACACTACGGCTGAACAAGAGAAAAAAATAATGGTTAAAGAAAGAGTTCTCTAGCAAATGATGCCATGTATTCCTGGGGGAGGAATTGCCTATGCTTAGAGTCGACAAAGCATAGTGAACACTCGTGTTAGTGCCTTTCATCTCTATGAGAGCCTTAAGAGACGGGCAGGATTTCTTCTGTTTTTATAGTTAGCAAAGCAAGGGCAGAGACACAAACCAGCTTCACCATCACCCAGTTGTTCAGTGGTGAGTGGAGACAGCGGCTCTGGCATGTCTGACTTCAAGATGGAGCTCTTGGCCAGGCGCGGTGGCCCACGCTGTAATCCCAGCACTTTGGGAGGCTGAGGCAGGTAGATCATGAGGTCAGGAGTTTGAGACCAGCCTGGCCAACACTGTGAAACTCCGTCTCTACTAAAATTAAAAAAAAGAAAAAAAATAACTGGGCATGGTGATGTCCACCTGTAATCCCCACTACCTATTTGGGATGCCGAGGCAGGAGAATTACTCTAATCCAGGAGGCAGAGGTTGCAGTGAGCCCCAACATCATGCCACTGTAACAGAGCAAGACTCCATCTCAAAAAAAAAAAAAAAAAAAAAAAAAAAAGAATGGAGTGCTTATGACCAGGCCTACAACTCCTGGAAATTCTCTCTTCTTTGATTTCAGTCGTACCCTTTCTGGGAGTACAGGGAACAGTCAGGAACGTCCCATTGCTTTCTATTGAAAGCCCCATAGCCAGTCATCACTGTGGTTGCTGGTGCTACGACTGGGCCTCCTGCAGCCAGGGGAGACAGGCTGGAGAGGGGCCCTGGGTGCCTATCAGTTGCCCCAGACCATTGCTCTTTCTGAGCATGCCTGCTGCTCATGCTGTCTTGCCTCCCCACGAACTGTTCCCTTGGCTGGAAGACCTTCAGTGCCCTGCCTGTCAATGTTGGACTCAGAGTCACCTCCTTAGGAACCCTTAACTGATGCCCAGCCTGGGTCAGGCAGCCCCTCTACACTCCTGCAGCACCCTGCACCTGCCAGTCAGGATGATAACCAATGATCTTCTCCAGGGCAATGGGCTCCCTCTACAGACATCCTTTCTTTGCAAATTCCTATCAGAATTCCCTCTGTGGCAGACAGACTTCTAAGAGGCCCTCCAAGATTCCCAAACCCTGGTGTATCCCCCTGTATAATCTCCTCTCTTTGAAGATGAGCAGAACCTGGGAATCAGGCTCAGGCTCAGCAGGATGAAGGGAGAGGTGCTCTTGTTGACTTTGAAGAGGTGACCTACTATGCGGCAGATAGGACTCCTTTGCAGGGAGTGATGTGTGTTCTCCAGGAGCTGGGAAAAGCCCTGGGCCAACAGCCATCTACAGAGCAGAGCTCCTAGTCTTGCAAATACAAGGAACTGAATTCTTCCAATAACAAATGAATTGGGAAAAGGAAGTCAAGGCCCAGATGAGAACCACAGCATCGCTGACACTTGCATTGCAACCTTGCAGGAGCCTGAGCAGAGGTCCCCAGTAACCGGTACCTGGACTCCTGATCCATAGGAACTATGAGATAATACATGCATTCTGTTTGAAGCTACTTCATTTGTGGTAATTTCTAACACAGTGGTGGAAGATGAATATACTCCCCAAGGAGATTAAATGTACAATGTAGGATCTGTTACAATTGTATGCCATTTCATCTTTCATCAAAGAAGCAGAAGAGCACAGTGGTTAAGAATGAACTCTGGGGTCAAGCTACCTGGGGTCAAGCTACCTGGGTTCACTCTAGCCTGAGCATCAGAGTTACTTACTGTTATGACTGGGGAAATTACTTGACTTCTTTGTACTTTGATCTGCCCCTCTGCAAAATGGGTCTAGTGAAAGTATCTACCTTCGGTTTCTACTTGAACTTACTGAAACACTTAGAGCTATGATTGAAGCATAGCAGGCACTACCCAAGTGCTTGCTAACATAATTAGCAAATCAAAAACAAACTGAATATGTATTTACAAACACAGAAGATGAACTGCTTTATATTACTGACATGGAAACTGAGCTCCAGGGAGATGAAGTGTCTTGTTCAAGGCCAGAGGGATAAGACTAGAGGGACAGGTCTAGATTCACAAACTAAATTCATCTTAAAGGTAAAGGCTCTGGAAGTTCACAGGATACAAAGTCCCATCCTGTCATTCATGAAGAAATCAGGCCTAACTCAAGGTTAGGAAAAAGAAGGTAGTTTCAGGCTTCTCCATACGGGGTGCACGACTTAAATTAGATTTGCGGTGGCTCACGCCTGTAATTCCAACACTTTGAGAGGCCAAGGCGGGTGGATCACTTGTGGTCAGGAGTTAGAGAGCAGCCTGGCCACTAACTGGGGTGGAACCCCATCTCTCCCAAAAATAAAAAAAATAGTGGGTATGGTGATGCATGCCTGTAGTCCCAGCTACTTGGGAAGCTGAGGCAGGAGAGTCACCTGAACCCGGGAGGTGGAGGCTGCAGTGAGGTGAGATCACACCACTGCACTCTAGCCTGAGCATCAGAGTAGGACTTCGTCTCAAAAAAAAAAAGATTAGTTTTGCCTTTTCCTTCAGGTGTGACAAAGTCTCTCTGCTTGATGAAATATTAGATGGACACTCGTGAGCCCTCTTTCCAACGAGGCCTTATCTTTGGGCCCTGTCGTATTCAGCCTGCTGAGTTCAATTTCAGCAAGAATCCTGCTAAGTCATTTTAGAGAAAATCTCTACCTTTTGAAATCTGATAAAAAAAAAATTTTTTTTTTTGAAATGGAATTTCACTCTATTGCCCAGGCTGGAGTGCAATGGTGTGATCTTGTCTCGCTGCAATCTCCACCTCCCAGGTTCCAGTGATTCTCCTGCCTCAGCCTCCCAAGTAGCTAGGCGCCACCATACCTGGCTAACTTTTGTATTTTTAGTAGAGATGGGGTGATTTCACCATGTTGGCCAGGCTGATCTCAAACTCCTCATCTCAGGTGATCCACCTGTCTTGGACTCCCAAAGTGCTGGGATTACAGGTGTGAGTCACCACACCTTGCCTGATCAAATTCTTTATCTTCCACTTTTGGGGTCGAAGTGCTTGGATTGAATTGCCCTCCAGGAATAATCCTGGTAAAGCAGTTTAGCAAGAATCACCCAACGCTTGATATCTCTTCTGAATAGTTGTGCATCCATTGACCCCCTCATCCTACTAGTTGGCTATCCATCCCAAGCTGTCCTTGCTGTATTCAGAGCTGAATCCAAGTGCTCTCTTGTCTTGACACCTTTTGTTGCAATAGCCCTGAATAAAGTCTTACAGTTTTAACAGGTATTAGAATAACTTTTTCTTTACTAGTTGTCATCTGTCTTAGAAGCCATGATCCCTGGCTGGAGTGAGCACCCTTCTCCCAAGCTCCCATCACATCCCGTGCTCCTCTACCCTTTACCAGCCTGTATGTCACTACTTACGTACCCATCTGTCTCCCATACATGAGGGCAAGGATAGTGTCTTACTCATTTTTGAATAATCATCAGCTGACACAGCTGTTGGACCCCAGCAACCATTTTAATAAATGAACCAATCATTTGCTTACATGCTAGTCGCTGTAGTCTCTAGTGGTGAATGCCGGACACACTGTTAGCACTCCCCAAATACCTGGAAATAAGGGGATTCTTAAAGGTGTGAGGAGACAGTGTTACATGTGGTCCTCTGCGTCACAAAAGAGTTTGTTCGAAAATGCAGGATCTCAGACTCCACCAACAGAGTCAGACTTTGCTGAGATCCTCAAATAATTCATATACACATTAAAGTTTGAGAAGCACTGGTATAGGCCAAGAAAAGATAAATTCCTCTAGGACTAATCATATTCTGACTATAAAGCCCTTTCTAAAGCAAGGAATTCTTAATCTTGTGTTTATTTGAATCACTGGGAAACTATCCAGACAATTGAAAACATGAGAAGATAAGATGGAATAAAAACCAATAAGCAAGAACTCAGTAAGGAAAAAGAAGAAAAGAAAAAGAAAACACAAGCTCTGGAACCACGTGGGCCTAGGTTTGATTTTCAGGGCTTTTTTTTTTTCTTTCAGTTTCTCTCTTGTTGCCCAGGCTGGAGTGCAATGGTGCAATCTCGGCTCACAGCAACCTCTATCTCCCAGGGTTCAAATGATTCTCCTGCCTCAGCCTCCTGAGAAGCTGGGATTACAAGCACCTGCCACCATCCCTGGCTTTTTAAAAAAATATATATATATTTGTAGTAGAGACAGGGTTTCACCATGTTGGCCAGGCTGGTCTCGAGCTCCTGACCTCTGGTGATCCACCTACCTTGACCTCCCAAAGTGCTGGGATTACAGGCATGAGTCACTACACCTGGCTAGGGCTCTTTTTTGTTTGTTATTATTATTATACTTTAAGTTCTAGGGTACATGAGCAGAACATGTATTTCTGTTACATAGGTATACAGGTGCCATTGTGGTTTGCTGCATCCATCACCCCGTCATCTACATTAGGTATTTCTCCTAATGCTACCTCTCCCCTATCCCCCTACCCCCTGCTACCCCTCCCCTAGTCCCCTACCCACCTCCCTGTGTCTATGTGTTCTCATTTTTCAATACCCACTTACGAGTGAGAACATGCAGTGTTTGGTTTTCTGTTCTTGTGTCACTTTGCTGAGAATGATGGTTTCCCACCTTCATCCATGTCCCTGCAAAGGACATGAACTCATCCTTTTTTGTGGCTGTATAGTATTCCACAGCATATTATGTGCCACATTTTCTTTATCCAGTCTGTCACTGATGAGCATTTGGGTTGGTTCCAAGTCTTTGCTATTCTAAACAGTGCCACAATAAACATATGTGTGTGTCTTTTTAACAGAATGTGTGTGTCTTTTTAACAGAATGATTTATAATCCTTTGGGTATATACCCAGTAATGGGATTGCTGGTCAAATGGTATTTCTGGTGCTAGATCCTTGTGGAATCACCACATTGTCTTCCACAATGGCTGAACTAGTTTACACTCCTACCAAGTGTAAACGCCTTCCTATTTCTCCACATCCTGTCCAGCATCTGTCTCCTGATTTTTTAATGATCACCATTTTAACTGGTGTGAGATGATATTTGTTTTGCATTTCTCTAATGATAGTGATGATGAGCTTTTTTTTTTTAATGTTTGTTGGCTGCATAAATGTCGTCTTTCACAAAGTATCTGTTCATGTCCTTCCCCTACTTTTTGATGACGTTTTTTTCTTGTAAATTTGTCTAAGTTCTTTGTAGATTCTGGATATTAGCCCTTTGTCAAATGGGTAGATTGCAAATTTATTTTCCCATTCTGTTGGTTGCTGGTTCACTATAATAATAGTTTCTTTTGCTGTGCAGAGCTCTTAAGTTTAATTAGATTCCATTTGTGTATTTTGGCTTTTGTTGCCATTGCTTTTGGTGTTTCAGTCATGAAGTCCTTGCCTATGCCTATGTCCTGAATGGTATTGCCTAGGTTTTCTTCTATGATTTTTATGGTGTTAGGTCTTACGTTTCAATCTTTAATCCATCTGGAGTTAATTTTTTGTTTGTTTGTAGAAAGTGATTTATATAAAGAGAGAAACAAACAGCTAATTCTCACAGAGTGAGAGAATCCAGAAGGATGTAATCTAGGAGAGGAAGGCAGCTTCCACATTGAATGGAATGGAATAGAGAGAGATGGAGTTTAGGAGGGGAAGACAGGCTTCCATGAGAGAGTGTGGAAGGGGACTCCAGATGGGAAATCCAGGAGAGACAAAAATAGCTTCCAGGAAGAGAGTGTTCGTGGAAGGGGACCCAAACATGGAGTCCCTGGAGTTAATTTTTGTATAAGGTGTAAGGAAGGGATAGTTTCAGCTTTCTGCATATGGCAAGTCAGTTTTTCCAACATCATTTATTACTAAATAGGGAATCCTTTCCCTATTGCTTGTTTTTGTTAGGTTTGTCAAATATCAGACGGTGGTAGATGTGTGGCATTATTTCTGAGGCCTCTGTTCTTTTCCATTGGTCTATATCTGTGTTTTGGTACCAATACCATGCTATTTTGATTACTGTAGCCTTGTATATAGTACAGTTTGAAGACACGAAGTGTGATGCCTCCAGGTCTTGTTTATTTTGCTTAGGATTATCTTGACTATGTGGGCTCTTTTTTGGTTCCATATGAAGTTTAAGGTGTTTTTTTCCAATTCTGTGAAGAAAGTCAGTGGTAGCTTGATGGGGATAGCACTGAATCTATAAATTACTTTGGAGTATGGCCATTTTCACAGTATTGATTCTTCCTAACCATGAGCATGTAATGTTTTTCTATCTGTTTGTGTCCTCTCTTAATTTTCTTGAAAAGTGATTTGTATTAGTTCTTGATGAGGTCCTTCACATCCCTTGTTAGCTGTGTTCCTAGGTATTTCATTCTTTGTAGCACTTGTGAATGGGTGGTCACTCATGATTTGGCTCTCTGTTTGTCTGTTATTGTTATTGTCTGTGTGTAGCAATGCTTGTGATTTTGCATGTTGATTTTGTATCCTGAGACCTTGCTCAAGTTGCTTATCAGCTTAGGGAGATTTGGGGCTGAGATGTTGGGGTCTTCTAAATATGCAATCATGTCATCTGCAAATAGAGACAATTTGAGTTCTTTTCCTAATTGCATACGCTTTGTTTTTCTTGCCTGATTGTCTCCAGGACTCTTATTAAAAACCTCTCCGAGCTTCTGTTTCCTTATCTTTAAAATAGAATACTACATCATGCTTCTATATTGCTGATTAAATAAGAAAACCCATATTGTTCAGCAAACGTTTGTTCTCCATGACTCTCCAGCAGGAGTATGAGAAGCCTAAGATGCTAAGGGAGGGAGACGGCTGGTCTGGCTGAACCTACATATGATGGGTTTCAGAACATCCTGTGAGGCCAGCTGACAGATTTCTGTCCCGATTTACTCCATGCTCCCAGTCCTTATACCTCACACTTTCACTCCCATTCAGGATAATACTGTAGAGCAGTCTTGAGTCATAGGATTTGTGGCTTCGCCAGTTACTCAATCTCACCAAGCCTCAGTTTCCTCATCTAGTAAAGTAATGGCCCTTCTCAGGGCCAGTCACAGTAGCTCACACCTGTAATCCCAGCACTTTGGGAGTCTGAAGCAGGTGGATCACTTTAGGCCAGGAGTTTGAGACCAGCCTGGCCAACATGGCAAAACCCTGTCTCTGCAAAAAATTCAAAAATTAGCTGGGTGTGGTAGTGGGCACCTGTAATCCCAGCTACTAGGTAGGCTGAGGCACAAGAATTGCTTGAATCCAGGGGAACAGAGGTTGCAGTGAGCAGAGATCATGCCACTGCACTCCAGCCTGGGCAACAGAGCGAGACCCTGTCTCAAAACAAACACCAAAAAAAATCTCTTCTCATGGGAGTCCTGTAAGCTACAGAACCAACATTTAGCACACCAGCACCCAAGTGCTCCATCAGTGGTAGCTGCCATTGCTTAAAGACAGCTCTGAAAAACATTAGAATGTTGAAGGCAGATCTGTTGTCAAATGACAGGATTACATCAAGGTCTTCCATCTTTTCTTTTTTTTTGCTGAATTAGACGTGTTATGTTCAAATAACTCAGAGTTAATGAAATTGTGAAGCTCAGAATTGCCTTTTGTTTACTATAAGCTGCGCTAGACTGCAGAACATGTCACTTACATAGGTTTCCCTGGGGTTCGGGGATCTGAGAGTGATCAGCCAATTGTGACCCAGCACCAAGGAAACAGAGGCATTTCTTCAGTCTTCTGAGTGGAGCTTTTTGATTTGAGGCGATTGCCAGGCCACTGCACATAGAGAGGCCTCTTTGCTCTCCCATTGTATTGGTATTGGTATTAGTAGGGTGAGGCAGTTTTCTATCACTTATGTAGAAGATGTTTCTGATCTTCTCAATATTAAACGTTGATTTTAACATTCATGGGGAAAGAAACCAAGTTGCTCGGTTTTCCCTAAGTATTAATCTTTATGGAGGGCGAAGATTCAAAGCTGGAATATTAATGAACAAGTTTATGTGGGCCCATTCATAATGAAGTTGGGGAAAGTCAATTTTTTATTTTTTTGAGATGGGGTATTGCTCTTTTGCCCTGGCTCGGAATTCAGTGGCACAGTCTTGGCTCACTGCAACCTCAGCCTCCTAGGCTCAGGCAGTTCTCTCAGTCTCCCAAGTAGCTGGGATTACAGGCACCTGTCACCATGCTTGGCTAGTTTTTGTATTTTTAGAAAATAGTTTTGTATTGTACAGATGGGGTTTCACCATGTTAGCCAAGCTGGTCTCGAACTCCTTACCTCAAGTAATCCACCCACCTGGGCCTCCCAAAGTGCTGGGATTACAAATGTAAGCCACTTTGCCCAGTCCCCAAAAGTCAAAGTATCTTACATCACCATTGTGATTTATCTTTTCTCATTGTAGATCTGAGAAACTAAGAAAAAACAATGAAGGTTCACACTTCTATCCACACATAATAAACATGCATTGTAACACAAAAAGCATTTGAACTGATCTTAATAGTTGTTATAAAACTTGTAAGCAGGTAGAAAATATCACTCGTTGGTAATAAGTTAGTGACTTATTACAGTACACATTACCTTAGGAGGGTCCCACCTATTGGATCATCTCAGAAATATATACATCTTGATGGCGAACCTTCTGAATGTGGCTTTAACACTATCTGCCACAAAATTTTGTCACATAATATGCTATATAATAAACTCCAAGAATTACATATGCATACAGACATATGCACTGCCTTGTGTATGCATGCTTATTTTTCATTCAAAACGCTGAACTAACAAAACAACTTCTGAATTTAACCCTTGTATTTTGGTTATACAAGACAGTGTCATGTTTTTAAGAAATACATGCTCAAGTATTTAAATTTAAAGGGGCATGGTATCTAGAATTCATTTCAAATGTTTCAGAAAAAAAGATGAAGACTATGTGGCAAAATGTTAAAAACTGGTTAATCTAAATGAAAGGGATAAAGTTCTTTGTATTATCCTTGCAATTTTCCTTTAGTTTTCAAACTTAGTTTTGAAAAATAAATGAAAACAAAACTAAAACCATTTATGTTACAGTCGTAAGGTGAAACCAGCCTTGGCATTATGTTTACTTTTCTGCTGTCTAGTGAATTGTACTTACATGAAAGTAGACTGTACCATGTTCACTCTTGCATTCATAATGTCCACAGAGTAGATGCTCAATCAGTTACTTGGGGAATTCAGAAAAAAAACGATAGAGTGCAGTGAAATTGCTGATGTCACTGCAGCCCTTAGTTCTTTCTTCAGGTACCACCGCAGCATTATTTACCCAGGAGTCTGTCAAAGCTTTGCTCTCAGTAAGCCCTGTCAATCATTTCATGATATTGTCCTGGCCTCATTGATCAGATGGCCTTGGTAGTACCACGCCTTGGGAAACACTTTCCCAGAACTGACTGGCATTATTTCATTCCAGAAGACATTCTCTCTTAAGACCATGTGAATGTGTTGGAACAAACCAATGACCACATCCACTAAATATTCACAATCAGAAACCCAACATTTTTGTGGCACCCCCATTACCTGCTTTTAGATATCACTGGTTATTCCTTGAAATTAAAGGACGCTTATTAATAGCAGGTTTGTTAAATGAATGAAAACAAAGATCATGGTATGTCTGACATTAGATTCTGTGGGTCCAAAACTTACTGTTAGAATGCATATGGCAGATAAGTGACATTTCATAAACTTGAATGGCACTGAGCTGTAGAGTAAAACCCTTGTTTTTAAAAAAAGAGGAAAACAAACTATGTGAAGTACATGAATATATGACTGTATAAGCTTAGCAGCTAAGCTGATTCCAGTATTGTTTGGGAAGGCAGTAGCACATTTTAGTGGAAAGACCTGGGTTTTTGAAGCCAGCCAGATTTTAGTTCAAATTCTAGCACTCCATTAGCAGCCTGTGTGATCCTGAGCAAGTCACATAATTTCTCTTGGAGCTAGTTTTATTAGCTAAATAATGGGGATAGTAATACCCCTCTTATTTTATAACATAGCTGTGAGGATCCATCATTGCCAACTACCATAGTAGTCTTGGTTCAATAAGGGGTAGTTCGTATTATCTCTACCAAGAGTGTGCAGGAGCTGTGTCTGAGAGGGGATTTTAATCACAATTCTTTCACTGACAGAGCTCCCTAAAGGCCTGGTGACCACAAATGAAGCCTTAACTCTAAGAGTAGAGTCATTGAAAGGAACAGAATTAAAGTAGGGTCTGTCCTTTCATGATGGGGCACAAAGAGGCTTTTAGTCAAGTCAGCAAATAAGTGCTCTGTAAATCAGCTCAACACACTCAGATCACTCTGAAGCAGCATGCCAAGCTGGGGTACAAAGGAGAGCTTAAAACTTAGTGACTCTACCTGAGCCATGTAATCTAAGAAACAACCCAGGAGCATTCTGAGCATCAGTTACTACCCTCTAGTGTTGAAACCAGTTGTCTGAATACGAATATAGATCACCCAGGTCTATTCCAAATGAATTTTCAGGATGTCCATGAGCATAGCAAGATTTGGAGTATCTTAGGAGAGACTGCTGTCTAGATTATGTGTTACTGGATGGATGTTGAAGGAAGAAGACTAGAAATCCAACAGTCTTCCTACACAGGTTCCAATTCTCTGGTCTGTCACTGTTAAATGTGTTTCCTTCTTATTGGAAAGGAAGTGGCATTGCAGGTTATGTGGTTTTGGATTCAAAGTAGAATTTGGTTTAAATTCTAGGTCTGCCATATATTAACTATGTGAATTTGGGGGTTACTTAACTGTACAGAATGCACTCAGTTTCCACATCTATAAATGTTAATAGACACTTTGTAGTTTTGCTCCAAGAGTTCAGTGAACTCTTGCATGCCAGAGGCTTCTGCACATAGCAGTTATGAAAACATCTCAGTTCCCTAGAACCTTGCCCTTCCTCTCAACTGAAAGCCAAGATGGTACTGGCTTATTTAAACATGAAAACATGAGTGTGACACATTTAAAAGTCTGTTTTACCCCCATAGAATTGATGCAAAGGAATCAACACCTTTTGCAATTACCTCTGCCTAAATGGCTACAGCTCCCCACACTTGAGCTGGGGCTGGCAGTGAACTGCTGCTCTCAATATAAGTTCTAGGACTGCAGGCAGTTGGCTCTGCAGACCTCAGCCTCCACTGGGTTGGCAGCCTCTCTGTTGAAGTTGGGCATCTGCCAATGTCTGAGCTCCAGGCTAAAGTGAGATTGGCTTACAGTGTCAGGCACCTGTCTTTGGGGAAATAGGATTTTCTCCTGTTGGTGTGGAGTATCAGTTTCTAGCCTTAATAAATTCACTGTACATGAAGCTACATCGTCTTCTAGTTTGTACCTATTGTAGACAAGTAGCACCTTTGATTCTCAGAAGTGACCTGCTTTAGATGACTAATTATATGGTCACCAGCTATGCCCATAAAAATGTAAGTGAAAGCAAGGTGGCTGGACATGAGTCAGGGGCCAAGAAAAATTTGAAAAGTAAAAGGCTTTAGAGAATTAAGAATTGATTTTTAACACTGAGGAACCAGTGCTACCAGCAGATTTTCACTTGGCTCAAGTAGCTGGTAATGATTAGTTCAAAAACTGTATCAGTATGTGTACCTCTCTGAATAATGGTCCTCTCTAGGGAAGGAGAGAAATTAGTGCCCCTGTGTCTGTGTATCTGTGTGTGTCTGCATGTACACAGGGGAGAGAAAAAGTCAATGATGTGCTGCTGGCAAATGTTTTACAACTGGCTCTTGGGGATAGGGAGGGGGGATCACCGAAGGTGGAAGCTGGGAAGACATATGCCTGTAAAGGTCTTGTGAGCATGTAGAAGCTAGCCCAGCACACCACTGAAGAAACTGGACTTTGACGTGTACTTTGACATTTTTTTTTGTTCTGCTTTATACATATATGCCACTTTTTATTTATAAATGCTATATATATGCTATATACATGTACTCTGCCTATATATATACCTATATTCATAAGCCTAGCTATATCTATGCAAAAATTAGTCCTAATTCTTGTATAAATTTCCATGAAATGTTCACTTGAGCATGTAACACATTGAGTGATCTTACAAACCCAATTGCTTTGGGTTCTCACATGAGTACCAGGCCCAAGGATGGGATGTTCCCTTCACAGTTGATTACTAGGGTTTACCCTCCTAGCCTACCTCTGGAAGACAACATCTGGCTCCAGTGTTGAGAAAGGTACTGAATGGAAAACAAGAAGATTGTTAGAGGACAGAGTGAGATCTAACTTCAGGCAAAAGGAAAAGAAAGGTTAAAGTTCAAATGATGAGGAAAAATAGAATGGGAGAACAGAAAGCGTGAAGTTGCTGTTTATCGACTGCAATTTAACTCTCATGTTGAGATGTGTCTCAGTAGCTTCTTGCAAGAGTGGGAGGGGAATGGGGAAGAAACAGTCTGTACTTTCATTTATTAAATGCAGCTTTCGCTGGTCACATTGCAACTCAATACAAACAGCCCAGTAGAGGGTAGGGCATTAACTCTTGTTCTCATCAGTGTAAACACAACATTAATATTGAAGATTAAAGAAAATGGGTAAAAAGTCCAGTGTCTCCTCAATCTGCATGAAGGTGAAGGTGGTTGCCTACCCTTGGACAGGTCCCAAAGGGAGACTGAGGTTTGTCAACTCTTCCCATCCACAGTGAAGCAGGCAAGAACCAGAGGAACCCAGTTACGTTCTTCTTGGAGGTCTCCAGATGGACACATGAATCTTCAGAACTGGGCTCGCATGAATTGTAAAGTTCTTCTAAAGGCCTGAGAGGTTCGTACCTTACGTGTGCATTGAAATAGTTCCTTCAAAGCCCTTTCCCCTGAATCAGTCACTGCCAATAGAAAATGTGACCGGTGTAAAACAGTCAGCCCTCGTAATTCCGCAGTCCCCATCGTAGCCCCTGGATTCTGGAGAGTAGAGAATTCAAAGTCATGGGAGCCTCGGTGATCATCCTGAAGGAAGCTGCCCATGTTTAAATATTGGCTGAAGATACTTTACCTCCTTCCTGGGCCACTGCTGACAGAGGCAGCTGATTTTCCTCTAGAGCCTTTTAAAGGATCAGATTTTCTATTTTGGATTACCAGCCCCAAAAATAAACAAACAAAACCCCCAAGGGAAAAAAAAAAGAGTGACTGTGGAAAAGGAAACCAATCAACCCCACCTCTAGGACCCTCTGGCTACAATGTCCCCATTGGGTGTTTGCAAATGGTTGGTTCATATCATTGGTTTGCCCTCCATTTGAATGCCCAGCAACAGTGCAGGGCAAAGGGGAATGTTTCAACTAAATAATGACAATTTTGCTTTATTTCCTGGGATGAATAACTCCTAGCACCCTGACTTCCCTTTCTCCCCAATGATGGGAAGCCTAATTATTAAAAAGCAACCAGAACATCCTAAAGCCCTGCCTTTATCTTGTGGCTCTGCAGTAAGACGTTAATCTTGTTACGCCCTCTCACCCTCTGATCTCCCATTCTTGAAGAGACTCATCTAGGTGGGCTGCATTATCTACCCTCTGGGAATGCAGGGTTGTGGGGCAGAGAGGGACTGGCTGGATCCTTGTCCAAGGTCTCTGTAGTGAGGGCAGCTTGGCTGGGCCAAAGAGATAAATAAAAACAAACCATAAAAGCATGGCTCAATTTTGAATTTGAAGGCTGGGCCCCGAACAGCGAGTGGCACTTCCCTGCAGCATGTCTCTTCCCTAGTGGTGGGCTTCTTGGTGCTAGCTGTTGTTCTCGGCTGTGAGATATTTCAGGGCAGCAAAGCCATAGCGGCGGGACATGTCCTGCTGAAACTCTTCCTTGAGGGTTTTGAGACAGATGCGGTATTGCTTGTTGGAACGGAACTTAGTAATGTCGAAGCTGGGGGCATGAGGCATGTGGATCATGTAGGCGTTGGGCAGCACAATGAATTCATGCTCCTGGAAGAAGACAAGAGCAGCATGAGAACCTGCCAGAGCCTGGGGTCATGCATGACGAAGGCCCAAGCGAGTGACTGAATGACCTGATACAATGGCACCCACAAGCAGGTGGCACATGGACAGCACAGTAGCTTTGGAGTGGGACAATTCAGGGCTGTTTCCATGGCCTTGGACCAGAAGGCTTCTCTGAGCCTTCACGTTCTCATCTTTAAGATGAAAGTAACAATATCCTTGAAGGATGACCATGACAGTGAAGCCAATGACACATGAATAGTACTGAGCCAAGCTTGTGGCCTAGAATAGGTTTTTGGTAGATAGATGTGAGCTCACACCCACGTCGACACTCTAGGATGACACACGCCTGAAATACTCTCTTGCTCGATTAAATGACATCTGTTTATGATTCCTCATAGGACTTGATGCGATCTGACAGCCTCAACAGATGAGTGCAAGAGAGGGTACAAAAAAAGAGTGAAAGGCAAGATGAAATAAAAACAAATGCTTCACTGGACCTAAGCTCACCAAGAACAAACCTCTCCCTGATACATCCTTATCACAGGTTACATTATCACCCAGTATTCTCAACTTGTCAGAATACAGCTTAATACTCAGGCCAAAAATAAAAGGCCTCTGAATAGCCAAAACAGGTGACCCAGATTTAGGTCATATTGCTTAGAGAACTCAGCACACTTTCACTCACATCTGTTTACTCTGATTTTGGACACATTGTCTGATAAGCTCTGATTATCTAGTTTCCAAGTCCAGAGCAGATAAGAATAAACTCAGGGAAAACTGAGATGAGGAAAGGTGGCTGTTAATAGGCAGAGCAATATAACAGCAGCAAGAAAAGACAGTTGCTGGCGAGGAATGAGTGAGAAAAAAAACATCAAAAAAAAGCAAGATCTCCCAGAGCTGAATTGTCTGGGACATATTTAATGGAGGGACAAAGAGCCCCACCAACTGCACTAGCCCCACGGGTTTGGCTGTTATTACCTGGCAGGTGTGCACTCATTACTTCCTTAAGGTACTGGAAAGGGTGAGATTATGTTTCGGACATGCGATTGGCAAAGAAAAGAAAATATGCAATGTATTTTCAAGAATTCTGTCAAAACTGTCTAAAACAAACAAAGTCCAGGTCTCATGGCCCAAGTGAGACCATGAGACCCAAGGGTTTAGAAATGGTTTGGGATCAAGAGCCCTGAGGATCAGTATTACCACTGGTCCTTGAGCATGTCTTGTTCCCTCTTAGCTTTCTGCTGATGGCCTTGTTAAACGTGGACATGAGTCCATAATCTTCTATCTACATCAGCAGTTCTCAGCCCCAGTGCTTCTCTATCACCTGGGACTGCTCTCAAACATACTGGAACTATTGGAATAAAAGTTCTCCTGGTGATTTTCACAAACCGCCAGCACTCAGTATCCAACCTTAGCTTTTTCTGAATTGGAGATGGTCTTGTTGAAAAATATTTGCACTGTGCACCAGGAGGAGATGCCTTGGAGAAGAGCAAACAAAAAAAAAAAAAAAAAAAAAGAAAGAAAAAAGACTGGGGATGGAGAGACCCAGGAACCCTTCTTCTAATTTAACCACAGCAGCTTTGCTTTTGTTTGTTTAACAGAGGAGTTTAAAAATTACAGCATGTCTGGTCCATTTCATCTTTCTGTAAATAAAGTTTTATTGAAACAGCCACATCCATTTGTTTAAAGAATGTCTCAGACTGAACTATAATGGCAGAGTTGAGTAGTTGAAAAGGAGACCTGTAGGTCCCATAAAATTCGAAACACTATCTGGTCCTTTACAGAAAAATTTGCTGATCCTTGGTTTCACCTATTAGAATTCTGTAGATTTATTTTGAAGTAGGAGCTCAGTAAGTCTCAAAGTCACCATTCTTTTAGTAAAGGGTGGTATAATTAGCTGCATCTTAACTCTAAGAAAAATTTGCTGATCCTTGGTTTCACCTATTAGAATTCTGTGGATTTATTTTGAAGTAGGAGCTCAGTAAGTCTCAAAGTCACCATTCTTTTAGTTAAGGGTGGTATAATTAGCTGCATTTTAACTCTAAGGATGCTTTGTGTCAGTTATGTGACTCAAAGACCAAGTAATGAATGGTCACTGCTTGTCTTCATCATTAGGTTGGGTGAGGATGAGGAGGTGAAATGGTTTGTCATAGGAAATTCACATTTACCTGGGTCCTGGCCAAGAACTCAATTCTCACCCAAGGGTTGAGGAAGGAGCATTGGCTTGGGATCAAGACCCTCGAGGGTCAGTGCTACAACTGGTCCCTGAGTATATCTCTGGTTTCTTGTCTCCAAGGATCCCTTAAGCTCTAGGATCTGGGCCTCTTCCCCCATCGACAGCACCAGGTGGATACTCCGTTCTTCTCACCTGCACATCCAGTTCCATGATATGAGCCACTTTGTTCCAGCCAAAGCCTACAAACCTCCGGTCATACTCCGGGCAGTCACGTTTCACGACAACATACGGCTCAAAATCGGCCTCCCACTCGACCCGGTAAGGCGTGGTGGCGGTCCGCCACTTGGCGAAGTTTGTGGGTGCATGGCCTTTTGTCCAGACGTGGTACCTGAGACACATGGAGAAAAGCCGTTGGGTGGAAGGAAGGAAGCCAAGCTCTTCAAATGCAGCTGATGTGGAGAAGAGGTATACACTCATGCAGTCCTCAGGTGAGTTAAATTGTCTCTCTCCCAAAAGCTACACTGAAGTCCTAACCCCCAGTACCTGTGAATGGGACCTATTTGGAATCAGGGTCTTTGCAGATTTAATGAGGTTATGATGAGATCACAGTGGATTTGGGGTGGGCACTGATCCAATGATTGGAGTCCTTATAAGACGGGGAAAATTTAGACACAGACACACACAGCAAGAATACCATGTATAGATATTGGCAGAGATTGGAATGATGGATGCATCTATAAATCAAAGATTGCCAAACACTGCTGGCAATCACCAGAAAGAGGCCTAAGACCTCAGGGAAGAAGCATGGACTTGCTGACAGCTTGATCTTGGACTTTGGCCTCCAAAATCGTCTGAGAACAAATTTCTGTTGTGTTAAGCCATCCAGTTTGTAGTAATTTGTGGCAGCAGCTACCAGAAACCCTAATCCAGTCTGCTATCTGCACACTTCACTAATGAGGAGATTGTCACTATGAAAAGGAACTCTTGGAGGGCTCCCTGTCATTTCTCAGAAACCAAGCGCAGGTCAGCTTGTGTAGAATTATTGCTGCCAGAGGCCACTATGGTAGGCAGGAGTATAAGATGGTCTCTTATGACCGTCGCCCTGTATAGTGCTCTCCCCTTTGGGGCAGAACCTGTGAGTATGTATGTGATCGCTCTTGGGATTATGTTACGTTACATGGCAGAAAGGATTGTTGTGGATATAAATAAGGTTACTTAGCAGTTTACCTTGCGTGAAAATGGGAGATGAATGAATCATGTGACCCTTTAGACGTAGGTCTGGAAGAAAGCAAGCAGCTATGTTGGGAGCTGCCTATGGGGGCCACGTGGCAAATCACTAGACTCTAGGAGAGCAGTCCCTGGTCAAAAGCCAGCAGAAAAATGGGCCCTTAGGTCTACAAACAAAACAAATTTTGCCAACCACCAGTGATCTGAGAAGAGGAGAACTGAAGGTGTGCAGAGTCCTTGATTTCAGCCCAGTGAAATCCTGAGCAGAGAATCCAGTCATTCCATACCCAGTTCTCTGATCTCTAGAGAGTGTGAGATCACAAATCTCTTTCAAGCTGCTATGTTTGTGGTAATTTGTTATACAGTAGTAAAACATGAATATAATCATATAACCACAATAAGCAGCAGCTAATATTAGTTAACCACTTACTGTTAAATAGTACTGGGACTATTTTAAATCTCTCTCTCTCTCTGACACACATACACAAATTATTTTAATTTCTTATAACTTACCAAATGTACAAGCAGTAAGTGGTGAAGTTGTGATTCAAACCCAGGAAGCCTCGTTCAAGGGCCAGGAGCCTCCTGAAGCACTATCTGGGTCACCTTTTTTTATATGTCCCTGTTCCCCACACTTCCTGGCCTATTTAATGGGTATTCAACATTTGTGCACTAAACTGAATTAATTCATGAATGAGTAACCTAACAACATGAGAGGCACCTGAGATGGGCCCATGGGATGGCAATACAGAGAGATGGCAGGAAGCTGGGTGTCTAATGAAGGAGTAGCCAGGGCCCAAGAGAAAGGTTAGGAAAAGGAGTATCCAGAGCTGGAAAGAAAAGCTTCATGAAATGAAAACAGGATAGAAGGTTGGGAACCCAAGAACTTAGCTGCAGGCAGAGAGGAAGTGGAAGTCCTGGGTTCCATCTCATCCTTTAGGCAGGCTCTCCAAAGCATGAGAGGTGCTAAGTGAGAGCAGGGAACGTAGATGCTTCCTCCTTTTGCTCTTCCACCACTGAGGCTGGACTCCCTGCAAACCCTAAGGGAACAGGCCAGGGTGGCTGAACAGGCACTAGCCACAATAGGTAGGCTTTTATCAAGCTGTGCTGTGGGGTAAGATGGCCAGGCTGGGGTAGGGCAGGGACTTGAACTTCAGCTCTGTCAACACAGCAATTTCCATCAAAACCAAAGCCACTTAAATGGAAGAAAAATGAAAGGTGAAGCAATGCCATTTTAATGGAGTGTGGAAAAGGGATATTGCGAGGGATGTCAATCTTGGGTATGATCCAAAAATCAGGCCCAGAAGTAGTTGCTTTTCCATTTGTGAACTTGCTGATTGGGCAGTCTTGACACCTGATGCCTTTGACAGACCTGGACCAGCACAGCTGATGGAGGTTTAAAGCACGGCACAATGAAGCCATTAGGCCAGGGGTCAAATCCCACCTCTGCCACTTAGGACCTGAAGACCTTGCAGAACACACTGCTTTAACTAGGCATGACTTTCCTTTTATGTCAGCTGGGGAAAATAATACCTATCTGGTTGAACTGCCAAGGAGCTTAAATGAGAAAATGTAAATAGCCTGGCACATACCAGCATTTAAGAGGAAGTCAACAAATGCTACTTTAATTATGTGGTTAAAAACGATGGTTCTGGAGGCAGCCTGCCCGGGTTTGAATTCTGTCATTCAACAGGTATGGATACATTAGCTACTTGGCACCTTTGTTTCATTCTCTTGGCAAAACAGACATAGCAACATCTATTTCCTAGATTTATGATGATTGTGTGTCTTAATTCACATACAGTACTCAGAGCAGTTTCTGATGTATAGTAATTCCTCAAAGAGAAAATTCTCTCTTTTATTTCTCCTTGTTTCCCAGATATGATGTCAATTCCTAGTGGTCTTGCTCTCGGTGATATTGACAGCCATGCTATTGGTCATCCATCTTTAGAATCTAAACTCTTGGACAATTATAATGTTAAAAAGAAGGAAAAAGAGCAGGAGTGTAGGGACAGCTGGGTCAGTTCTATTCATGACTGAGGAGGCAGTTTTGATCAGTTCAGCCTGCACACTGACGGCCTGCCGAATGGCTGGGTAGCACAGGGTATAGTAATGTTAGAATGAACCCATTGTTAAAACAAGCCCCAGCCTGTGAATGAGATGAGGAATCTATTGCCAGGCCAGTAGATATTGGACTTTGAGGCTTGCTGTCTGAGATAAGCAATGTCAGGTAGCCTCCTTCCCTGCTATAAAAGGGTTGAGATGATGAAAGAGACTTCCTAGGTACACCTTACAGGATGCTACTGGGGGGAAGAGATTCAGGGCACTTTGCTTTAAGCAGTAGTTCTCAAACTTGACTATGTATTAGAATGATCTGAAAGACTGGTTCTAATTCCAGAGTTTCTGATGCAGCAGTCTGGGTTAGGCTCGAGCCTCTGCATTTCTAACAAGTTTCTAAGTGATGCTGAAGCGACTGGTCCAGGGACCACATTCTAGATCCACTGCCCTGGAGGACTTGGAAAGGTGTGGATGCTTTCTCATTCTGGGTGTGGTAGGGAGTAGGTGTCGGCTCCTCAGAGGCTTAAGGGTTCATTATTTGGAGACCAGGTGACAACAGCAGTTTCTCAGACACAAGGTCTGTAATTTAGTACTTGGCATGATGGCTTATAAGTGGCCAGAGCAGCCATCATGGACACAGCAGGCCACACTGCAACTTCTGTGGCCACAAATGTGGCTGTGAAATGAGTTCTTGGTTCCCATGGCAAGAAGATGGAAGGAAGGATGCGCTGGAAATGTGTCAGGTGCTCAGCCATCAGAATAAGGCATCTGTGGGAGACTCGGACTAAGGTTTGATCTGAAAGTCTCAATTTTGAGGAGCAAGTTTTTATGCTGCATCTTCCAACACTGGTTTAAAAAAACAAAAAAACAAAAAACCAGGACTCAATCACTAGCCAGATGGTATTCTGACTAAGAACACACACTCTCTTTCGTGTGCTTGTCCATTCATTCATTTGGTAGGTGGGTTTTATTCTAGTAGCACCATGGTGGTGGTTTTGCTTTTTCTTTGTGGTATGAGTGGTCTGTTCTCTGAGCCCCTGAGGCCTGGGGATGTGTAGCCATTGTGTCAACAACTTCAAGTCATCAAGGTGACTCCAGAGTTGCACCCAGCACATGTGACAGCCAACATTCCTGTAGCCCAAGTGACCATTGCAAATAGAATCCTGATTTTCCTTCTTCCCCAGGCCCCTGAGTCCTGCAGGAACATTTCAAGGTTCCTCTGTGGTTCCTCAGACCCGGACCAAATCCAGGCTCTGGTATGTACTGGCTGTGTGTCATTGGGCAAGTTATTAAAACTTCTCAGAGCCTGAGTTTCATTATCTGTGCAATGGGGATAATAGTGTCTGTCAAAGAGATTTATGTAGTTACAGTGCCTGGCACATGCTAAGCATGCAATAAGTGGTAGTTACTTCCTTCAGAAAAGAAGGAAGGCTTGGGTTGGGGTGGGGGTGGGTATTAACTCTTCCAGGTCACTTTCCAGAATTCCTTATATAGGAAGAAGGCTGGAATTGGAGTCCTGGCTCTATTAGGACCTCCCCACTCCTCAGTTTTGTCATCTGTAAAAAATGTGAAAATTGATAACCTCTGAACTGTTGAACAATCCACCTCAAAAAGTTATTTTCCCAAGACAAAGTTTACTTGAGGAAACTTTACAGAAATGTCTAGAAACTTAATCATGGTATAAAAACCCAAGTTATTATGATTTTAATATATATTTTATTGTGTTTTAGGTTTTCAGGGATACATGTGAAGAATATGCAAGATTGTTGCATAGGTACATACATGGCAATGTGGTTTGCTGCCTTCCTCCCCATCATCTATATCTGGCATTTCTCCCCATGTTATCCCTCCCCAACTCCTCACCTCCTGCTATCCCTCCCCTAGTTCCCACCCGACAGTCCCCAGTGTGTGATGCTCCCCTCCCTGTGTCTATGTGTTCTTATTGTTCAACAGCTGCCTATGAATAAGATCATGTGGTGTTTGATTTTCTGTTCTTGTGTCAGTTTGCTGAGAATGATGGTTTCCAGGTTCTTCCATGTCCCTACAAAGGATATGAACTCATCGTTTTTTATGGCTGCATGGTATTCCATGGTGTGTATGTGCCACATTTTCCCCGTGCAGTCTGTCACTGATGGGCATTTGGGTTGGTTCCAAGTCTTTGCTATTGTAAACAGTGCTGCAATGAACATTCGTGTGCATGTGTGCTTATAATAGAACAATTTATAATCCTTTGGATATTTACCCAGTAATGGGATATCTGGGTCAAATGGAATTTCTATTTCTAGGTCCTTGAGGAATTGCCACACTGTCTTCCACAATGGTTGAACCAATTTATACTCCCACCAACAGTGTAAAAGTGTTCCTATTACTCCACGTCCTCTCCAGGTTTTTTAATGATCACCATTCTAACTGGAATGAGATGGTATGTCAGTGTAGTTTTGATTTGCATTTCTCTAATGACCAGTGATGATGAGAATTTTTTCATATGTTTGTTGGCCTGAAATATGACTGTCCTGGGTTCAGCTGTGCTTGCCGTGAGACTCTCAACGCTGAGTGTTTCCAATTGCTGGTTTTTTTGTTTTTGTGGGAATGGGACCTGCCAAGCCTGATCACCTGGCTCCCTGCCTCAAAGCCCTTTTTTTGTTTTTTAACTTGAATGGTTAACTGTCTCCCAAGTGTTCCAGTCGCCTGCTGAAAGGGTGCCAGGATCTGTGTGGTTTCCCATGCGGCGACCCACTGTGCCAGCTATAACAATGGCGCTGAGATTCGTGGGCGCTTTTTTTGCCCAGCAATCTCCTAGGGCCTGGCTCTCTGTTTCAGTCCTGTTTAATCAGATAAATGGGCTAATCTGCCTTCCCGGAGGTCCAATTGCCAAGTTAAAAGGGCAACCAGACCAGTGTATTTTGTACAGAGAGCCGCCACACCGGGGTGCCGGCAAAACAGCTGTGCTGGCGACCTGTGGGGCTCCTCCCTCTGGGAATCTCCTGGTCTGTGCGCAATAAAGATCCGTCTGGAAATGCGGTGTCCACTCACCCTCTGCACTTTCACTGGAAGCTGCAATCCTGAGCTGTTCCTACATGGCCATCTTGCTCCACCTCCGATCATTGGAATTTTATTGAAAAGACTGTAGTCAAAATAACTTGGGTTGATTGGGATCCAAGATGTCCTAATAGGAGCAGCTCTGGATTGTAGCTCCCAGCAAGAGAGCAGAGGGTGAGTGGTCGCTGCATTTCCAGATGGATTTTTATTGCCCACAGACCAGGAGATTCCTGGGTGGAGGAGCGCATGGGTTCAGGCGCCATTTCAGCTGGTGACTGCAGCACCTGGGAACCAGAGTCACCAGTTCAACTGAAAATAAGGGGACTGTGTCAGGCCCAGAGATTCCTGGGTGAAAAAGCGCCACAAGTCTCCAGCACAGCTGTTTCAGCTGGCTCAGTGGGTCTCCGTACAAGAACTCACAGAAATCTGGATGCCATTTCAACTGGAACACCTGGAAGACAAAGTTACCCGTTCAACTGAAAAAAAAAAAGGGGGGTCTGAGGCAGGGAGCCAGGTGATCAGGCTCTGCCGGTCCCACCCCCACAAAGACCAGCAATCTGAAATGCTCTGGAATGAGAGTTTCACAGCAAACACAGCTAAAACCAGGACAGTCTAGCTCTGTGGGGGAGGGGGGGTCTGCCATTAAAGAGGTGTGCCACCATTGCTGAGGCAGTTCTGAATATACCCCTATTAACAGGACTGCAGGGAAGTTCACATGGCAGCTGGGCAGAGTCCACTGTCCACTGCTCAGCAATGCCTCTGCTGGCAGACTGTGACTAGGCTGCCTCCTTTCTGGGTAGGGTATCCCTGAAAAAAGGCAGCAGCATGACAGAAACTATATTTATAAGCCCAACCTTCCTGGGACAGAGCACCTGGGGAAAAAAGGCGGTTATGAGTTCTACTGCAGCAGACCTAAATGTATCTGCACAGCAGCTCTGAATGGAACAACGGAGCTCAGCACTTGAGCTCCTAGAAGGGACAAAGTGTCTCCTCAAGCAGCTCCCCAACCCCCATATATCCAAGAGTCACCTCATAAAGGAGAGCTGAGGCTACATCAGGTGGGTATCCTTCTGGGACAAAGATAGCAGAAGAAGAAACTGGCAGCAACTCTTACTGTTCTGCAACCACTGCAGGTGATCCCCAAGCAAGCAGGGTCTGGAGTGGACCTCCAGCAGTACTGCAGCAGAGGGACCTGTTAGAAGGAATACTAAGAAACAGAAATAACTTGATCATCAACAAACAGGATTTCCACTCAGAGACTCCATCTGAAAGACACCAACTACAAAGACCACAGGTAAATAAATCCACAAAGACGGGAAGAAACCAGCTCAAAAAAGTTGAAAACACCCAAAACCAGAATGCCTCTCCTCCTCCAAGGGATCACAACTCCTCACCAGCAAGGGAGGAAGGCTGGATGGAGAATGAGTCTGATGAACAGACAGAGACAGGCTTCAGAACGAGGGCAGTAACAAACTTCTCTGAGCTAAAAGAACATGTTCTAACCCAATGCAAAGAAACAACTAAGAACCTTGAAAAAAGGTTTGACAAAATGCTGATGGGATAAAACAGCTTAGAAAGGAATATAAATAAACTGATGGAGCTGAAAAATACAACACGAGAACTTTGCAAATAATATACAAAATTCAACAGCCAAATTGAACAAGCAGAAGAAAGAAAGGATATCAGAGGTCGAAGAACAACTCAACAAAATAAAATGAGAAGGCAAGATTAGAGAAAAAAAGAGTAAAAAGAAATGGACAAAAAGTGTCCAAGAAGTATGGACTATGTGAAAAGACCTAATCTACGTTTGATAGGTGTACCTGAATGTGACGGAGAGAATGAATCCAAGCTAGAAAACACTTCAGGATATTATCCAGGAGAACTTCCCCAACCTAGCAAGGCAAACCAGTATTCAAGTCCAGGAAATGCAGAGAACACCACAGAGATATTCCTCAAGAAGAGCAACCCCAAGGCACATAATCGTCAGATTCACCAGGGTTGAAGTGAAGGAGAAAATGCTAAGGGCAGCCAGAGAGAAAGGTCGGGTTACCCACAAAGGGAGCTCATTAGACTCACAGCAGAAACCCTACAAGTCAGAAGAGAGTGGGGGCCAATATTCAACATCCTTAAAGAAAAGAACTTTCAACATAGAATTTCATATCCAGCCAAAGTAAGCTTTATAAGCAAAGGAGAAAGAAAATCCTTTATGAACAAGCAATTACTCAGAGATTTTATCACCACCAGGCCTGCTTTACAAGAGCCCCTGAACGTAGAAACACTACCAGCCACTCCAAAAACATACCAAATGGTAAAGGGCTTCGACACAATGAAGAAACTGTATCAACTAACAGGCAAAACAACCAGCTAGCATCAACATGGCAGTATCAAATTCTCACATAACAATATTAACCTTAAATGTGAACAGGCTACGTGCCCCATTCAAAAGACACAGATTGGCAAATTGGATAAAACATCAAAACCCACCAGTGTGCTGTATCCAGGAAACCCATGTCACGTGCAAGGATACACAGAGGCTCAAAATAAAGGGATGGAGGAAGATTTACCAAGCAAATGGAGAGCAAAAAAAAAGCAGAAGTTGCAATCCTATCTCTGATAAAATAGACTTTAAACCAACAAAGATCAAAAGAGACAAAGAAGGGCATTATATAATGGTAAAAGGATCAATGCAACAAGAAGAGCTAATGATCCTAAATACATGAGCACCCAGATACATAAAGCAAGTCCTTAATGACCTACAAAGAGACTCAGACTCCCACACAATAATAGTGGGAGACTTCAATGAGACAGAAAATTATCAAGGACAGCCAGGACTTGAACTCAGCCGTGGACCAAGCAAACCTAATAGACATTTACAGAACTCTCCACCCTGAATCCACAGAATATACATTCTTCTCAGCACCACATCACACCTACTCTAAAACTGACCACATAATTGGAAGTAAATCACTCCTCAGCAAATGCAAAAGAACGGAAATCATAACAGTCTCTCAGACCACAGTGCAATCAAATTAGAACTCAGAATTCAGAAACTAAGAACCGCAGAGCTTCATGTAAACTGAAGAACTGGCTCTTAAATGAAGGCAGAAATAAACATGTTCTTTGAAACCAATGAGAATGAAGACACAACATACCAGAATCTCTGGGACACATTTAAAGCAATGTCCAGAGGTCAATATATAGCAATAAATGCCCACATGAGAAGCAAGGAAAGATCTGAAACCGACACCCTATCATCAAAATTGAAAGAGCTAGGGGAGCAAGATCAAAAAAACTTAAAAGCTAGCAGAAGACAAGAAATAACTAAGATCAGAGCAGAACTGAAAGAGACAGAGACACAAAAAATCCTTCAAAATAAAAAATCAATAAATCCAGGAGCTGGGTTTTTTTTTTTTTGTTTTGAAAGGGTCAACAAAATAGTCCACTAGACAGATTAATAAAAAAGAAAAGAAAGAATAATCAAATAGATGTAATAAAAAACGATAAAGGGGATATCACCGCAGATTCCACAGAAACACAAGCCATCATCAGAGATAACTACAAACAACTCTATGCATATAAACCAGTAAGCCTAGAAGAAATGGATAACTTCCTGGACACTTGCATCCTCCCTAGCATAAGCCAGGAAGAAGTCAAAACCCTGAAGAGACCAATAACAAGGGCTGAAGTTGAGGCAGCAACTAATAGCCTACCAACCAAAAAAAGCCCAGGTCCAGATGGGTTCACAGCCGAATTCTACCAGATGTACAAGGAAGAGCTGGTACCACTCCTTCTGAATCTATTCCAAACAATCCAAAAAGAAGGAATCCTTCCCAAATCATTGTATGAGACCAACATCATCCTGGTACCAAAACCCAGTAGAGACTCGACCAAGAAAAGAAAACCTTAGGCCAATATCTGTGATGAACATAGATGCAAAAATCTTCAATAAAATACTGGCAAACCGATTGTAACAGCACATCAAAAAGCTTATCCATCACAATCAAGTAGGCTTCATCCCGGGTATGCAAATCTGGTTCAACATACGCAAGTCTATAAACATAATTCACCACATAAACAGAACCAAAGACAAAAACTCCATGATTATCTCAAAAGATGCAGAGAAGGCCTTTGACAAAATTCAAAGCACTTCATGCTAAAAACTCAATAAAGTAGGTATCAATGGAATGTATCTGAAAATAATAAAAGCTATTTACAACAAACCCACAGCCAATATCATACCAAATGGGCACAAACTAGAAGCATTCCCTTTTGAAATATGGCACTAGACAAGGATGCCCTCTCTCACCACTCCTATTCAATTTAGTATTGAAAGTTCTAGCCAGAGCCATGAGACAGAAAACAGAAATAAAGGGTATTCAATTAGGAAAAGAGGAAGTCAAACTGTCTCTATTTGCAGATGACATGATTGTATATTTAGACAACCCTATCGTCTCAGTCCAAAATCTCCTGAAACTGATAAGCAACTTCAGCAAAGTCTCGGGATACAAAATCAATGTGCAGAAATCACAAGGTCAGCAAAGTCTCGGGATACAAAATCAATGTGCAGAAATCACAAGTATTCCCATATATCTATACACCAATAACAGACTTAAAGAGAGCCAAATCAAGAATGAACTGCCACTCACAATTGCTATGAAGAGAATAAAATACCTAGGAATACAACTAACAAGGAACGTAAAGGACCTCTTCAAGTAGAACTACAAACCACTGCTCAATGAAATAAGAGGACACAAACAGATGGAGAGACATTCTAGGCTCATGGTTAGGAAGAATCAATATCGTGAAAATGGCCATACTGCCCAAAATAATTTATAAATTGAATGCTATCCCCATCAAGCTACCAATGACCTTCTTCACAGAACTGGAAAAAACCACCTTAAACTTCATTTGGAACCAAAAGAGAGCCCACATAGCCAAGTCAGTTCTAAGCAAAAATAACAAAGTTGGAGTCATCACTGACTTCAAACTATACTGACTTCAAACAAGGCTACAGTAATCAAAACAGTGATACAGACCAATGGAACAGAACAGAGGCCTCAGAGGCAATGCTACACATCTACAACCATCGGGTCTTTGACAAACCTCACAAAAACAAGTGGTGGGGAAAGGAGTCCCTGTTTAATAAATGTTGTTGGGAAAACTGGCTTGCCACGTGCAGAAAGCAGAAACTGGACCTTACACTAAAATTAACTCCACATGGATTAAAGACTTAAACATAAGACCTAACACTTCATAAAAACCCTTTAAGAAAACCTAGGCAAAACCATTCAGGACGTAGGCATAGGCAAGGACTTCATGACCAAAACACTAAAAGCATTGGCAACAAAAGCCAAAATAGACAAATGGGACCTAATTAAACTCCAGAGCTTCTGCACAGTGGAAGTAACTATCATTAGAGCGAATCAGCAACCAACAGAATGGGGAAAAATTTTTGCAATCTACCCATCTGACAAAGGGCTAATATCCAGAATCTACAAAGAACTAAAACAGATTTACAAGAAAAAAAAAAAGCCCATTCAAAAGTGGGTGAAGGATATGAACAGACACTTGACAAAAGAAGATATATTTCAGGCCAACAAAAATGGGGAGGGGGTGTCCGCCATTACCGAGGCACTCCACCCCTACAGAGGTAGTCCAACATTGCTGAGGAAGCATGCACCCGCCATAACAGAGAGAGTCTGCCATTAAGGAGGTGGGCCACCATGGCCAAGGCAGTTCTAACCACACTCATATAAACAGGACTGCAGGGAAGTTCACATGGCAGCAGGGCGGAGCCCACAGCAGCTCAGCAAAGCCTCTGCAGGCAGACAGTGACTAGGCTGCCTCCTTGCTGGGCAGGGCAGCCCTGGAAAAAAAGGCAGCAGCACAAGGGAAACGCATAAATAAAGCACTAACTCTCCGGAACAGAGCACCTGGGGGGATAAAAAAGGGGTTTATGAGTTCTGCTATAGCAGACTTAAACGTACCTGCCTAGCAGCTCTGAATGAACAACGGAGCTCACAGTTGAGCACTTGAGCTCCTATAAATGACAGACCGTCTCCTCAAGCAGCTCCCTGACCCCTGTATATCCAAAGAGTCACCTCACAAAGGACTGAGCAGACTGACATTTGGCAGGCATCATTCTGGGACAAAGAGAGCAGAAGAAGAGACTGGTAGCAACCCTTACTGTTCTGCAGCTGCTGCAGGTGATCCCCAGGCAAGCAGCACCTGGAGTAGACCTCAGCAGTCCTACAGCAGAGGGGCCAGACTGTTAGAAGGAAAACTAAGAAACAGAAATAACTTCATCATCAACAAACTGAGCATCCACTCAAAGACCCAATCTGAAAATCAGCAACTACAAAGACGACAGGGAGATAAATCCACAAAGATGGGAAGAAACCAGCGCAAAAAGGAAAACACCCGAAACCAGAACACCTCTCCTTCTACAAGGGATCACAACTCTTCACCAGCAAGGGAACAAAGCTGGGTGGAGAATGAGTGTGATGAAATGACAGAATCAGACTTCAGAAGGTGGGTAATGAGAAACTTCCGTGAGCTAAAAGAACATGTTCTAAATCAATGCAAACAAATTAAGAACCTTGAAAAAAGATTTGATGAAATGATAACTAGAATGGACAACTTAGAAAGGAATATGAGTGAATTGATGGAGCTGAAAAACATAACACAAGAACTTTACAAAGCATGCACAAGTTTCAATAGCTGAATTGACCAAGAGAAGAAAGGATATCAGAGGTCGAAGATCAACTCAATGAAATAAAACGAGAAGGCAAGATTAGAGAAAAAAAGTGCAAAAAGGAATGAACAAAATCTCCAAGAAATATGGGACTATGTGAAAAGACCTAATCTACATTTGATAGGTGTACCTGAATGTGACGAAGAGAATGAATCCAAGCTGGAAAATATTCTTCAGGATATTATCCAGGAAAACTTCCCCAACCTAGCAAGGCAGGCCAATATTCAAGTCCAGGAAATACAGAGAACATCACAAAGATATTCCTCAAGAAGAGCAACCCCAGGCACGTAATCGTCAGATTCACCAGGGTTGAAATGAAGGAGAATTCTGCTAAGGGCAGCCAGAGAGAAATGTCAGGTTATACACAAAGGGAAGCCCATCAGACTCACAGCAGATCTCTCAGCAGAAACCCTACAAGCCAGAAGAGAGTGGGGGCCAATATTCAACATCCTCAAAGAAAATAACTTTCAACTCTGAATTTCATATCCAGCCAAACTAAGCTTCATAAATGAAGGAAAAATAAAATCCTTTGCAAACAAGCAAGTACTCAGAGATTTTGTCACCACCAGGCCTGCTTTACAAGAGCTCCTGAAAGAGGCACTACACATAGAAAGGAATAACCAGTACCAGCCACTCCAAAAACATAGCAAATGGTAAAGAGCATCAACAAAATGAAGAATCTGCATCAACTAACAGACAAAACAGCCAGCTTGAATCAAAATGGCAGTATCAAATTCACACATAACAATATTAACCCTAAATGTAAATGGGCTAAATGCACCAATCAAAAGACACAGACTGGCAAATTGGATAAAAAGCCAAAACCCATCGGTGTGCTGTATCCAGGAAACCCATCTCACATGCAAGGATACACAAAGGCTCAAAATAAAGGGAAGGAGGAAGATTTACCAAGGAAATGGAGAGCAATAAAAAGGAGTTGCAATTCTCATCTCTGATAAAATAGACTTTAAAGCAACAAAGATCAAAAGAGACAAAGAAGGCCATTACATAATGGTAAAAGGATCGATACAACAAGAAGAGCTAATGATCCTAAGTATATACAGATCCAGTACAGGAGCACCCAGATCCATAAGGCAAGTTCTTAATGACTTACAAAGAGACTTAGACTCCCACACAATAATAGTGGGAGACTTTAACACTCCATTGTCAATATTAGACAGGTGAACCAGACAGAAAATTAACAAGGATATCCAGGACTTGAACTCAGACCTGGAACAAGCAAACCTAATAGACATTTACAGAACTCTCCACCCCAAATCCACAGAATATACATTCTTCTCAGCACCACATCACACCTACTCTAAAATTGACCACATAATCACTCCTCAGCAAATGCAAAAGAATGGAAATCATAACAAACAGTCGCTCAGACCACAGTGCAATCAAGTTAGAATTCAGAATTCAGAAACTAACTCAGAACTGCACAGCTTCATGGAAACTGAACAACTGGCTCTTGAATGTTGACTGGATAAACAATGAAATGAAGGCAGAAATAAAGAAGTTCTTCGAAACCAACGAGAACGAAGACACAACATACCAGAATCTCTGGGACACGTTTAAAGCAGTCTCTAGAGGAAAATATATAGCAATAAGTGCCCACATGAGAAAAAAGGAGAGATCCAAAATTGACACCCTATTGTCAAATCTGAAAGAGCTAGAGGAGCAAGATCGAAAAAAACTCAAAACCTAGCAGAAGACAAGAAATAACTAAGATCAGAGCAGAACTGAAGAAGATAGAGGCACATAAAACCCTTCAAAAAAATCAATAAATCCAGGAGCTGGTTTTTCAAAAAGACCAACAAAATAGACGGACCACTAGCCAGATTAATAAAAAAGAAAAGAGAGAATAATCAAATAGATGCAATAAAAAACTATTAAGGGGAAATCACCACAGATTCCACAGAAATTCAAACCATCATCAGAGAATATTACCAACAACTCTATGCACATAAACTAGTGAACCTGGAAGAAATGGATAACTTCCTGGTCAGTTGCGTCCTCCCAAGCCTAAACCAGGAAGAAGTAGAAACCATGAATAGACCAATAACAAGTTGAGGCAGCAATTAAGAGCCTACCGCACACAAAAAAGCCCAGGTCCAGATGGGTTCACAGCTGAATTCTACCAGACACACACACAAAACACTGTTACTGTTCCTTCTGAAACTATTCCAAATAATCCAAAAAGAGGGAATCCTTCCCAAATCATTTTATGAGACCAACATCATCCTAATTCCATAACCCAGCAGACACTCAACAAGAAAAGAAAACTTCAGGCCAATATCCATGATGAACATAGACACAAAAATCTTCAATAAAATATTGGCAAGCCGATTGCAACAGCACATCAAAAAGCTTATCCACCATGATCAAGTAGGATTCATCCTGGGGATGCAAGGCTGGTTCAACATACACAAGTCTATAAATGTAATTCACCACATAAACAGAACCAAAGACCAAAGGCAGAGAAGGCCTTTGACAAAATTCAACAGCCCTTTATGCTAAAAACCCTCAATAAACTTGGTATTGATGGAATGTATCTCAAAATAATAAAAGCTATTTCGACAAACCAACAGCCAACATCATACTGAATGGGCAAAAACTGGAAGCATTCCCTTTGAAATCTGGCACTAGACAAGGATGCCCTCTCTCACCACTCCTATTCAATATAGTACTGGAAGTTCTAGCCAGAGCAATCAGGCAAGAAAAAAAATAAAGGGTATTCAAATAGGAAAGGAGGAAGCCAAATTGTCTCTATTTGCAGATGACATGATAGTATATCTAGAAGACCCCATCATCTCAGCCCAAAATCTCCTGAAACTGATAAGCAACTTCAGCAAAGTCTCAGGATAGAAAATCGATGTGCAGAAATCACAAGCATTCCTATACACCAATAACAGACTTAAAGAGAGCCAAATCAAGAACGAACTGCCATTCACAATTGCTACAAAGAGAATAAAATACCTAGGAATACAACTAACAAGGAACGTAAAGGACCTCTTCAAGGAGAACTACAAACCACTGCTCAACGAAATAAGAGAGGACACAAACAGATGGAGAAACATTCCATGTTCATGGTTAGGAAGAATCAATATCGTGAAAATGGCCATACTGCCCAAAGTAATTTACAGAATCAACGCTATCCCCATCAAGCTACCATTGACTTTCTTCACAGAACTGGAAAAAACCACCATGAACTTCATATGGAACCAAAAGAGAGCCCGCATAGCTAAGTCAATTCTAAGCAAAACAGAACACAGCAGGAGGCATCACACTACTGGACTTCAAACTATACTACAAGGCTACAGTAATCAAAACAGCATGGTACCGGTACCAAAACAGAGATATAGACCAATGGAACAGAACAGAGGCCTCTGAGGCAACATAACATATCTACAACCGTCTGATCTTTGACAAACCTGACAAAAACAAGCAATGGGAAAAGGATTCCCTGTTTAATAAATGGTGTTGGGAAAACTGGCTAGCCACGTGCAGAAAGCAGAAACTGGACCCCTTCCTGACACCTTACACTAAAATTAACTCCACATGGATTAAAGACTTAAACATAAGACCTAACACCATAAAAACCCTAGAAGAAAATCTAGGCAAAACCATTCAGGACATAGGAGTAGGCAAGGACTTCATGGCCAAAACACCAAAAGCATTGGCAACAAAAGCCAAAATAGACAAATGGGACCTAATCAAACTCCACAGCATCTGCACAGCAAAAGAAACAGTCAGTAGAGTGAATTGGCAACCAATAGAATGGGAAAAAATTTTTGCAGTTTACCCATCTGACAAAGGGCTGATATCCAGACTTTACAAAGAAATAAAACAGATTTACAAGAAAAAAAAAAACCAAACAAGCCCATTCAAAAATGGGCAAAGGATATGAAGACATACATGAGGCTAACAAACATATGAAAAAATGTTCATCATCACTGGTCATTAGAGAAATGCAAATCAAAACTACATTGAGATACCATCTCATGCCAGTTAGAATGGCAATCATTAAAAAATCTGGAGACAATAGATGCTGGAGAGGATGGGGAGAAACAGGAACACTTTTATACTGCTGGTGGGAGTGAAAATTAGTTCAACCATTGTGGAAGACAGTGTGGCAATTCCTCAAGGACCTAGAAAGAGAAATTCCATTTGACCCAGCAATCCCATTACTGGGTATATATCCAAGGGACTATAAATCGTTCTACTATAAGGACACATGCACACGAATGTTCATTGCAGCACTGTTTACAATAGCAAAGACCTGGAACCAACCCAAATGCCCATCGATGATAGACTAGACAGGGAAAATGTGGCACATATACACCATGGAATATTATGCAGCAATAAAAAATGATGAGTTCGTGTCCTTTGCAGGGACATGGATGAACCTGGAGACCATCATTCTCAGCAAACTGACACAAGAACAGAAAATGAAATACCGCATGTTCTCACTCATAGGCGGGTGTTGAACAATGAGAACACATGGACACAGGGAGGGGAGTGACAGTGGAAGGTGGGGAGTTGGGGAGAGAGAGCATGGGGAGAAATGCCAGATACAGGTGAAGGGGAGCAAGGCAGCAAATCACACTGCCACATGTGTACCTATGTAAATATCTTGCATGTTGTTCACATGTACCCCAAAACCTAAAAGGCAATAAAAAAATTCCAATGATCTAGAAAGGCATGCTTTTTAGCTCAAAGGAAGTGTTGGCCACCTGACGTCATTCACAATAGTAGCCTGACTTTAAAACTGGAGCAGGGCTGGGTGAGGTGGCTCACACCTGTCATCCCGGGACTTTGGGAGGCGGAGGCCAGTAGATCACCTGAGGTCAGGAGTTTGAGACCAGCCTGGCCAACATGATGGAACCTGTCTTTACTAAAAACATAAAAATTAGATGTGTGTGGTGGTTGGCATCTGTAATCCCAGGTACTTGGGAGGCTGAGCCAGAAGACTCACTTGAACCCAGGAGGCAAAGGTTGCAGTGAGCTGAAATCATGACACTGTAATCCAGCCTGGGCTATAAGAGTGAAGCTCTGTCTCAAAACAAGAACAATAACAACAAAAAACAAATAAAACCAGAGCAGGCAGAAGCATCAGCCCTGTCTGCAGACGGCCAAGTTACGGCACACAGCAGTACACGGACGTCCCTCTGGATCACTATATGTAATTCTGCAGCCTGTCCCCAGGACGTGGAATCTGTTTGCACCTCTGCAGTGGTACAGACTCCTGGGGCACTCGGGATAGGTGACAGGGGAGCTCCTGCAGGATGCAGGGGCCTGGGAAAGAAGTCACTTGGCAAGTTGGCTGCCACGGGTGCTGTGCGCAACTCTGAAGTCACCTTGATGACTTAAAGTTGTTGACACAATGGCTACACATCCCCCACGCCTCAGGGGCTCAGATAACAAACCACAATACCACACAGAAAAAGGAAAACTACTACCATGGTGCTAACAGGATGAAAGTCACCTACCAAATGAATGAATGGACAGGCACAAAAGAGAGAATTCAGAGCCGGGAGATGGGAGCAGGGACCTCAACTGTTTAGAAACAAGTACAAACAGAAATAAGCTAAACCTTCCTACCCTTCAGTCCTCCAAACATGCCTAATCTTCCATCTAGACATATAACATCTGTCATCCATGCACAAAAAAAAAGGACGTGGTTTATACTGGCATGGGAAAAAGAGCGAGACCACAAGGACACTGTAGAAAGTGGTGCTTTCCTGGTCTCACAGTGGACTAAAGTGAGCAACAACCTTCTGGGTCAATAACTTTGGCATTCAGTTTCCCACAACAAAGAAGGCCTTTGAGCACCCCTAAAGTACAGCAGCTAGAGCCACTCACCTGAATGTGAAGAGGGTCCCCATGTCCAGCATTGACAGCAACTCCGCTTTTGACTTGGGGAAAGAGAGCCGGTAGCGCAGTGTCTCGAATGCAGGCACAATCATTGCTTTCTTGGTGTTGGCAAGGTCGAGCTGGATGACAGACTTCCTGAAAAGTGGGAAGAGGCAGAGAGACAGAGACTTTGTGACACCAGGCCAGGGTCTTCCCCCTTGAGGGCAGGGTGGTCATTGGCCCAGGGAGGCAAGGAAGAAAAAGCTCAAGTCAGCCTCTCAATTAAAGATGGGGAAACTGGGCTGGGTACGATGACTCACATCTGTAATCCCAGCCTTTGGGAGGTGGAGGTGGGCAGATCACTTGAGGTTAGGAGTTCGAGACCAGCCTGGCCAACATGGTGAAACCCTGACTCCATTACTTGGGAGGCTGAGGCATGGGAATTGCTTGAGCCTGGAAGGCAGAGGTTGCCATGAGCTGGGATCATGCCACTGCACTCCAGCCTGGGCGACAGAGATAGATTCTGTCTCAAAAAAAAAATAAATGAATAAACAAACAAAGGAAAAAAAAGATGGGGAAACTGGAGTCCTGGGAGCCCAAAGCAGCTTGGCAAACACCACCTGGGGAACCCAGATTGGAGTGGGATTAAGACAGAGAGCTCAACCTTCCTGGACAATACACAGAAGGCAAAACAGATTGAGGGGCTTGGAGAACCTCCCACACGTTTTCAGTGTGTGCCCCTGACTCTGGCACAGAAGGAAGGTCTTCAAGGACACAGGGGTTAGAGCCCAGCCTGCTTGGTTCTCTGGGCTGGTCAATCACTCCTATTGTACCACTGGCCACACCAGAGCAGGTGACAGAGAGCAGGTAGGCAGAGACACCCTATGCAGCCAGCGCTAGTAAGATAGAGCTCTGGTATACCACTTGGGGAAAGTTCTCCAAAGTCGTGCCTTGGTGCCTGGCCTTCCACTCTGCTCTTCTGAGATCCAATTCAGCATGTCTGGGTTTGTCTGCCATTTCCCAGCTCTGCGGCTGTCACTTAGGGAGAAAGGCTCATGGAGGGCCATACATGGCCCAGCATCTAGTGCCATATGGCATAAGGCTTTTAATGAACACAGGCTGGATTTGGACCCTGGCAGGGTCACTTTATGAGTCCTGCCATCCTGGGAAAGCGATTTACCTCCTCCCTATCTCTGGTCCTTGTCCCTAAAATGATGGCAATAACATCTACCTCCTGGAACAAGGTAATAGAATACCACTTGGCATACCTGTCCAGGGGCAGGCATGCTGTGACAAGTGGTCACTATAATACTGCACTGCTATCATGGCTCCCTGGCTTGGATCTTCTGTGATCTATTTTGGCCAGGACCTAGGAATTCATTCTGACCTCCTGCTTCGACACTGACCTTTGGGTTTCAAGGTCATCATGGGCTGTCTGTTTCTATCTCTGAAACAGAGAAAGCAGCCTTTCTTGGGAAAACGTAGGCACTGTAAGGCATTTTGAAAAACAAAGCAGCAGCCCTCTGTGACCATAAAACTGTCCATTGAAGGCCCAGTGCAGTGGCTCACACCTATAATCCCAGCACTTTGGGAGGCTGGGCGGGGCAGATCACGAGGTCTGGAGTTCAAGATTAGCTTGGCCAATATGGTGAAACCGCTTCTTCTACTAAAAATACAAAAATTAGTTGGGCATGGTGGCACGTGCCTGTAGCCCAGCTACTCGGGATGCTGACGCAGAAGAATCGCTTGAACCCAGGAGGCAGAGGTTGCAGTGAGCCGAGGTTGTGCCACTGCACTCCAGCCTGGGTGCCACAGTGGGACTCCATCTCAAACCACCCTGTGTGCTCCCTGCCCCTCCACCCCCACCAAAACAAAGAAACAAAAAACTCGCTATTGCTGCATTATGAAAGTCACTCCACTCAACCAAATTTTGAGCCTGTGCATGAGCAGAAACCAGAGCTGGCGTGCAAAGAGGAATCATACCATAAGAAAGTAACTGAGTTAGCGTAGGCCTATATGGGACAAAACGGAGTGGCAGTCCGAGAAGGACACAGGACATCAGAAGGGCTTCGTATTATTCAATGATGAGGGGGAACCTGGACCAGGTCAGAATAAGGACAGTTTTGAATAAGGACAGTTTACTAAAACCATCCTTGGCTAATGGATCTCACCAGCTCCCAGTAGAGAGAGGTTGGTTGGGATGGGCTGGAAGTTCCTTTTGGAACTCCCTGATTATCATTTGCAGTTCACTCTTTATCATAGTGCTCATGCTGACTATATCCCAAATAACATATAGTTCTCACACCACTATTCCAGAGGAGGTTTGTAAAGGATGACAGCAAGATAGAGTGTGAGTGAGCTATACTTAGTGAGTTTGAGTCAGCCTGTCCTGGCCTGGATTCTTAGCTTTGTCTGCCTCAACAATGTTAGTTTTCAAATATCCAAGATTCCCTCTTCTGTGGCCAGGCATCTAGTGTCAGCTAGCACTCCCTTTTATATCAATCCCTTATTAGATACGGGCAGAGCTAGGCTCTTTACCTTTCCCTCTGGAAAGATGGGTACCTTATCTATTGATTCTGGGTATTGGGGGTGGGACATATAGATCTAAAGAATATCCTTGCACCAAGACAGCAAAGCCCTTGGAATCCCTGGGGCAGGGGGGAAGGTGTGCCAGTACTGGTGGGTGGTTGCTACTTACTCACCAGTCACCCAGCACCTATGATATGCTAGGCACATGAAGATACAGGGTGAAAAGAACAACCATAGTCTCTGCCCACATGGTGCTTACATTCTTATAAATGTCTCAGGACAAGGCTGTCTACACTGGGGCCCCAGACTGCATTTATAGGTGATTATTTTAGAATTCAGTGCTATAGAAACTGAGAAGGCTGAGAGGGCTGAGCTGTAAAGGGAATGGGCAAAATGAAAAGACACATACATGTATGTATGCAGGGCATACAGAGATCTAACATGGATGTTTCTATCTATATAAGCCTCAAGTTACTAATATAATCAGTTACTACAGGAGCTGCTGCTTGGAGATTAATTCCTGCTGGAAAACAATTCCCCTTTCTATGGGGGCAACCTGCTCCTTTACATAGAGGCAGCTCTCAGAGCATTCTGCCTGCCCTAGCTACACCCCTGGCAAGGGTAGGCTGTTTAGAATTAGATACTTGACCCAAGCTGAGCAAATTAGTTTCTTACTCTGGAAATTTGAATAGAAATAGACTGGGGAAGCACAGAATGGACTTGCAGTGATGTCAAACCATGCTCTGACGGCTTCTGAACTGCTGCAGAGGGGCCCAGAGCCGTCCTGGCTAACTGCAGTCTTCTTATGTGTTCATTTTCCAAGTCCTACTTTGATTCTGTAAGATAACCCATCCATTATTTGCTTTGTTTTTGTTTTTATTTTACTTAAGCTCCCTGTTATTAGTTTCCGTTGCCTGCAACTAAACAACTCTTACCAATATATGTCAGGACCCAGAGCACACAGACCCTGTAAGCAGCATGCCTCACAAATGCAGTCCTAGGAAGCCTTATTTACCTCTGCAAATTCTCTTTAATCTCACTAAAATACAAACTGCTGCCAAGATAGATCTGTCACCAGACAGATCCATGTCAGACTCCGTTCAAGGAAGTTTCAATACTGATGTCCTGAAACGGTCTCATTATGAAGTGGTTTCACAGTGAAGTGGCTTCATCGTACAAACTCTGAGCACATCTGTTTATGAAGAAGGTAATGGCAGCCTGGGTCTTGCTGCTCAGTGTTCTGTTAGTACATCTTGCCCTGGATGGGGCTTGCTGTCCTAGGGGTCAACAATTTGCAGCCAATAGTTCTCTGGAAAGTAAGTCCTGCAAAGGATAGGGTGCAGAATCTTCCAGAACAGTGGGGCCGATGAGCCAGAAAGCTGGCAAGGAGCCAGGAGACCTGTTTTAGGCCCACGCTGAGAAGCTGAGTGACTTTGGGTCACTGTTACTCTTTTAGATTGCTAAATTTAGACTATTAAGATGGAAGCTTTGCAAGACAGTCTGGTGTAGTGGTAATCAGACCAGACATCTAGCTCTGACTTTACTAGGCTGTCTTTCTGGGCAAATCACTCTCACTACTTTAAGTCCTGGCATTGATGTACTTGTAAAATATGTTGATGAGGAAAAGCAGAGTGCTTGTGGAAGGGCTTGCACAGTGCCTGGCACTGGGTACATGCTGCCTATGATAGTTACTTTTATGTATCAGGTGGGCCAGGCTATGGTGCCCAGTTGGTCACACACTAGTCTAGCCATCGCTGTGCAAGTGTTTTATAGATGTATTGCAGTCACTTGTGCATCAATCTAATAATTAACAAGTACAGTCAGTTAATTTTAAGGAAAGGAGATTTCCCTTGATAATATGGGTGGGCCTCATCTAATCAGTTGAAGACCACAAGAGCAAACACTGAGCTTTCCCAGAAAAGATGGAATACTGCCTTAGGACAATAACATAGGAATCCTGCCTCAGTTTCCAGCCTTCAGGCCTGCTCTGTGAATTTCAGACTTGCCAACTCCACAACTGTGTGAGCCAATTCCTTAAGCTGTATTGATCTAGCAACACATATATCACTATCTCTCCATATTGATTATATGTATTAATATCTATAGGATATACTAGGTGTCTCTCTCCTATTGGCTCTGTGTCTCTGGAGACC
Organism: Callithrix jacchus; assembly: GCF_049354715.1. NCBI lineage: Eukaryota > Metazoa > Chordata > Mammalia > Primates > Cebidae > Callithrix > Callithrix jacchus. Next base: position 204,049,588 of record NC_133502.1, read on the forward strand.
CCGGAGGACTGCACTCGTAAGGCATGCTGCTTACTGGATCTGTCTACTCTGGGTCTTGTAATACGTTGCTTAGGGTTGTTTAGTTGCAAGAAACAGAAATTAATACCAGGTAGCTTACCTAAAATAAAACATGTCCTGATTCTGACCTGGTCCACATTCCTCCTCATCATTCAATGATACCAAGCTCTGCTGACGTTCTTCTTGGACTGCCACTCTGTTCTTGTCCAGCACGTGGGCCTGAGCTGACACACTTACTTCCTTATGGTGTGATTCCTTTTTGCAGACCAGCTGTAGTCCTTGCACAGGTTTGGTTCAAAGTTTTGTTGCCCTTGTCTTGTCAAGACACCTGCAAAAATGCTCACTAACCTACCACACTATATTGGTATTGGACCAAGGAATTCTTTAAATAATCCAGAACCTTGCTGATACAATGGAAAGCCCTGTGAACATAAGTGACTTGGAGCCAGACAGCAGCAGCTCCCAAACCTGAGTGCTCCTCTCTCTCCTGACGTCGGGCACATTCTGCAACCGCTCCCAACCACGGGTTCCCCATCTGTATATGGAGACAATAAATGCTGACCTCCCATCTCTGAGGGTTCTAGAACCCAAAGCAGTGCCCAACTTAGAGTTAACTCATTGACAAGTCCTCTCCCTTTCAAAGCTGAGCTTACGGGTGCATCCAAGGCAAGAGAATAGGGGAGAGTGAAGGAGGATTCAGAAAAGACGACATACCGCTTACAACCAGGGCAGACTTCTGTTTTCTCATTTACAGAAACAGAGCTCATGGGATCTCAGTCTCTAGCCAGCCCTCTGAGTCTGTCGTTGTGTCAAAAACAATTCAGGTGTTGCTCACAGAGTAAATTCACCTCTTCCAGCCCGGCAGAGCTAACCAGTGGGGAACTGAATTTGATAAAGCTTATCTTCCAAAGCCCCCTAGCCTCCTCTTCCGTGTATCTTTTCCCCTGAGCCCCTCCTCTCAGCTCACTCAAGTATATGAATAGTTCACATCTCTGGCTCCTGTCTGACAAAACTGGTGTGCAGGGGAGGGGATGTGAGTATGCCAACTGAGGGAGTAGGGGTGGGTGGAGATGGTAGGCTTGCCTGGGCTCTGTGTAAACGGAAGTAACAGCATGGAAGGGCAGAGTGTGCTGGATGGGTTTCCCTGGTGCTACAGTGGCGTGGAATTACCAATCCTCAACCTGACCTTGGCTGCTGATCTCTCTTACACATACATACACACCTCCTTCCATCTCATTCTCTCTTTTTAACTCCATCCTTTCCTTTAGAGGCAGGTCCCTGTAACCAGGGAAACAGCCCAGGAAGACATAAGGATACGCAACGCACTGCTTAGTTCTGAGAAGTTCGCCTCCTTGGAGCCACAGTTCAGATTCTAGAGGCAGGCTGCTCAGGTGTGCATCCTAGCTAACTACTTACCTCTTGGTTCTGCAGTTTCCCTATCTGTGACGTGCAATACCTATAAAATGGGAGTGAGGGTAGAACGAGAAGAGGAGCCAGCAATGGGAACTACTGGGAGTGACCAAGAAGGTGGAAAAACCACAATGAGACTGTATTGAGCACCTAAAAGCCAAGAGAAAAAAAAAGTGTGCCACGGAGGAGTCACTGGCTGTTGGATGCCACTGAGAAGTCAAATGAGATGAGAGCTGGGGGCTGGCCACTGGATCTGGCAACGTGGAGGTCATGGGCGGCATCTAGGGCACCAGTCAAGTAGGTGAGTGTGAGCGCCATGGCTGTTTCGAAGTTCCCTTCCCTACCTCTGGTTCTGCAAAAATAAGTCAAGTAAACACAGGGCAGCGCTGGATTGCTAATCAGGAAAGGGATCCATGTTACAATACTGGCCAATATAGTTACATCTCGAGTGTCTAGAGGCTGGGAAAAATGAACCTAGGTGGTCCAGAGAAGAGGATATAAGGAAAACTCTATGACCAATACCTAACTCCTTCACAGTGTTCCGATCACTCCCATCCTGGGGTCCCACAATGGTAACAACTTGCCTGAAAATAGGATTCCAGTTACTCACCCGTTTCCACCAAAAAATGAGCTCCCTAAATCTGGTCTGTCTACCCTATGCTTTCTCCTCAGTATTCCCTGAAATAAGTTCCTACTCTCTCACTGATGTGGGCTTAGGTATTGTGCTATGGTGTCCCCCAAAACTCATGTGTTGAAAACTTAATCTCCAATGCAGCAGTGGAGGTGGGGTCTTATGGAAGGTATTTACGTCATGAGGGTTCCACCCTCATGAATACATTCATGCTATGATTACAAAAAAAAAAAAAAAAAAAAGTTTGAAAGAGGGAGCTCAGTCCCATTTGTTTGCCTTTCCTTGACCTTCCATATGAGAACATGGCATTCCTCCCCTCTGCAGGATGCATTGTTCAAATAACCATCTTGGGGCAGGGCATGGTGGCTCACACCTGTAATCCCAGCACTTTCAGAGGCCGAGGTGGATGGACAACCTGAGGTCAGGAGTTCAAGACGAGCTTGGCCAACATGGTGAAACCTCATCTCTACTAAAAATACAGAAAATTAGGCTTGGTGGTACACTCCTATAATCCTAGCTAAGCAGGAGGCTGAGGTAGGAGAATTGCTTGAACCAGGAGGTGGAAGGTGCAGTCAAAGCTGAGATCGCACCACTGCATTCCAGCCTGGGCCACAGAGTGGGACTCTGTCTCAAAAACAAACAAACAAAAAACCCACAAAGAACCGTCTTGGCAGAAGAGAGCAGCCCTCCCAGACAACAAATCCACCAGGTGTGTTCTCAGAGTCTAGCCTCCAGAACTGTGGGGAATAAATTTCTATTCTTTAAAAATTACAGTCTCCAGTATTTTGTTACAGAACCACAAAACGAACTAGGACATACTACCATCCCAATTTGATGTCATCTTCAAGAAAACAAAATTAGAAAACTAATCCATCACTGAGGTTAAGAAAATGAGAAAGCACAGTCAAGTTTCAACAGGGACAAAGGATTCTGGAATTATCTACTGTTTGTGTCTTTCTATACTGGGGGGCTGGGGGCGGCAACCTCAAGCAGCTGCAGGGCCAGGCCAGGGATGTGGATATGGTACAGACTGGTGGGGACAGAGCAGGATGCTCAATGGCAGTGGATGCCAGGCTTCAGTGCTGAGGAGACATAAGGGAGGAGGAGAGCAGGGGACGGAATAAACAGGGGAACGCATGCCCAGCTGCTCCTCAGTTCTAGCTGTGGGCCTGACATATGGGATTGGAGCCACAGAATCTGATATTTCAAGAGGAGCCAACTGAAATGATCTTCAACACACTTGAGGGCTGGGTTTCTCTCATGGCATGCCAGTTTGAAAAGAGGCTGGACGGTGAGAAAAAAGGAACATGATCTTTTTAATCAGATGATGTAGATTCCATCTTAACTGCACCGCTTCACTAACTGTGCAATCCTGGGCAATTTTCTTACTGCTCTGGAATTCTGTTTCCTTATACTGAAGATAATACTTTATGGACTGGGTGATTCAGAGAATTAAGAATATTAATGAAGCCATCACCTAGACTTTGGGTACATAGCCAAATGAACATATATAACCTTTGTCCATGCATAGCTCACAGCATAGGGAGGGAGGAAGACAGATGCATACTGCTCTCTGGGTGCAGACTCATGAAGACTTATCATCACTGAGATGTGTTCCAATCAAGCAGCAGGAGGTAGCCAGTCAGGACAGAGTGTTTCAGGTTATTTGCAAATCTCTGATAACAAGAAAGCATATTGGATTGGAGAAACTAAGTTTCTTAGCACCTACCTGGTATATTGTAGGTGGCTGATAAATAATAATAAATGCTTACATGCATTGAGTATTGGGCCCCATGCTAAGTGCCTATATGTATTACTTCTCTAACTCAGGGCAACCTATGACTTAGGTACTCGTATTCTCAGTTTAATGATAAAGATATTAAAGTTCTGAGAGGTTCCGAAGTAACTACCATACAGCTGGGAGTTATCGTCATCATCATAATTATATTAATGAAGTCTGCACCAGCTTAAGCAGGAAAGCTCAATAGCCACAGGATGTATTTGAGCCAAGTCTGTTAATAAGGTGATTGTGTCTGTCTCCCCGGCCTTGCAACTGAATCAATGAACTTCTTTGAGTTCTTCGGTTAAGGCGGCGGTAGGAGAATGGTTAGGAACAGAAAACAGGGAGAAGGCAGGAGGCTATAATCTGTGAACCTATGCTCCTTAAATGCCAATCTCAAGTCTACCTAGAGGGAGCAAACTGGGGCAGAGGCCAGAAAACAGAGTATCGTGAGATTAGAACACGAGCACTGACCCTACATGTCATTGGCTTAGGAGCATCCTATACCGGCTATTTCCTTTCATTACCACTCAAGAGTTTCTCAAACTATTATTATCTGTCTTTGACTCTGTATCTGGCCAAAGTCAGCTCTGTCCGCTTGTCATTAAGCTAACAGTTGTCCATTCTCACCTTGTTTGAATTATGACTGCATTTAGCATTAATGGCCACTCCTACTGGCCTTAGCTCAAGAAGCCTATGCCATAATTCTGAAGGCATCTTTCTACTTTTCCTGAACAGGGTGACTGTCTTGAACACCAGCCCCCTGGATGCTGGTAACCATTTGGGACCTCCTGTGGTCCCTACTCCTCTGGCAGGGGTTGAAGAATCTCCCCATCTCTGCCGCACAAGTTTCCACCACTCTTGTAACAGAAATGGCTGTGCGGACTTCTTTGTGGTGTTGCAATAAATGGCTGAGACCAATGCTGACAAGTGAGAAACTACTGGGAATGGCGGGGCTGAAGACACTGGGACTCCTGTCAGAATGCCGGAAGAGAACCAAGACCCGTCAGTTCTCAGAGCCCTGGGTTTCCACAGCCCTGTTCTGCGGCATCAAATGTCAGAGAGCCCACTGTTTAATCAAACCTGAGTTGTAAGAAATCCATGTGGTTCTCATACAAGTTCCCAGGGACTCCTATGAAAGTTATATTAAAAGGGGATGGGAGGAGGGAAAGAAACCTGTGCTGCAGTGTGCATCTCAGAAACAGCATCACTTTCTCGCTAGGCTTGGTGCATAGCCAATTAGAAAAACTGGTCTCCCTGCACCTCCCATCCCCACCTCCTTGGGCCTTGATGTGTCTCCATTCATGCTCCCCTTCACATTGGGTCTGCATCTTTGGGACTGGTTTATCCTAGACTGTTTCGCTCACTGGTGGTGGCTGCCTGTGTACGTACCTATCAGCCTCGCCAGGCTGTGGTCTGGGGTGAGGCTCTGTTCATGGTTACACTTCCAGGTCTTGCAAAGTGCCAGGCAAAGAGTAGGTGCTCAGTAAGTGTTTAGGGAATGAAGGAATCTATTTGTAATTGCCCTATGTGGTAGACAGGATGGGACTGTGAAGAGGGCTCTCTGGAAATGACAAAGACCTGAGTTGACATAATACCTCTGCTACTTAAATACATACCTCGGGCAAACTTACCTTCTGTGTTTTAATCTCACTTGTATAATGGGAATAAAAGCAGTTGTTTTTCACTAGGGTGTCATAAAAAAAGATAACATTTGCCCAGTGCCTAGCAGAGCACCCGCCACAAGAGAGAGCAATTATAAACGTTTTATTTCCTTTCTGGGGCCTCATGCACTCAAATTCTCATAGATGCTCGTAAGAAGTGTATCTACCACATGAGGTCAAGAGATCAAGACCATCCTGGCCAACATGGTGAAACCCTGTCTCTACTAAAAAATACAACAATTAGCATGGCATGGTGATGCACGCTTGTAACCCCAGCTACTCAGGAGGCTAAGGCAGGAGAACTGCTTGAACCCAGGAGGCAGAGGTTACAGTGAGCTGAGACTGCACCACTGCACTCCAGCCTGGTGCCTGGCCACAGAACAAGATTCTGTCTCAAAAAAAAAAAAAGTGGATCTGCCAGTGGGGGTCAAAAGAGAAAGCAGAGGCCCAGGTCTGAGACGTGCCATCATTTTCTGATTTCAGCTTATGCCTGGCAAGGTATATGGGCATGAATCAGTTAGCTAGTGATGTGCTGTGAGGAGCAGCAGGGCCAATGCAGCCATAGGTGGGATCAACCAGTGAGGAGAAAGGAAGGATGTGTGTGTGCATGTGTGTGGGTGCTCATGTGACTCTGGGAGACAACGAGAAGCCCTACTGTATCCAGTTGTCCCTCACAGCCATTTAAACTGACTAGCTACTCTAGATCCAAGATGGCCGAATAGGAACAGCTCTGGATTGCAGTTACCAGTGTCCTTTCTGGGACAAAGATAACAGAAGAAGAAACTGGCAGCAACCCAGGCAAGCAGGGTCTGGAGTGGACCTCCAGTGGTCCTACAACAGAGGGGCATGACTGTTAGAAGGAAAACTAAAACAGAAATAACTTCATCATCAACAAAAAGGACATCCACTCAGAGACCCCATCTGAACGTCACCAGCTACAAAGACCACAGGTAGATAAATCCAGAAAGATGGGAAGAAACCAGCACAAAAAGGTTGAAAACACCCAAAACCAGAACACCTTTCATCCTCCAAGGGATCACAACTCCTCACCAGCAAGGGAACAAAGTTGGATGGAGAATGAGTCTGATGAATTGACAGAAACAGGTTTCAGAAAGTGGATAACAACAAACTTCTCTGAGCTAAAAGAACACGTTCTAACCCAATACAAAGAAACTAAGAACCTTGAAAAAAGGTTTGACAAAATGCTAATGAGAATAAATAGCTTAGAGAGGAATATAAATGAACTGATGGAGCTGAAAAATACAACACGAGAACTTCGCAAATAATACACAAGTTTCAATAGCTGAATTGAAGAAGCAGAAGAAAGGATATCAGAGACTGAAGAACAACTCAATGAAATAAAACGAGAAGGCAAGATTAGAGAAAAAAAAAGAGTAAAAAGAAATGAACAAAAAGCATCCAAGAAGTATGGGACTATGTGAAAAGACCTAATCTACATTTGATTGGTGTACCTGAATGTGATGGAGAGAATAAACCCAAGCTAGAAAACACTCTTCAGGAATAATATCCAGGAGAACTTCCCCAACCTAGCAAGGCAAACTAGTATTCAAGTCCAGGAAACGGAGAGAACACCACAAAGATATTCCTCAAGAAGAGCAACCCCAAGGCACATAATCATCAGATTCACCAGGGTTGAAATGAAGGAAAAAATGCTAAGAGCAGCCAGAGAGAAAGGTCGGGTTACCCACAAAGGGAAGCCCATCAGATTCACAGCAGATCTCTCGGCAGAAACCCTACAAGCCAGAATAGAGCAGGTGCCAATATTCAACATCCTTAAAGAAAAGAACTTTCAACATAGAATTTTATATCCAGCCAAACTAAGCTTCGTAAGTGAAGGAGAAATAAAATCCTTTATGTACCAGGATTTCACTGCTCAGAGATTTCATTACTACCAGGCCTGCTTTACAAGAGCTCCTGAAAGACTAAACATAGAAAGGAACCAGTACCAGCCATTCCAAAAACATACCAAATGGTAAAGAGTGTTGATGCAATGAAGAGACTGTGTCAACTAATGGGCAAAACAACCAGCTAGCATCAACATGGCAGGATCAAATTCTAACATAACAATATTAACCTTAAATGTAAACAGGCCACGTGCCCCAGTCAAAAGACACAGATTGGCAAACTGGATAAAACGTCAAAACCCATCAGTGTGCAGTATCTAGGAAACCCATGTCACATGCAAGGATACACAGAGGCTCAAAATAAAGGGATGGAGGAAGATTTACCAAGCAAATGGACAGCAAAAAAAAAGCAGGAGTTACAATCCTAGTCTCTGATAAAATAGACTTTAAACCAACAAAGATCAAAAGAGACAAAGAAGGGCATTACATAAGGATAAAAGGATCAATGCAACAAGAAGAGCTAATGATCCTAAATACATACGCACCCAATACAGGAGCACCCAGATACATAAAGCAAGTTCTTAATGACCTACAAAGAGACTCAGACTCCCACACAATAATAGTGGGAGACTTCAATGAGACAGAAAATTAACAAGGACATCCAGGACTTGAACTCAGCCGTGGACCAAGCAAACCTAATAGACTTTTACAGAACTCTCCACCCCAAATCCACAGAAAATATTCTTCTCAGCAACACATCACACCTTCTCTAAAACTGACCACATAATTGGAAGTAAATCACTCCTCAGCAAATGCAAAAGAACGGAAATCATAACAGTCTCTCAGACCACAGTAAAATCAAATTAGAATTCAGAAACTAACTCAGAACCACATGACTTCATGGAAACTGAACAACTGGCTCTTGAATGCTGACTGGATAAACAACGAAATGAAGGCAGAAATAAAGATGTTCTTCGAAACCAATGAGAATGAAGACAACGTACCAGAATCTCTGGGACATATTTCAAGCAGTGTCTAGAGGAAAATTTATATCAATAAGTGCCCACACGCCCAAAGGAGAGATCTAAAATTGACACCCTATCATCAAAATTGAAAGAGCTAGGGAGCAAGATCAAAAAAACTCAAAACCTAGCAGAAGACAAGAAATAACTAAGATCAGAGCAGAACTGAAGGAAACAGAGACACAAAAAACCCTTCAAAAAAATTAATAAATCCGGGAGCCGGTTTTTTGAAAAGACCAACAAAACAGACCACTAGCCAGATTAATAAAAAAGAAAAGGGAGAAGAATCAAATAGATGCAATAAAAAATAATAAAGGGTATACCACCACAGACTGCACAGAAATACAAGCCACCATCAGAGATTACTACAAACAACTCTATGCACACAAACCTGGAAGAAATGGATAAATTCCTGGACACTTGCACCCTCCCAAGCCTAAACCAGGAAGAAGTCAAAACGCTGAATAGACCAACAACAAGGGCTGAAGTTGAGGCAGCAATTAATAGCCTACCAACCAAAAAAAAAAAAAACCCAGGTCCAGATGAATTCACAGCCTAATTCCACCAGACATACAAAGAGGAGCTGGTACCACTCCTCCTCAAAGTATTCCAAACAATCAAAAAAGAAGGAATCCTTCCCAAATCATTGTATGAGACAAGTATCACTCTGATACCAAAACCCAGCAGAGAGTCAACAAGAAAAGAAAACTTCAGGCCAATATCCATGATGAACATAGATGCAAAAATCTTCAACAAAATATTGGCAAACTGATTTTAACAGCACATCAAAAAGCTTACCCATCACGATCAAATAGGCTTCATCCCGGGGATGCAAGTCTGGTTCAACATATCCAAGTCTATAAACGTAATTCACCACATAAACAGAACCAAAAACAAAAACCCATGATTATCTCAAAAGATGCAGAGAAGGCATTTGACAAAATCCAACAGCCCTTCATGCTAAAAACTCAATAAAGTAGGTATCGATGGAATGTATCTGAAAATAATAGAAGCTATTTACAACAAACCCACAGCCAATATCATACTGAATGGGCAAAAACTGGAAGCATTCCCTTTGAAATCTGGCACTAGACAAGGATGCCCTCTCTCACCACTCCTATTCAATTTAGTATTGAAAGTTCTAGCCAGAGCCATCAGACAGAAAAAAGAAATAAAGGGCATTCAATTAGGAAAAGAGGAAGTCAAACTGTCTCTATTTGCAGACGACATGATTGTATATTTAGACAACCCTATTGTCTCAGTCCAAAATCTCCTGAAACTGATAAGCAACTTCAGCAAACTCTCAGAATACAAAATCAATGTGCAAAAAATCACAAGCATTCCAATACACCAATGAAAGACTTAAAGAGAGCCAAATCAAGAATGAACTGCCATTCACAATTGCTACAAAAGAGAATAAAATAGCTAGGAATACAACTAACAAAGGATGTAAAGGACCTCTTCGAGAACTACAAACCACTGCTCAATGAAATGAGAGGACACAAACAGAGGAGGAAACATTCTAGGCTCATGGTTAGGAAGAATCAATATCATGAAAATGGCCATACTGCAAAAAGTAATTTATAGATTCAACGCTATCCCTATCAAACTACCAATGACCTTCTTCACAGAACTGGAAAAAACCACCTTAAACTTCATGTGGAACCAAAAGAGAGCCCACATAGTCATTTCTAAGCAAACAGAACAAAGCTGGAGTCATCATGCTACCTGATCTCAAATTATGCTACAAGGCTACAGTAACCAAAATAGCACGGTACTGGTACCAAAACAGAGATATAGACCAATGGAACAGAACAGAGGCCTCGAAGGCAGTACCACACATCTACAACCATCTGATCTTTGACAAACCTTGATCTTTGACAAACCTCACAAAAACAACCAATGGGGAAAGGACTCCCTGTTTAATAAATGGTGTTGGGAAAACTGGCTAGCCATGTGCAGGAAGCAGAAACTGGACCCCTTCCTGACACTTTACACTAAAATTAACTCCACATGGATTAAAGACCTAAACATAAGACCTGACACCATAAAAACCCCAGAAGAAAACCTAGGCAAAACCATTCAGGACATAGGCATAGGCAAGGACTTCATGACTAACACACCAAAAGCAATGGCAACAAAAGCCAAAATAGACAAATGGGACCTAATGAAACTCCACAGCTTCTGCACGGCAAAAGAAACTATCATTAGAGTGAACCGGCAACCGGAAGAATGGGAAAAATTTTTTTGCAATCTACCTATCTGACACAGGACTTATATCCAGAATCTACAAAGAACTAAAACAGATTTACAAGATAAAAAACAAGCCCATTCAAAAGTGGGCGAAGGATATGGACAGACACTTGACAAAAGAAGACATATATAAGGCCAACAAACATGAAAAAATGCTCATCATCACTGGTCATTAGAGAAATGCAAATCAAAACTACATTGAGATACCATCTCTCACACCAGTCAGAATGGTGATCACTAAAGAATCTGGAGACAACAGATGCTGGAGAGGATGTGGAGAAATAGGAACATTTTTACACTGTTGGTGGGAGTGTAAATTAGTTCAATCACTGTGGAAGACAGTGTGGTGGATCTGCAGGGACTTAGAAACAGAAATTCCATTTGACCCAGCAATCCCATTACTGCGCATATAGCCAAAGGATTATAAAATGTTCTATTATAAAGACACATGCACACGTGTGTTCACTGCAGCACTGTTTACAATAGCAAAGACTTGGAACCAACCCAAATGCCCACTGATAATAGACTGGACGGGGAAAATGTGACACATATACACCATGGAATATGATGCAGCCATAAAAAACGATGAGTTGGTGTCCTTTGTAGGGACATGGATGAACCTGGAAACCATCATTCTCAGCAAACTGACACAAGAACAGAAATCAAATACCACATGTTCTCACTCATAGGTGGGTGTTGAACAATGAGAACACATGGACACAGGGAGGGAAGCATCATACACTGGGGTCTGTTTGGGGGGATGAGGAGAGAGACAGTGAGGGGTAGCGAATTGGGGAGGGATAGCATGGGGAGTAATGCCAGATATAGGGGATGGAGGCAGCAAACCACATTGCCATATATGTACCTATGCAACAATCCTGCATGTTCTTCACATGCACCCGAGAACCTAAAGTGCACTAAAAAAAAAAAAATACATATATATATAAAATTAATAAACTGACCAGCTTCAATAGTGGTAAGTGCTGTAAGCAAGCTTTCCACTAGTGCAATGAGAAATCATGTGAATGACACCTGAGGATTTGACAACCTACCCCAGGGTGACAACCCATGGGCAGAGAGGAAGGAAGGAGACATCTGTGTTGCTCACTCTGGAGGTAGACCTCAGCACAGCCCCATCCTCCTCTCTTCTCATTCCTAAGCATAAAGGCCAGGAGGAACGATCCAAGATGGCCGATCGCTAACATCTCGGGATTGCAGCTCCCAGCAAAAGCTCAGACAACGAGAGGACGCCACACTTTCAGACAAATTTTGGTCGCTCATGGAGCAGAAGATTCCCAGTGGAGGAGCCCCACGGGTCGCCAGCACAACTCTTGTAGCTGGTGCAGTGGTTTCGTCGGCACCTTGGCGCGGCAGCTCTCGGTGCAGAGTAAATGGGACTGGTTCCCCTTCTGACCGAGGTTTGGAGGAGCCACACGGGTTGCCAGCACGACTCTTGTGGCTGGCGCAGCAGTTTCATCAGCACCTTGGCGCAGCAGCTCTCGGTGCAGAGTAAACGGGACTGGTTCCCCTTCTGACCGAGGTTTGGAGGAGCCACATGGGTCACCAGCACAACTCTTGAGGCCGGCGCAAGCAGTTTCATTGGCACCTCGGCGTGGCAACTTGGTGCAGAGTAAACGGGACTGGTTCCCCTTCTGACCGAGGTTTGGAGGAGCCACACGGGTTGCCAGCACGACTCTTGTGGCTGGCGCAGCAGTTTCATCAGCACCTTGGCGCGGCAGCTCTCGGTGCAGAGTAAACGGGACTGGTTCCCCTTCTGACCGAGGTTTGGAGGAGCCACATAGGTCGCCAGCGTGACTCTTGTGGCTGGCGCAGCAGTTCTTGGTGCAGAGTAAATGGGACTGGTTCCCCTTCTGACTGAGGTTTGGAGCTCCGGGAAGGCAGAGTCGCCTATTACGGACTCAAGAAGGAAGCCAGACTGGAGATTCCCGGGCAGAAAAGCACCATCAGTCTTAACGCCACTGTTTTGGCCAGCACAGTGGGTTGCTCATATTTCGGCCCTGGGAATTAACAACTTGGACGTCCACTCAGAGACCTAATTTGAAAGTTGGTAATTACAAAGACGACAGGTGGATAAATTTACAATGATGGGAAGAAACCAGCATAAAAAGGCTGAGAATACTCAAAATCAGAACACCTCTTCCTCTAAAGAGGATCACAGTTCCTCATCAACAAGGGAACAAGACTTGACTGAGAACTAACAGAATCAGGCTTCCAAAGATGGATAATAAGAAACTTCTGTGAGTTAAGAGAACATGTTGCAGCCCAATGTAAAGAAACTAAGAACTTTGAAAAAAGGTTTGACGAAATCCTAATGAGAATAGACAACTTAGAGAGGAATATAAGTGAATTAATGGAACTGAAGAATACAATGCAGGAACTCCGAGAAGTATGCACAGGTTTAAACACTCGAATTGTTGAAGCAGAAGAAAGGATATCAGAGGCAGAAGTCCAACTTAATGAAATAAAACGAGAAGACAAGATTAGAGAAAAAAGGATAAAAAGGAATGAGCAAAGTCTCCAAGAAATGTGGGACTATGTGAAAAGACCAAATTTACGTTTGATAGGTGTACCTGAAAGCGATGGAGAGAATGAATCCAAGCTGGAAAATATTCTTCAGGATATTATTCAGAAAAATTTTCCTAAACTAGCAAAGCAGGACAATATTCAACCCCAGGTAATACAGAGAACACCACAAAGATATTCCTCAAGAAGAGCAACCCCAAGGCACATAATGGTTAGATTCACCAGGGTTGAAACAAAGGAGAAATCACTAAGGGCAGCCAGAGAGAAAGGTCAGGTTACCCACAAAGGCAAGCGTATCAGACTTACAGCAGATCTCTCGGCAGAAACTCTACAGGCCAGAAGAGAGTGGGGGCCAATATTCAACATCCTTAAAGAACAGAACTTTCAGCACAGAATTTCATATCCAGCCAAACTAAGCTTCACAACTGAAGGAAAAATAAAATCTTTTATGAACAAGCAAGTACTCGAGCTTCTGAAAGAAGCATTACACACAGAAAGAAACAACCAGTATTGGCCTTTCTAAAAATATACCAAAAAGTAAAGAGCACCAACATAAAAAAAAAATTTACATCAACGAATGGATAAAACAGCCAGTTAACATCAAATGGCAGTAATCCTAAATTTAAATCGACTAAATCCCCCAATCAAAAGACACAGCCAAAACCCAACGGCATGTTACATCCAGACCCATTTCACATACAAGGATACACAAAGACTCAAAACAAAGGGATGGAGAAAGATTTACCAACCAAATGGAGAGCAAAAATAAATGAATAAATAAAAAGCAGGAGTTGCAATTCTCGTATCTGATAAAATAGATCTTAAAGCAACAAAGATATAGTGGTAAAAGGATCAATGCAACAACAAGAGCTAACGATCCTAACACCCAGATACATAAGACCTATAAAGAGACTTAGACTCAACGAGACAGAAAATTAATAAGGATATCAAGGACTCGAACTCAGATCCGGAACAAGTAAACTTAATAAATATTTATAGAGCTCTCCACGACAAATACATAAAATATACATTCTTGTCAATACCACATCACACCTAGTCATAGGTTTAAATGAAACATTGATTGGCCATTAATACCCATTTTTTTTTTTTTTTTAGAATAAAGCATTTCTGTTCTCTCTCTTTTTCTTCCTTTCTTCCTCTCCTTCACTCCTTTTTTTTCTTTCCTTCTCTCAAAAAAAGAAAAAAAAAGAAATCAACTTGTAGACCTCTAGATCCAGGTCGGCAATGTCTCTCTCATTGCTCAATTTCCTTCCTTCCCTTCTCTTCCTTCCTCCCTCCCTCCTTCCCTCCTTTCCTCCCTTCCTCCCAAAAAAAAAAAAAAAAGGCCAGGAAACAGAAATTTGCTCGATGCTATACCAGTTGTCGAGGAAATTAGCTCTTGGCAGACTAGCTTCCAGGAGCTATGTGGGGACAGCAGCAAGGGTTTGCAAATGAGGGCGACAGGGCTGCCCACAGAGTGCCACTGCAGAATATACACATAATAAATGAGGACAGACATGGGCATGTCAGCTGAGAGCCAGAAGGGCTCTCAGGCATGAGCAAGACCAGGTGGCTCCTTAATGGATGACAGTAACATTTCCAGAGCAAGAACGTGTCAGTCCACGAGGGGCAGGCGAGAAAGAGAAGCTAAGAAGGAGTTTTTCTGGCAAATTTTACAAATAAAAAGAAATAATGATTGCCACAGTTGACTGAGCACTTGACCGTGTGTGATGCTTTATGCTGGGCTCTATCTTCTTCTCACATAACACTCAGCATTCTCATTTAATTACCCCATTGGCCTGATGTTTACTGTTAGTAATAATAGCTAAACATTGCAGAGCACTTGCCATGTGCTGGCATAAAGTTAACCTCTGGCTGGGGACTACAGGGGCCTGGCACTAAGCAGGGCAGCTGTGCAGCAGACTGCCCAGATTCAGGTCCCACCTGCACGGTGACTCTCCAGCTTCTACTCTTGAGCATACGACATCTTTGTGCCACAGTTTTCTCCTCTGTGAGCTGGGGACTGTATTAGCACCTATGCTGTGTGATTTTGTAGAACCTACATGGATTACCTGGTGCAAAGATTGAAATAGTTCCCTAGTGCATGGAATACACTTGGCAAATACAAGGCATGATGATGGTCATGGCCATCATGAAGATGGGGCTATCGGGCAACTGGATCAATAAACAGGCTAAGCACAGAGCACCTATAGGTAAGTCTAAGGTGAGCCAGTTTTCTTTCTTTCTTTTTTTTTTTTTATATGGAGTTTCACTCTTGTTGCCTAGGCTGGAGTGCAATGGCGTGATCTCGGCTCATGGCAACTTCTGCCTCCCGGGTTCAAGCGATTCTCCTGCCTCAGCCTCCCAAGTAGCTGGGATTTTACAGGCATGTGCTGCATGCCCAACTAATTTTGTGGTTTTAGTAGAGATGGGGTTTCTCCATGTTGGTCAGGCTGGTCTTGAACTCCCAACCTCAGGTGATCCGCCTACCTGGGCCTCCCAAAGTGCTGAGATTACAGGCGTGAAACACTGCGCCCAGCCTGCCAGTTACCCTTTTAGTACTGCTGTGCCTTTAGGCATGTTACTTCGCCTGAACATGTTCATTTGTAAGGGGAACTGTGATGAGGTTAAACGGTAAAATCTTTTTTTTTTTTTGAGATGGAGTTTCACTCTTGTTGTCCAGGCTGCAGTGCAATGGCTCGATCTCAGCTCATGGGAACTCCTGCCTCCTGGGTTCAAGCGATTCTCCTGCCTCAGCCTCCTGAGTAGCTGGGATTACAGGCATGCATCACATGCCCAACTAATTCTGTAGTTTTAGTAGAGACAGGGTTTAGGCTCCTAACAGTGCTTGGTGCACGGTAAGTGCTCAATAAATGTTAAATGTTATAGCAGAGCTTCAACAATAAACAAGCCCAAGGAAATGCCACCCGGTATTGTCTCTGGGCAGGCAGCCAGTCAGCTTCGCCTGGTGCCACCTCCACCTGGCTTTGTTCACATTTCTGCATTCATTCAACAAGTATTTCTAGAATAGCCACGATGTGCCAGGGAAAATGTGATGGGGTAGGTGGTTAGCTGTCAACCTGGGGAGAAAAGAATCCTAACAGAAATCTGGCATCCCTGCAGTGTCAGAATTCAATCTCCACTCAGTGTCCCACACTTGTCGTCAAGAAGTGTTTATCCCCAAGAAGGCAAAGGCAGTGAAGACAGTAGAGATACTTTATGCTTTAGGCACTGATTGAAGATGAGGATTCTGCAGGGTCAGTGAAAGGGGTTAGAAACCTGTACCATTCTCATGAATGTGCAAAGTCTCAGCGGAGTGAAGCTGGTCTAGGTCTTGGACATGCCACAATGTCTCAGGCCTTTCTCTCTCCTCATCTAGAGACTTTCAGTGTGTGGCCACATCCAGTCATTTGCATGTTAGTTTCAACTCCTCTATCTGTCACCCTCGTATCTGTGTGAATCCCAATGCTAGCAGTGGCACGTACAGCTGCAATGACCACCAGGGTGTAAACCTCTGAGGGCCAGAACTTTGCCTCCCCTGTTCACTGTTACAGCCTCAGCTCCTGAAACAGTGCCTGGCCATACAGATTCATGGAATAAAGAATGTTTCAGGCATTGCTGGATGCTTTCCAAATACTATTAGCTCTAATCTTCCCAGTTCCTTAAGAACTGGGGAAGAGAAAGAAGCAGTATGATTCCCATTTTACAGATAAAGCAGTTAGAGATGTTAAGTGCCTTTCCCAAGGCAAAGTCAATGCTGAACAAACAAACTCAGCATCAGCTAGTCACGGTGGCTCACATCTGTAATCCCAGGGCTGTGGGAAACTCAGGCAGGAGGATTGCTTGAGCCCCGGAGTTTGAGGCTGGAGTGAGTTATGACTGCACCACTGCACTCCAGACTGAATGATAGAGTAAGACCCTGTGTCTAAAAGGAAGTAAAGGAAAGAAGAGAGGAAAGAAAAGAGACAGAATGGAGGGAGGGAGGGAGGGAGAGGAAGGAAGGAAATAACAAAGGAAAAGAAAAGGGAAAGATGGGAAGAAAGAAAAAAGGAAAGAGAGAGAGAGGCTGGGCACGGTGGCTCATGCCTGTAATCCCAGCACTTTGGGAGGCCTAGGACGGTGGATCACTTGAGCCCAGGAGTTCGAGACCAGCCTGGGCGACATAGCAAAGCCCTGTCTCTACAAATGGCAAAAAATAAATAAATAAAATAAAATAAATAGCCGGGCGTGGTGGCACTTGCCTATAGTCCCAGCTACTGGGAAGACTGAAGTGGGAAAACGGTTTGAGCCTGGAGAAGTTGAGGCTACAATGAGCCATGATCGCACCGGTCCATTCAACCTGAGCAACACTGTGAGAGAGAGAAAGGAAGAAGCATGGAAAGAAAGGAAGGAAAGAGAAAAAGAAAAGAAAGTAAGGGAAAGAAAGGAGGGGAGGGGAGGGGAAAAGAGGGAAGGAAAGGGAGGGAGGGTCCTCTGCACTGAAATACAGGTCCGAATGACCCCCAGGGGCAGCAACATCACATACAATGTTGCATACTGCCTAGCACATAGTAGATGCTCATCATATAGTTTTTGAAAGAATGAATATGAATACATAGTTTCTCATTTTCAGAAGGAAAAAATTGAGAGGCCACATGAAGCTACCCAGGCCGCACAGAAGGTGGCAGAGTTTGCAATGGCAGGGGATGGGTTGAGCCAGGGGCCTAGCCCGGAAGTCCAGTACCGAATAGGCCAAGGGGCAGAAATGTAACTCCTGCTGGGCACCTGCCACGGCCCGAAGGAGGCTATGATTAGCTCCTGTATTAATTGAGGAAGTGAAAGAATAGGGAGATGAAGCAAGCAGCCCAAGTCACATACTTGATTAGTGTTGTGGAACCCGGCTTCAAAGGCAGGCCTGCGCAGCTTCTGCCATGCCCCGCTGACTTTCACTTGACATTCCTGAGATCGAGAGTGAAGGCTGGACATCCAGGAGGTCATTCTTTAGAAAAAGTAGGTGAAGGGGCTAGAATATTTGAGTGAAACTCTGCAGCTCTGTCCATGCATATGGCTCATTCTGTTATTTTCCAATCGATCTGTTTGTTTTGGCTGTAATATAAGCTGGTTGCTAAGCAACTGCTCAAAGAGCTAAGATGCTGAACTTTTTGGTAACCAAGCAGAACCCCAAAAAGGGTGATACAAGTAAGTGTTTGGGGGTACAAGCTGAGGGCTCCCAGTCAGCCTGCTCTGGTACTCTGGCGTTTGGGAGTAACCTGGCCCCTTTGACAGAGTGAGCAGGCTGTCATGGAGGGAATGCCACCTTCCTCCCCAACTAACGATAACATTTAACCTCTCGGGGGCTTCAGTTTGGTCACCTGTAATGATACTAACCTTAAAGAGCAGCGTGAAGGACAGAGGTAGTGACAGTGCAGCTGGCTGGGTTTCTGGCACATGGTAAGGGCTCGATAACTTTATTTTATGAGACAGAGTCTCACTCTGTCATCAGTCTGGAGTGCAGTGGAGTGACCTCAGCTCACTGCAACCTCCGCCTTCCTTTCAAGTGATTCTCCTGCCTCAGCCTCCCAAGTAGTTACAATTACAGGCACATGCCACCATGCCCAGCTAATTTTTGTATTTTTAGTAGAGACGGGGTTTCACCATGTTGGCCAGGATGGTCTCAATCTCTTGACCTTGTGATCCACCCGCCTCGGCCTCCCAAAGTGCTGGGATTACAGGCATGAGCCACTGCGCCCAGTCAGAGCTCAATAACTTATAGCTGTCATCATTTTTAATAATTAAACATTTTGTATTTTTTTTTTTTTTGAGACGGAGTTTCGCTCTTATTACCCAGGCTGGAGTGCAATGGCGTGATCTCGGCTCACCACAACCTCCGTCTCTTGGGTTCAAGCAATTCTCCCGCCTCAGCCTCCCGAGTAGGTGGGATTACAGGCACATGCCACCATGCCCAGCTAAGTTTTTGTATTTTTAGTAGAGACGGGGTTTCACCATGCTGACCAGGATAGTCTCGATCTCTTGACCTCGTGATCCACCCGCCTCGGCCTCCCAAAGTGCTGGGATTACAGGCTTGAGCCACTGCGCCTGGCCAAAAATTTGTATTTTTGAGACAGGGTGTTGCTCTGCTGTTCAGGATGGAGTGCAGTGACACAATCATGGTTCACTCCAATTTCAACAGCCTGGGCTCAGGCAATCCTCCCATCTCAGCCTCTTGAGAAGCTGAAACCACAGGTGCATTCCACAATGCCCAGCAATTTTTTACATTTTTTTTTTGTAGTGATGAGGTCTCACTATGTTGCTCAGCCTGGTCTTGAATTTTTGGGCTCAAGCAATTCTCCTGCCTCAGCCTCTCAAAATGCTGGGTTACATGTGTAAGTCGCTGCACTTGGCCATTATTAATATCCTGACAAAGCTTAAGGACAGCATTTTGTGGGAGATCAGTGCTGAGGAAGGGCCTGGGGGCTTTGTTGGAGTCCTCAGCTGCCACAGCAAACGGGACCCTTAACCTCATCTCACACCAGTGATGCTACGCGGTGCACAAGGGGCATCTGCTGATAATGCCTGGGTCAGAAAGGAATCCGGCTACTCACCAGAACAAATGTCCCTGAAGTCAAGGGCACGTTGATACGATGACTTCATAGGAAAAGAACAGCACATGCTTTTTTGGGTCTTCCGAGAGAATCACGTTCCTCATTGCTTCTGATAAACACTCTGGTGTCTAGGAATTGCCTAGGTCAGAGGTTACACTCTGGTGGTTTGGGGTGGGAATGCGAGGGGTCAAGGCAGCCTGAAGATGTATTTGGTCAGCCTCAACAGCATTTGAAACCATTATTTTTGCTCTAAATCATCATCCAAAACAATTTTTTAAAAATTAGTTGCCAACATTTAAAAAAAAGTTTTATATGAAAATGCAGATTCCCCACTCCCTGAAAGACAGGAATACCTAGTAACCTTCCCTGCCTCCTAAAGCTGTAACTGCTCAAACTGTGTGGAGAGACGCCTCGCTCCCTGAGACCAGGGCTCTGATCGCTATTGAATTGTACTCAGCATTCTCGGGAAAAGTCTGGTAATAAAGTTTTAAAAGCAATTTGCAGTATTTCAAAACCCCTGAGGGGAACCACATACCTTCTTGTGACAAGGTGGCTAAGGCCAACCACCACCTCAGTGATTCTGCATTAAGGCAATGCTAAGCAGCGGGCACACCAGTTACCACACATCAAGGAGGGTCTGCATTAGCAGTGACTGATGTCTTTGATCAATAAAACATAGGGAGACAAAAAACCCAGCCTGTTCATAGCTGGTTTTTAAAACATGATGCCCGTGAGGTCAAATAATGAAACAGTCCTTGAACAGGGAGGGTACAGGCCACAGACTCATATGGGGCCAGGTCACTTTCGACTGGCAGGAGTGAAGGGACGGTCCCAGAGGGGTGGAGGATGGGCAGGGGTCCAACGTTGAAGCCTGTTTTCTTGGTCTGGGGTGGCACTCACTCCCATCATCTATCTGTCCCCTTGGGAGCCTGGCATCCTGCAAGCTGCCCAATTTTCAGAAATCTATAGGCATCAGCGGATGCAAGCCCTGTCTGGCCACATGGGGGCACCCTGGCTCCACACGCTGGATTCTGAGATCCAGCAGGGGCTGGCACAGGCACTGGGGCTAGAGGGAGCGCTCCACTTCTGCAACCTGGTGGGTCAGGGGTTGAGGCTCGTGGTGCTGGGTACCACAGCACCTCCCATCCCCAATTTAGTGTCATGCTGCCGTGAAGGTTGCTCACCGTACTGATTTTAACAGAGTCTAGTAGGGACTCCTCCAGCCCCGGGGGAGGGATTAACACTATGAAACCTGGAGATGCCTCTGGAAGGACATGAACTCAGAAGCTGGAGCGAGAACACAAGCTGCCTAACCTTGCTCCACAGGAAGAAGGGCAACGGAGGGTGTGCATACTAAACCTATGCTCTGGCTTCCCTGCAAAAGGTTTAAAGACACCTGGAAGGTTTTTTTAAGAGAGCAAGAGACAGAGACAGACAGAGAAAGATACTAAGAGACAGAGAGACAGAGTTAAATGGAGGGAGGGACGGAGAAAGGACAAGAGAAGAGAGAAAGAAATCAGACCCTGCCTTATTTGGAACAAATAGAAACCGCTGAGCTCCCAATAATGTGAAGCAGCATGACCAACAAACTTGAGGCTACAGATGATGGTTCACACCCTGGTGTGAGCTCTCTGGACTTGAGCTGTTATTTTGCTTCTCTGAGCCCCACTCTTCCTCCCTGTAGAATGCAGGTAGCCATGCCGGCCTCTGGGTTCGATGCACAGAACCAATGGGATGATATATGCAAACCACCTCTCATGATACCTGGATCTAGACAGACTTGGTGTAAACATCACTCATGCTGACCAATGACAGTAAATAAAGGATTTTTAAAAAATATCATTGGACCATGATACTGTATATGACTTTAGTTTTCTCATACATGGGACCTTTGGGCCATGTGACTTCTGTAGCTCTAATCAGTCCAAATTGTGTACTATTCTATAATAAATGCACTCTTCACACAGCCATCTAAGCCTTCCATTGGCCGAGAGCTTTCTCCAGATGCTGATACCCTGTCCCACGATGTGGGGCGTGCTGGAAAGGGACGCTGGAAATTCACAGAAGCAGTCGTGATGGTGCTTAGGCACCTGGCTCTGCAGTCAGACTGGCTGCTTCAACCCAGCTTCCCTTTACTAAGTGAGTAACCCTGGGCCAATGGCTTCTGGTCTCGTTCCCACAGTTCTCCATTTGGAAAAGGAAGATGATAACACTAGCCATGGCAGAGACTCTGGGGGAGGAAATGAGATCCTACCAGTCAAGCCCTCAGAACAGTGCGGGGCACATGGCAAGCACTTCCATAAGGGCTAGGCATCATCATCACTTAGACGGTTTAAAAGACTGGGCAATAATCTTTCTTGGGTTATATGAAGGTTGTCTGATCCACAACTGGAAGGAGGAGGGCATGTTTTCATAGATGCTACAGAAAGAGCAACAGGCTGGCAGACAACAAGAGATGTTCCCTGGACGAAGCTCTGCCACCAGCACTTCCTTCTGCAAACTCAGTTTCCAGTCTGTTCACTGAAAACTCTATTGCTGGGTGGCTGTGGGCAGGTCCCTTCTCCTCTGTGTCTCCACTGCCCCATCTAGAAAAGAAAACTGTTGGACTAGATGATGACCCTAAGGGCCTTCTGGTCCTGGCACTGCATGGCCCTGTGTGCCTTCCAGCCTGATGACCAGGCCCCTGCTGGTCCTTACCTGAGGTACTCATAGAGCCCGTACATGGGCAGGAAGTCAATGTCAGACAGGAACATGTAGGGAGTGCTGATGTGCTTCATGGCCACGTTGCGCAGCAGGTTGACGGGGTAGAACTGGCCCTCCTTGTACACAATGTGGTAGCCCACGTTGTGGCGGCTCATAAGTACCTCGGACCCCTGTGCGTAGCGGAGGAACTGCTGGGCTTCGGCATCTGACAGGTAGAGGGCCAGGCTGATGGGCCCCTCCCAGTGCTTGCAGATGGCCTCCAGCATCTGGAGCCTGGAAGAGACAGGGAGGGTGAGCTGGGGAACCTGGACCGTCCATGTATCATCAGCCCGGCCTGCTGTGGGGCTCTGCCTCCAGTGATACTTATCAACTAACTGTGGATCAAATCCCTGCTTTCAACATGACTCACTCAGTTCCTTTACCTATAAAACAGGCATCAAAACATTCACCTTGCTGGTTATTGTCGTTCCCTGCTTCCAACTGAACATGTGATATAAAGTCATAACACACTATAAGCCTCAGACTCCTCGTTTCGAAGTCGGGTGGTGAGTATATTAAATGATCTGAAGATACCCCTCCAGCCCTGAAGTCTTACACTTCTCTCTCTGCAAAGGTGTGTAACGGCTCTGCTGATCTCAGGCAGTGACCAGCCAGAGAGGACTTAGACAAACCGAGGCCACTGAGTTACAAGGAACAGTCAAATAGTAAACACGAATAGGGAACAACTATATTCACAGCTGTGTCGCAGTGTGCCAGGAGCTTTCCAGAATTCTCTCCATAACCCTGAGCACTAGCTTTCATTCTCCCCATTTTTCTGATGGAGGAATGGAGGCACCAGATGTTTAGTCGGCTTTGCCACTTGCACTTATAGGGCAGACATGTGTAGACAGTACCCTGATGAGACAGACCCCGGCCTCAGTGAAAAGAATAACAGTA
Organism: Callithrix jacchus; assembly: GCF_049354715.1. Classification (NCBI taxonomy): domain Eukaryota; kingdom Metazoa; phylum Chordata; class Mammalia; order Primates; family Cebidae; genus Callithrix; species Callithrix jacchus. The sequence continues at coordinate 204,072,995 of NC_133502.1, forward strand.
AAAAAGGGAATAGAAAAACATGTGAATGCTGGAAACCAAGTCTACCTGGGGTGATGCTGTCTTCAACACTCGTATTCACAGCCCTTACTGCCCCAGGGCTCCAGCCAACTTTGCAAGGCTACCTCAGCGATGCAGAGCCAGGGAGAGATGGGGAAAACAGAGCCCAGTGAAAAAATAAAAAAGAAAAAAAACAAAACAAAAGGGGCTTGCAACAGAGAGGGTTCTGTGAAAACGTCTGAACGTAGATCTATAAAGGTATTTTCTTTCAAAGGCATTAGAAGTGCCTGGTACATAAAATCTGTGGCTAAGAAACAGCAAAAGCCTACTTGAATTGTTTTTTCTTACCCAGCAAGAGGTACATAATCAGCAGTCTCCTGGTCAGAATGCCCACTTTATTCGGACGATTACCAGGAAATCGATTCCATGCATTTCCATGCTTCTAAACTAAAGGAAATGGGCACAACTATCTTGTTTCAATGGCCTTCTTGATGACTTCCAGAGTTTCCTCTCAGTAATTCTGTGAATCGGTACTGCCCAGATTTGTTTCCTCTTTCAATACGGAGGACTGAGATACTCACCAGTGCAAAATGCTCTCCATTTCTCATGCATTATAAAGCCTGCTAAACAAATTGACTAGAGCCATTTCTTAAAAAGGCACTGCATTCTTCACGCAGCCTAATTGCGCTGAACTTTGTGTTAGCCTTCTGCTGTAGGGGCCTGCCCTCTCCTGGGCTCTGAGGATCTGGAATTTTGAATTATACCTCCTGCACCTGTTTCACCTTCTGCAAAAGTGGGGGACTCTGCACTTCAAGAGAGAGCCATTTGTACAAATCCTCTGAGGACTGGAGAGCAAAAGAATCATTTCCAGCATGTAGACATGAGAGCTGCAGAAAGAAGTGGGCAGCAGGAGGGAGGTTTGGCTGGGCACGAAGAGCAGACCACTTCCTGGGATTCTCCCACTGGCTTGGTTTTTGCCTCTGTTGTCTCAGTTTTCCAAGCAAGGAACCCCTGCCCTGCCCCAGGCCCTGCCGTGGTCCCTCTCATAAGTTCAGCCAAGTTTAGAGTAAGAACAGAGAGGCCGGGTGTGGTGGCTCATGCCTGTAATCTTAGCACTTCAGGATGCCAAGGCAGGTGGATCACTTGAGGTCAGAAGTTCAAGACCAGCCTGACCAACATGGTGAAACTCTGTCTCTACGAAAAATACAAAATAAATAACCAGGCATGGTAGCACACGCCTGTAGTCCCAGCTACTTGAGAGGCTGAGGCAGGAGATAGGAGACTGAGGCAGGAGAATTCCTTGAACCTGGGAGACGGAGATTGCAGTGAGCCAAGATCGTGCCATTGCACTCCAGCCTGGCTGACAGAGCAAGACTGTGTCTCAAAAGAAACACAAACAACAACAACAAAAAAAACCAGAAAAATACTCGAGGTTCTCAACAGTGCTGTACATGTAGAGATAATGCAGCCAAACACAAGCGAGATGGAATGGTGACAACCCACTGCTGCTTCTACCCCAGCCCCAATCCCTCCAGTCTTTACTCCCTTAGAACCAACCTTTCTGCCCTGAATGGTCACGTCTCATCCATCTCCCCTTTCACCTGCTACTTGCCAGGTCTTCGCCACACTGCGGCTATCACATTTAATCCTCGCAGTAACTGTAAAATGGAGATTCTCATCACCATTTTACAGGCAAGGAAGCTTGAGGGGGTGAAATAACTTCTTTCAAGTCATGCAGTTACGAAGCAAAGGACACAGATTCACATTCAGGTCTACCTAACCCCAAGGCCCAGACCCAGATCATTATTTAATATGGATTGGGGTCAGGCTGAGAACCAAGTTCCCAAATACCTTCGCTTCACTGACTGTTTCCCCAAATAAGAGTGTGTTCTTCTCCCGGTGTCAGTGCCTCCCCACTCCTGCCCCTCCTCAGTTCCTCCTGGTATCTGTCTCGAAGCTCCACAATCCCCTTGTCCCTTCTCATGCTTCTCTCCCCTCGTCTGTTCCCTAAGGGCGTTCCTGTGCAGTTCTTGCTGACGCCAGGCTCTATGCCCACGCTTTCTTTAGCTGGATGAGTCCATGGAAGAGCTGACCCTAAATCCAGAAGGCCTCTGTGTCCCATGCTGGTTCCCACTTCCCCATGGAGACCACCATTGCTTCATCTAGGAAGGGGTGGGCAAAGGCTCAGAAATTTCTGGCAGATCTAAAAAACAGGCCGGGGCTACTCCAGAGAATCCCACTGAGGCTGGAAGCCTCAAGCAGTCTGTGTAGTCATAAAGGAGCAGGTAGGGAGACGGCCAAGTCAGAAACCCAGAAGAAATTCTAGAGCATTTCTAGAAGGAATTCTAGAGCATCAGAAAACCAAGCAGCCCAGGTAGTGACCACTCAGCTGGGTAACTCACACCCACCAGGGCGGCCCATTCTAATCCGGTGCACTGTCCGTGAGGCAGGCTGCGTAGCCTGTCGCAGGCATGCCACTGTAGGTTTTGGGGTCAGACAGGCCTGGATTTGTCCTCTGAACTGTGTCAGTATTCCTGGGCAAGTGACAGTTCTTTGAGATTCAATGTCCACATGTATTTTGGGGATAATAATGCCTTTGTTAGAAAACAAAATAGCTACAAATCGTCCCTCTCTGCCTATCCATAACCTCCGGAAAGAATCTCCCACTTGAATTCTGGCCACATGACCAGAGCAGAGCTGCGATAAGGGGCTTGTGCCTACTGCCATGTGAACCAGCCTATGCCACCTTGCCTGGGGTTCCAATTGTGCCTGACAGGCAGACAACCCCCCAAAAAGCTACCTAGCTTATTGTAGTCACACAAATGAGCCCAGCAGAGTCTCCCCACACTGCCAATCCAAAGATCCGCAGGCTCATTACCGTGCTTGTAGTCAGCTGCTAAGACTCAGGGCAGTTTGTGAAGTAGTAACATCTGGCTGAATTTGGGGATTAAATGAGATAATGATACAAAGTGTCTGGTGCAAAGCTGGGTATACAGCAGGTACTCAGTACATGATAGCTGGAAGTTTCTACTTAGGTTCAATTTTCCTGCTCAAACATGCCTTCACCTAATATTTGTTATGTCCAATGCATCAGGAATACTATACAGACAAGGGGCCTGGGTGCCTGCATTTCATTCTAGTGGGGAAGCTTTTATTCTAGTGGGGAAAAAAGACAATCAAGAAACCCGAGGTTTGACTAGGGAGATGATTAGGTCATGAATCTGGAACTCTCAGGAATGAGATTCGTGCCCCCCCGCCCTTCTTTTTTCTCAGACAGTCTCATCCTGTTGTCCAGGCTGGAGTACACTGGTGCAGTCTCAGCTCACTGCAACCACCACCTTCCAGGTTCAATTGATTTTCCTGTCTCAGCCTTCTGAGTAGCTGGGATTACAGGCATGTCTCACCATGCCTGGCTAACTTTTGTATTTTTAGTAGAGACGGGGTTTCACCATGTTGGCCAGGCTGGTCTTGAACTCCTGACCTTAGGTGATCCACCTGCCTTGGCATCCCAAAGCGCTGGGATTATAGGCGTGAGCCACCGCACCCAGCCTCTGTGCCCTTTTAAGAGGCCCAGGGAGCTAGCTGGCTCTGTCTACCATGTGAGGACTTGGTAATGAGGCACTAGCTGTGAGCCAGGAAGTGCATCTTCCATTGTTTATATATCAAATAATTATGGCATTTTGTTACAGCAGATAATGAGAAGTATGTGAAAGTCTCAGGGGGAAGCTTTTCAAGAAGAGGGGATAGCCCTTGGGGTAAAAATGAGCTCAACATGTTCAAGCAGGAAGAAACAGGCAAAGTGTGGGTGCAGCACAGGAGGGTGAGGGGCAGAAGGTGAGATTAAAGTGTCAGGGGGGTGTGCAGATGCCAGGTTGATGGGCCTCGGAGACCACAGCAGGCAGGTGAGATGCTGATTCACATGTAACAAGAAGTCATCGGAGGGTTTTAATGATGTGACCTGACTTACATTTTTAAAACATTGCTCTAGCTGTTACATGGAGAAAAAGTTACCTTTCAGTCTCTGAACAGTCAGTGTTTTGAAACGTCAGCTTGTTTAAGATCACCTGGGGGGCTCATTAAAACCCCGATTTCCAGGCCCCACCCTAGAGATTCTGGTTCAGGAGGTCTGAGAAGCTCCCATGCAATGCTGTGTTGCTGGTCCCCGGAGCAGGCTTGAAGCAAGGCTGTTGTAAGGAGTGGGGCCCTGTGAGCCCACCCCATGCTCTCCTTTACTCACAGAGGGCAGAGAAGAGACCCATCATCCCCATGGGGCCCTGTAACTGTAGTCAGCACTTAACATCTTTGTCAAAGGCACACTAAAGAACCAGGCTCCCTGGCCGGGTGTGTCAGAAGATGGGTGTCCCCTCATGATCTGCTCCCTCTGTCCCTTCGGCCATTGCTGTCCTCTGCTGGGATGCGAGGGGAGAGTTCTGACCAGCTGAAGGAGAAGCAGATCTCCTTGACTCCACCGCCAGGCTGCAATGTTCATTCTTTTTGAATGGAATTCCAGAGGGAGCTGGGCACGTGAGCGCAAAGGCCGGCTTTCCTAATTCGTTGTGGCATTCACGTAGGGCCTACTTCTGACTCAAAGGTTTACAAACATATCTGAAATGTTTCTTAAATTAAAAATCAATCCAACAGGCACCAGTCAGCGTGCTGCATCATAATCGGATGGGTTGATGCAGTGGAAGTGGCTGTAGGAATGTCCCCCACTCTTCATCAGCTCGCAGCGCCACTTTGTAATTTTGAATTGCGGCCTGCTAAGCACCTCTCATTAGGGCTTGGAATCCCTTGGGTTCACACAGATATTGTCCTGATGGTGATACATGTCTCAATACAGGAGAGTATTGTGTGTCTGCTGTGCTTGGGCTGTCTATGCTTTGAAGGAACGACTGCTTGGTCGGTGTTCGCTGTAGATGTGAGTGGGCCCAGAGTTTCTTTTAAATGGATTTTGTCCACAGCCCAGGCCAGAAGGATGGATCCCAGTGGCAAGAGAAGGAGGGACTCGGTTTTGCCTGTATTCTCTTCTTGTTAACAAGTGTATACAGAAGGATGGGTTTGAGCTGTTAATAACTAGAAACATGTTTGTTCTACTTGGTTGCAAATTCCAGATAGCAAATTCTATAGCCAGCACAGAGTTAAGAAACATGAAGGAAAGGGAAATAAGTATTTGCTCACATCAACTAATTACTAGGCACTTTACGTCTTAGTCTGTAGAACCCAGACAGTCATCAGTGAGTTTGACATTATCCCCATGTCACAGATGAGTCCAGTGAGGCTCTAAAAGCACAGCTGGGAAGTGGCACCTGTGTACTCTGAATCCAAGTCTTGCTTTTGTCCTTTTCTACTGCATTGCTTTACCTCTCCTAAACAACTATCACATGCGCATGCCCTCGTAAGGATGTGCAGATGTAGCCAGTATTTACTGGATGTCAGATATGTGCTCGGGGCTTTTACAGAGGATCTCTTCATTGCTCCGAACCAGGACCCTGTGAGGCAAGTAATTTTAACCCTATTTTATAGAGGGAGAAAACAGAAACCCAGTGATGTTAAGTGACTTGCCCAGAACACCAGCTGAGGATTGAATGAGTTGGTGGGATTTGAACCCAGAGCTTTCGGTCCTTCTGTCTAGTGCCTTTTTACCCAGTATCACAAATGTGAAGATTCTGGTCAACAGTACTGGTGTCATTTAGGGGGCCTCTGACTGTGTGTCAGGGCTAAGCACTGCGCATGCCTTCTCTCATATGCTCTCTACAACCACCTTAGGGATAATGAGGATAATGGCATAATTATCACTCTCACAGTACAGATGAAGAAACTGAGGCTTAACGAAGTTATGTGACATGTCCAAAAATAAAGTGACAGGGCAACAAAGAACCCACAGGGCCTGACTCCAAGGACCAAGTGTCATTCACTGTTATGTAACTTCTTATTTTGACCTGAAAGTATATCAGATTTCTTTGGTAGGCACTGGCCACTAACCTTGACTCAGAATATTTTGCTGATAATCTGAATGCATGATCAGGAGGCCTGAATGCAACAGAGAACCAGTGACGGTTGAAGAGATGGGCACCTGGCTAAGTTAAGTGGAACCCACCCACTTGCACAGATTACAGCACCTGAGCTTCAGGTAGCTCATGGGAGGGGCCAGGTGCAGTCATACCGCCTGCAGGGGAGCAGATCAATCTAGACCATCATTTAGCGCTGATATGGAGGATTCAATTTTCTTTTTACTATAAATGCCATGGAGAAGGAAACACACGTGTGAAGAGGGGCTTGTGTGGTGAGGTGACTTCCTGGTGTGGCTGCTTAGTGATGGGGAGCCTGGGTGTCCAAACTGCAATCTGGGTGAGAAACCAAAGGGACTTGAGAATTTTAGGGGTGACTCTGGGACACTGGTTGGGTGTCCCTATGGAGCCACACAGGATGCCAGATTTGAGCTAGAAGGGCTGGCTACATCCCCTGGTTTCCCCAAGGCCCTCTGTGATCCAGCCCCTGCCTACCTGGCCATGTGGATTTGATCTCCTCTTTCTCCCTCCTACACCCTAAGCCCTAACCACACCTCACTATTTGTTCCCCATGGGGCCCGAAGTCCTCTCTGTCCTGTGAACATGCTGCATGCTCTTCCTCGGGGAGCCCTCCTGCTCTCCTTCTGTGCCTTCCACTCTCAGTCTGCCAAGCTTCCAACTCAACTCAGGTGCTGCCTCCCCTTGGACACATTCCCTGCCTCTTCCTCTCTCCACCTCCTTGGGCTCTCGTTGCATCACTGGACCTACATGACACTCAGAACTCATCCTACTGTAGACCTGTGTACCTGGCAGTGGCAGGCAGAGTTCTGAGCCCCTACCCCACCCAGATTCCCGCCCCGCTGGTGGACATGCCATGTGTAATCCCCATCTTGGGTGTGGGCAGGGCTTGAGAATATCATATTGTAATCATGTTATGTTATAAAAGACTCTGGTATCATGGGCCAGAGAGAGGTTCTCCTGCTAGCCTTGAAGAAGTGGGCTGCCCTGCAGGGAGAGGGCTGCACTGTAGGAACTGGGAGTGGCTTCAAGGAGCTGAGGGGGATGCCAGTCAACAGCCAGCAAAGAAACGGGACCTCCATCCTGAACTGAACTGTTCTCCAACCCAAATGATCTTGGAAGTGGATGCCAATCCCCAGATGGCATCCTAGCATTGGATAATACCTTGAGATTTCAGTCCTGAGACCCTGGGCAGACGGCCCTGCTAACATCTTACCTTAGGTGACAAATACGTACTTTTTTTTTTTAACTGTGTGGCTCCTGGAGTGCAGTGGCACGATCTTCAGCTCACTGCAACCTCTGCCTCCCAGATTCAAGCAATTCTCCTGCCTCAGCCTCCTCAGTAGCTGGGACTACAAGGCATGCGTCACCACACCCAGCTAATTTTTTTATTTTTTAGTAGAGACAGGGTTTTACCATGTTGGCCAGGATAATCTCAATCTCTTGACCTAGTGATCCGCCTGCCTCGGCCTCCATAAGTGCTGGAATTAACAAACTTGTACTTTTTTAAGGCTGTTCATTGTGTGGTGCTTTGTTGCCTAATAACAGGAAGATATGCGGATTCCTTTCGCTGTGGCTCCCGCCACAGGCAAGCAAAGGACCACAGGCATAATTCAGTGGCTTCAGGGGATGGTGGTCTGTTGGGGATTCATAGGCTCCAAAAGAACTTGGAGAAAGGCCACTGGTTCTCCAGTGCACAGAGAACGTAGGAATCTGGGGGGCGCTTACAGAACTCTGCCTGCCACTGACAGGTAAACAGGTCTACAGAAGGATGATGCATTCTGAGTGCCATGCAGGAGGTTCACCAATGCTACAGGAGCCCAGGAAGGTGGAGAAAGGACGAGGCAGGGAATGTGTCCGAGGAGAGATGGCCCCTGAGTTGGAGGCTTGGTAGACTGAGAGTAGAAGGCACGGAAGGATATAAGACAGGGACAGGTCTTTTAAACCGTATCCCCCTCCCTTGAAGTGCCTAGTACAGAACGCTGTGCATTATTTGCTGAGTGACCACGTGGATGTGGAGATGAGAAAACTGTGGCCACAAGAAGGGACAGGCCTTGCTAGAGCCCTCACAGCAAGTCAAGCATGGAGCTGGTGCCAGAACCACCATACTTATCCCTTGCTCTTTTGTCTCATGTTGTGTTTACCTGTCACCTGCTAGGATCTCCATGTTCTCTGTGCCCTGGAGTTCCAGTGGCCTTTCTCCAGGTTCTTTTGGAGACCACCAGCCCCTAAAGCCACTTAATTATGCATGAGGTAATTCGCTTGCATGTGGCAAGACTCACAGAGAAGGAATCCACTTCCCTGAGCCACCCTCAACATGAATCATCCCAGGTTGCCTCCAACGCAAGGTTCCTCACTTCCTGGAGCTCACAGGTGACTTTATGAAAACGATTTTGTGTCTCGGCGTCTGTGCCTTCATCTATCTGTCCATTCTTCAATCATTCATGACTCATGACACTTGGCATTTGTGGAACGCTCATCATGCGCCAGGCACTGTCATCAGCACCGTACAGGCATTAGCTCTTTTACTCCTCAGGACAGTCCCATGGAATCCCATCTGTAGGCTGGATAGGCATCTCTGAGGTGGCTCAAAAGGCAGAATGAGGAATCAAACTTCCTTTCTGATCACAGGAGCTGCGAGGGTATGACACGAGAGGGAGCTGGGGCAAGGGCAGCCACCATGGGCCATGTGTAAATTGCAGTGGAAGCCACTCAGACAAGGCGGGAAGGGGCACCTGCCATGGTCAGGTATAGAAAAGCCATGTAACACTGGCTGAGTGACCTTCGGGCTTCAAATCCATTCACTTCTTGGCAGCCAGAGATGTTTTTAAAAATATATAAATTAGATCATCTAACTGCATACATTTATTCAATAACTCCCTGCCACACTTAAGAGTATCTCATGAGCATCTAAGCTCCTCCCATCTTTCTCATGCCACTTTCCTCCCAAGCCCTTATGATGCCGCAGCCACCTCAGTCTTCTGTGAGGTGTCTGATGTGCAGGCATTCTTCCCACCAAGGGCCCTTTGCACCTGCTATTGCATCTGCCTGGAACACTCTTCTCTCAACAACTTGCACACCTGACCCTTTCTCCTTGTCCTCCAGGTCTCTGTAGAAATGTCCTTTCCCCAGAGAGCCTTCTCCTGACCACACTACCTAAAGAAGGTTCCAAACCTGGCACCGGGATTATCCTCCCAGTTCCTTCAGAGCACTTATGCAATTACAGTCATTCTTAAAAACTGTTTTTTGCTGTTTATGTCACTAGCTCCATATTCTCAGCCCTGGCTACACATTACAAGCTTAAAACAATGCCGGCCTGGCACGGTGACTTACGCCTGTAATCTTAGCACTTTGGGAGGCTGAGGTGGGTGGACTGTCTGAGCTTAGGAGTTTGAGACCAGCCTGGGGAACAGGGTGAAACCCATTCTCTACTAAAATACAAAAAATTAGCCAGGCACGGAGGTGCATGCCTGTAATCCCAGCTACTCAGAAATTTCAGGCAAAAGAATTACTTGAACCCCGGAGGCAGAGGCTGCACTGAGATGAGATCGTGCCACTGCACTCCAGCCTGCGTGACAGAGCAAGACTCCATCCCCCGCCCCACTCCCCCCACCAAAAATAAAAACAAATGCCAAGGGCTCTATTCTACAAAGATCCTTACTTAACTGGTCTGCACAGCAGCCTGGACATGAAGATGTTATACAACTCCTGAGGATATTCAATCTCCCCGGACAAGGTTGGGAAGGTTGGGAAGCAGCGCATTGGCTTGTAGGCTACATCAGGGCGGAGCTCATGTCAGTACTGCCCGGAAATGCTTGACGGATGTTCGTTTCATCAACACACAAAGAAGGAAAACAAGCAGCCATTCCCCCTTTTCCTGAGGTAATTCCAGTAGGGCTCTACTTAAGAATCGATCCTTTCATCTATCCTCAGACAACAAGACAAGAGCCCTTGGTTTTCAGCGCTGGAGGAGGGGATGGGACATAATCTCACCCTTATCAGGCTTCTATATTCTAAATCCAAGAGCCATCTCTTCCTTCTCCATCCTCTAATCTTAGCATATCTGCTACAAAGTGAGCACACCCTTCACCATTGTCTATCCTCCACGCAGAGAGCTGCAGTGTGGAGGCCGGGGTGGGTGAGGCCATCTGCCGTACCTGTCCATGGACAGCTGAGCGACCAGGGTGACGTCCGTGCTGTCTGCCGCAGGCTCATACTCGTAGTGCAGGAAGTAGAGGTGGGTGCGGTGGACAGTGAAGCGCTCTCGCCGGAACTCATAGCACAGGTCGTCCTCATCCAGCTCAGACAGCTGCTTCTGGAGCTGCAGGGTACGAGAGAGGTCATGGGCACGTGAAGAAGAGGGCTGAGGGGCCCATGAGCTGGCCCCTTGGGCCCTGCCCTCCTTGATGAGTTTCTTACCCATCAGGACGTTGTTGATGGGTCAGACATACCTGGATGGGATCATCACTTTTATTTCCCTCTGCAATGTAATCTAATTTTCAAAAGGTGATGGTAAAAATCAGATGCCTAGGGACCATGTGCCGTGGCTCACACCTGTAACGCCAGCATGTTGGGAGGCCGAGCCAAGCAGATTGCTTAAGCCCGGGAGTTCAAGACCAACCTGGGCAACAAGGCAAAACCCCGTTTCTACTGAAAACAGAAAAATGAGCTGGGCGTGGAGGTGTGCGGCTGTAGTGGTACTCAGGAGGCTGAGACAGGGGAATCATCCGTGTCCGGGATGTGGAGGTTGCAGTGAGCTGAAATGGCGCCACTGCATTCCAGCCCGGGCTACAGAACAAAACCCTGTTTTAAAACAAAACAAATAAAAACGAGATGCCTTTAGCACCCGAGAAACAAGTCCGCTCTTAGTTAAGAACAAACTCAGTGGTGCTCACTGAAAAACATATAACCAAACAGAAACTCCTTAGAAAAAATGAGTGTTTTCTTAGACAACTCAGCATAACAATTTCAAACAGCACAGGGAAATGACCCGGACATGTGGCTCATGCCACCCAGCACTTTGGGAGGCCAAGCCAGGCGGATCACCTGAGGCCAGGAGTTCGAGACAAGCCTGGCCAACATGGTGAAACCCCAACTCCACAAAAAATACAAAAATTAGGTGGGCAGGGTGGCAGGAGCCTGTAATCCCAGCTACTCAGGAGGCGGAGCCAAGAGAATCTCTTGAACCTGGGAGGTGGAGGTTGCAGTGAGCTGAGATTGCAACACTGTACTCCAGCCTGGATGACAGAGACTCTGTGAAAAACAACAACGACAAAAACAAGTAACACAGGAAAATGCCCAAAGAAGAAAACAGTCAAACTGCAAAGAACCTCCGTGTGCCTGATGCTTTTCTCCCCCTAGAGCCACTGGTTTCAACCTCTGTCCTAGGTCTCGGAAGAAAACCCACAACCAACACATCAACAAACAGCCGCTCTTTTCCTTTCATTTCACCTAAGTTGAATCAGAATCTTGGCATCCATACTTTTTTCTCTTCTCTTTTTTTGAGCTCTCTTAAAGTCTGACTTCATTGATCTGCTTGTAGAAGTCACTTAACTAGCCGTCCTGCTCTCTTCCTTCACCAACTTGTGAAAAGAGCAGGCACAGCTGCTGACAGGGAGCTAAGGAGTTAACGTTTCAGATGCACAGAGGCAGATACACAGACGTGTACATCTGCAGCTGCTATCGGACAGCTCTCATGCAAACCCTACCAGGCAGGTATGATGATGTATGTTTCATAGTTGAAGAACTGAAATTAAAAAATGACACAATTTAGCAAAAAGCTAATCCACAGTGACAAAAATTGGACCAGGGCATGTTGGGTGGGAGAGGGGCCTGGGAAGAGGCAGGAGAGGGTTGGGAGTGACAGAAACCCGCTCTGTCATGACTGGACTGAAGGGTACATGGGGTGCACTTTTGTGAGAATTCAACACACTGTGCACTTAGAACGGGAGGCCTCATAAATAGCAATCTGTATTTCCGTAAAAATCAACTTTTAAAACAATGATAATTTGCCAAAGGTCACAGGGCTGCTTCCAATTTTGTTTCTTTTTTTCTGTTAAACCAGCCGTGTCTATCACATGAGAGAATACAGATGAAAGTTTCCATGGCAAGGGTTACCAACCTAGCCAAATATCAGGAAACGTTTTTCTAAGGAGGTGTACTTTTTTTTTTTTTGAGACGGAGTTTCGCTCTTGTTACCCAGGAAATGTGTGAGTGCATTTGGAGTGCAGTGGTGCGATCTCGGCTCACTGTAACCTCTGCCTCTTGGGTTCAAGTGATTCTCCAGCCTAAGCCTCCCGAGTAGCTGAGATCACAGGCGCTCACCACCACGACTGGCTAATTTCTGTAGTTTTAGGAGACAGAGAGTTTCACCAAGTTTGCCAGGCTGATCTTAAACTCCTGACCTCAGGCAATCCACCCGCCTCAGCTTCCCAAAGTGCTGGGATTACAGGTGTGAGCCACCATGTCCAGCCAATAAATACTTTTTCTTGAAGGCTGGTTGTGAGCAATACATACTGATAGAGTGCTATTGGTATTTTGCGGGGGGCATTTTTTTATTATGGGGACCTGTCCTGCCTATTGAAGGGCAGTAAACCTCCCGAGCTCCTGTCCTGTCCATGAAATGCCTGTAGCATTCAGACAGCTCCGTGCAACTCCAAATGCACTCACACATTTCCAAGTGCAGCTTGGGAAACTGGCTGAGATCCAATGACCTGTGAAACCTTCTCAGCTATCTCTAAAATTTTTAACTGTTAAGAGGATGCAACTAGGAATATTCTCCTTTTCAAGTCAATTTGCTGTCCTTGCCTATTTGAAGATTCTCACCATGCCAACAGTTTAATAAGACAAGAAAGCTGAAATTCTCATTCCATCTAAGATCTATGAACTCACTGCTTCCTTCTGACCTGAAGGATTAAATCCTGATTTCCTTGTTGACAATTATGGACTGTTCTCTCTGACTCATCACCCTCAAGCACTCTGTGTCTGGGGAGCACAGAGTGCCCCCCATCAACGATCTCTGTGCTACCCAAACCTGCCTTTCCCTCACACCTCCGTGAGTTTGTTTGGTGCCATGCTCTTCCCTCTTGGCGATACCTTCCCTCACCTCACTCCACTCTCCTCCACCTAAAAAACCTTCCATTTACCTTTCAAGATTCAGCCCAGATGGCACCTAGTTCTGTGAGACCTCTGCTGATCCTGCTGGGTAGAAGGAATCCATTTCTTCTTGACGCTCCACGAGCGCTCAGTTCGTAAGTCCATTAAAGCATTTGTCAACTTGAACTGAAATTACTTAAGGGCAACTTTCCTGGTGAGACTGTGACACTTCACCATTGTCCCCAGCACAGTACCGAGCTGTGACAGGCGCACGATACCATGTGTCGGATGCTTGAAAAGTGTTTGCTGTATACAAAAAAACCCGTAATCCCTGTGAAGACCTATCCTTCCAATTTTCCCTTTGTGTCCTCTAATTATATGTGCAGAAAATGATCAATAAGCCCATTCTTCAGCCCATCATTTGCTTTGAAATTTTCATCCAAAGGTCTGTGATGGCTGAAAAGCTTTTGGAAAGCAGACAAGCATGTGCGGAGGTCCACGTGAGGTGCTGGGTACAGGTGATTTCCTTTCCTCCCCAGAGCCCCCCGTGAGTCACCTGCAGCCTCATCTGACAGTTAAGAAGGGTGAAGGCGTCAAACCTGGGCCTGTACCCCTCCACCACCATGCTGCTGCTTCAGGAAAGATGCGTGCTTGGTCTCATGTGAAGACGCAGATGCAGCACAGTGGCTAAGGCTACTGGTTCTAACCCACCCCTGCCTGGATGATCTCAGGTTAACTGGGTGAGTGACCTAACCTTTCTGAGCCTCAGAGTCCTCAGCTGTAAAATGAGGGTGACAATACTCACTACCCCAGAAGGTTATAGAAGAGTCGAAAAGATGCTGCATATACAGAAACAGAGGTGGAAGAAAAGATTCAACAGATGTCACTTATTATCATAGCTATTATCACAGGAAAGGGAGACAGCTGGGTCCCTGAAGACACATATGTGGACTGCCCTTTCTGTCCTCAAACCTCACCTGAAGGAGACTGATGGCAAGGGCCTGGTGGGCAGGAATATTTAATGAATATTAGTTCCCCTGGCCTTCTCCTTGGTGGCCTCAAATATGCCTATAAACCGTAATGTTGCCTCCCAGGAGAAAACGTAACCAAATGCTATGCTCCTAACCTCCCTCACCGATACTGCAAAAAAGCACAAGGAATTATCTCCCACCGGAGAATAAACATCTCCAGAATTCTGTGCAAGAGCAGGGTTGGCTTTTGTTTTTCTTTGGTTTTGGTCTCTGTTTTAATACGTTCAGAAGAATGAATGGCTTCCAGTTCCATGAAGAGGAGAGTGGAAATGTGTGTGGGTGTGAGTGTGGTAGGCAAATGTGTGTGGAGAAATGGGCCCTTTTTTGATGAGGCTTTAAACAAGTAGCTGGTCCTCACCGTGGGAGAAAAAGCATTAGTGAGCGGAGCATGAGAAACACATGTGTATGTGGGGCTTTCTCAACCCCTTTATTGATTGATTAGTTGATTGATTGAGATGGAGTCATGCTCTGTTGCCCAGGCTGGAGGGCAGTGGCATGAGCTCGGCTCACTGCAACCTTCACCTTGCCGGGTACAAGCGATTCTCCTGCCTCAGCCTCCTGAGTAGCTGGGATTACAGGCGCTCACCACCATGCCCAGCTAATTTTTGTGTTTTTAGTAGAGGCGGGGTCTCACCATGTTGGCCAGGTTGGTTATGCCCTACTGACCTCAGGTGATCCTCCTGCCTTGGCCTCCCAAAGCGCTGGGATTTCAGGCGTGAGCCACCGCGCCTGGCGTCTTCTCCCCTTCTATGCACACATAGGTCCATATCCTTGACTTGGGGGAAAAGACATTTCTAGGTAAACGGCTCCAGGAATCACTTTCCAAAGAGCATCCATATGGTGGGTTCCTAACAGCAGGAGCTGTATCCCCTTCATTTCTCAACCGGAACCTAAAATATCCAGGTTCCACATCCAATGTTAATGAAGATTTCCTGAGTGGTGGATTCACAGATGACTTTTATTGGCTTCTTTATACTTTTCTGTAGTTAATTAATTCCCTGCAATTTTCTCAAATGAGCTAATGCGTGTAAAGTGTTTTGTAAGCTCTTAAGTGCTACAGAAACCTAAGCAATGTGGTTATGATTATATCAGGTACCTTTTCGAATTCTAATCTAGGTTTGCTTATTGCTGACTGTGTGGCTGATGTTATCCATCTTGGATATTCAGCAAGCCTCTGCTGGATGTGCTGAGCCCCTGCATGTTAGGTGAGGCAGCACACATCAACTGAGGTGCTCGCAGAACTTCCAAAGTACACTGTGCCCTAGTGGGACTGGCTAGGGCAGTCCTGGGAAGAGGCCGCCTCCAGCTCTAAACATCACGGAACCAATAATAGGATTTGGTGGCTTCCACATTCCAGGCTCACCTGTAGCCCTCGCAGTGTTTACAGGGTATTATCTAGGGATTATTGTCATTTACCAACCACAGTGTGCACTGCAGAAATTCAGGTATGCTGTCAGACATACCTGTCCACAGGACTCTGGGCCAACCAGATGCCATCCTTGAAGTTTCAAGCTCATTTCTCATCTACGTGGCGCTTTGCACCTTGATCCAGCTAATGTGATCTGGGTACCTACCATGTGACAGGTGCAATGCTAAATGTTTGCAGGTGCACTGCTTCATCAACTGAATCCTTCAGCACACATCTCTGTTGTACAAAAAAGGAAACTAAGGCTTAGGAGCTCTCAGTAATCTGCTTCAGCAAGCGAGCAGCAGTCCAGGACGGGAATCCAGTCTTCCAACTCTAACCAGGGACGTTTCACAACACAACTACTTCTTCCCAGGGGATGGATGTGAGAATCAGGTGAGATGGTGGAAGACATAATGTTCTGCGAATGAAGCAGGGCTTGAAAAAGTGTGGTCCCAATGCAGGAAAAACAAAATGGAAAAAAAAAAAAAAACACTCAAAAATAGAAGGAAACACCTTACAATGTTAACAAAGATTTTCTGAATAGATTCACAGATGAATTTTATTGGCTTCTTAAACTTTTCTATAGTTAACTAATTCTCTGCAATTTTCTCAAATGAGCTCATGCATGTAAAGTGCTTTGTAAACTGTAAAGTGCTACAGAAACCTAAGAGAAGTGGTTATGATTATATTATGTTCCCTTTCAAATTCGAAGCTAGGCTTACTTATTCCTGAGTGGCTGATGTTATCTCAAGGGGAAGACTCTAGCAGTTTAGAAACTGCCTCCTTGGCCAGGGGCAGTGGCTCACTCCTGTAATCCCAGCACACTGGGAGGCCGAGGCGGGCAGATCACCTGAGGTCAGGAGACCAGCCTGGCCAACATAGCAAAACACAGTCTCTACTAAAAACACAAAAGTTAGCTGGATGTGGTGGTAAGCGCCTGTAATCCTAGTTACACAGGAGGCTGAGGCAGGAGATTAGCTTCAACTCAGGAGGAAGAGGTTGCAGTGAGTTGAGATTGTGCCACTGCACTCCAGCCTGGGCTAGAAAGCAAGACTCTATCTCAAAAAAAAATAAAAGAAAAGAAAAAGAAAAAAGAAGAAACTGCTTCCTTTTCACCCAGGGTTTGGGTGAGAGCCACAGGGCCGGAGGGAGTATTTCATGAACAGGGTCTGGATGCTGCTGTACTCTGCTCTCTGGCCACTGTCATAGGGAACAGAGGGTACCTGACAAGGGAGGCACAGAAACAAAAGACAGATTTCTCCCGAGATAAAATGCATTTGCTAAATTGCGTCTTTGGGCAGCCAGCCGAGGCACAGGGAGATTTGGACTCAAGGGAAAATGGCCCTTGAAGCAGTTTGCATTTATTTCTCCTCATCCTTAAGGAAAGTGGCCTAGATTGACCTTTTCAGCTGCCAGAAATGATGGCTGGTTATGCCCAAGGATCCAGAGGGAGAACAAGTGTATCCCTGGGCTCTGGCCTTAGAGACTTCTGTTCACAGCTGGGCAAACTAAGGAGGGAGATTATGGGGTTAACTGAAAGCAAGACCTGACTGTCTCTGACACTCATTTTATATGTGACCTTGAGAAAATCATGTCTATGAATAGTGAGACAAAGGGTTTAGGCTTCATAAAGTGACTCTCAAGGATCATATGCTCACTGGGCCAGGTAAATTGGGGAGGGCTTTGCAGGTTCTTTCTCATGTAATACACCAACTCTACAGACTGGGAACCACTCTTAGTCCTGTGTAGCAGATGAAGACATCCATCATCTGAAAGGTTTAGCCACTGCTCAAGGTTACATGATGCACGAACAGAGCAGCAGAGATTCAAACCCAGGTGTATTTCCTCTGAATTCTTGCATGTAACCAAGTCACTACAATGCCTAGTTGGTCAGCCTCTGAGCTTTTTTCTAGTTCTAATGGTAGATGATTCTGTGACTGCAAAGGACTCAATACATGTATTTCCTGCGGTGGCAGAAACATCCTGGGCTCACCAATATCCAGATTCTTCTCTCTTCCTGGGCACAGAGCTAGGCTGTATTTCTGGCCTCCTTGCAGTTAGGAATAACTCCGTGATAGAGCTCTGGCCAGTGGAGTCTGGAAAGGCTCTGGCTAGTACAGACACCACTCTCAAGCCTCGCTCAGGCACAAGCCTTGTTCACTTTCTTTTCCTGGCTGATAGCCAGAGCAGGAGAATTCCGTAGAGCAGGCTGGGGTCCTTTTGTGGGCAGAGCCACAAGATGGAAGGAGCCTGGGTCCTCCAAACTGCAGAAAAACTACCTGCCAATCATGAACACCCATTTGGACTTTCTGCAAGTAATAAACTTTCAGCAGGTTTAGCCACATTACAGCTGTTTGTGCTACCTTAACAGGCACACCTGAACGCTTGCAGCCTGTAAGTGATGGAGAGATCGTACAATGAACCAAATAAGGCATCTCGGAGGCCACTGTTTCCTTCTTCCCGTGACACCCCTCCTTCTGATGTCTCGGGGCAATGTGTGAAATCACCGATGGGTAAATTACCACTCGAGCATGTTGCTTTGCACTTTGACTTTTTGGTGGCCTCATATCCATTTATTTCATTTTTGCTCCTCCCCAGTATGTGTAAGAGACAGGCAAGGCTACCCTTAGGGCCCTCAGTTGACAGATGAGAGCATGAGGTACTCAGAGAAGCTGGGACTCCAACTCTGGTCTCCTGAAACCTAACCCAAGCTTGTCCCTGTGGTTTCCACAAAACACTAGAAAAAGGCTCGGTCTCCTCCCTCCCAGTTATCAGTATTAATCTATGCATCACAAACAATTCAGAGGCTCTTATTTTATGCCAAATCTTGTGCTAGGAATGGGGAGTGAGCTCCTGTTTCTGCAACTTACATTGTTGCTATGGTCTAGAAGGAGAGGCAATGAAGCCAGTCACTAATCACACACACAATGCAATCATAACACAAACCTTCATTCTGGGGGGCCTTTGCCATTTGCCACATTGCTCTAAGCTCCTGGCTTGTCTTTCCTTATTTATTCCTCTTAAGTCTATCAGGTCTGAATAATTGATTTCCATCTTACAGACGAGAAAACTGAGGTGCAGGGAGTTTAAGCAGATCACCTGAAATCCCACAGCTGGCAGTCCTGGGATTTCACATGAGGCAGCCTCATTCCAGATGCCTTCTTACCAATTGCACCAGTAAGAGACGCCACTTGAGAGAGGGAGATCGAGCAGAAAGAAGTGGAAGCACGGGAGCTGCTGTATTGCCAAGGGAGGCCCAGCAGCTGGCAAGTGCAGAGAGATGGCAACCAGCACCTAGAGGGGTGAAACGGGGCTCTGTATAAGCTGGAGCTGAACAGGATTGAAGCAGCCAGGCCACAAGGGGAAACTGTGGCCCAGGTTTGTGTCCACTGAGTCTCTCGATCTCACAGCTCCTCTTCCCTTCACACCCTTTCTCTGGAGCTTAACACATTCCTGCAGGGTCCGTGGAGACCGGCTTTGAGCAGCCCAGCCTGTCTCAGGATTCTGGGTGCTGTCTGCCCTGGGCTCTGCTGCCTGCTGCGGGACTGAAGAGCTGGTGACGCGTGGCCCGCACGTGAGAGCAGGAATGCATTCCAGGCTTTCTCCAGGGATTTTCTGAGATACAGCTGTTTCCACAGAGCCATCTGTTTCTTGGCATTGCCTTGCAAGGTGACGCCATAAAGTGTTTATAAAATCTGTTTATATGTGTCTTATTTTTAACTTCTAATTGAGGTGATGCTGTTGTCTTTTCCTCTTCGTGGGCTTAGTATCAGGGAACGTGGCCCATCACCTTCACAGAGTGAGAGACGTGAGCTTGGAAGCCTTCTTCATTTCAGAGGTGATGCAGTGATCTCACAGCAGTTGACAGAGTGGGTATCCAAGGCAGGCTTTCTGGAAAACACTCGTGGCAATAACTGCCTAGGTTGTATAGTGCTTTGAATGCTTTAGCCCCTTTAACTCGCCTCAAGTAGCCTGGTGTGGGTTCATTTACTGACCATTGTACAGACGGGAAAACTGAGGTTCATGTAAGGCTAGAGGTATGCCTAAAGTGAAAGGTCTGGTCTAGGGCCATAGGGTCTTGTTCTGTCACCCAGACTAGAGTGGGGTGATACCGTCTCGACTCATTGCAGCCTCCACCTCCCAGGCTCAAGTGATCCTCCTACCTCAACCTTCTGAGTAGCCAGGACAAGGCATGTGTGTTTTGCTTATTTTTCATAGAGATGAGGTCTTACTATGTTGCCTGGGTTGGTCTGAAACTCCTGGGGCTCAAGTGATCTTCCTGCCTCAGCCTCTCAAAGTGCTGAGATTACAGGTGTGAGACACCACGCCCAGCTTGGGCCAAATTTTTAAAGTGGGGGGATGTTTCTGGCACACCACAAATGCTTCAAGAAAAGAACTTGTTGGCTGGGCATGGTAGCTCACGCCTATAATCCCAGCACTTTGGGAGGCCAAGGTGGGTGGATCATGAGGTCAGGAGTTCAAGACCAGCACAGCCATGATGGTGAAACCCCGTCTCTCCTAAAAATACAAAAACCTTAGCTGGGCGTGGTGGCAGGCACCTGTAATCCCAGCTACTCAGGAGACTGAGGCAGAGAATTGCTTGAACCCAGGAGGCAGAGGTTGCAGTGAGCTGAGATTGTGCCACTATACTCCAGCCTGGGCAGTGACAGAGCAAGACTGTTGTTTCAAAAAAAAAAAAAAAACGAAAGAAAAGGACTAGTTCTAGTTCATTTGTTCAACAAGATTTATTGAGCATGTATCAGGTGCCAGGCACTCTCTAATGAAGATATACTGATGAATAAAACAGATAAAAAGCCCTGTAGTCACAGAGCTTACATTCTAGTGGGTAGAGACATAATCAACAAAAATAAATAAGTCATGAATATATTAGTGATAAGTACTATGGAGAAAAACTAAGGAGCCCTGGAGAGAGGAAGTGCTGGGATATGGGGCAGGCATTGCAATTTTAGATAGGAGAGTATTTTAAATATTTGTAGAGAGACCACTCAAGTATGAATCAGGGCTTGATAATGGCTTCAGCTCTGCCACCAACCTGTTCTGTGTATTCACTTGTTTGAGCCTCTATTTCCTTCTGTATAAAATGGAGATAACAGTCACTACCTTGAAGGGTTAGTGAAAGAGTAAGAAAACTATATCCATATAACAATTAGGAGAATTGTGGAATAACCTGGATATATGTAATAACGTAAGTTACTATTATATGAATAGGACATACACAGCGACATCCATTTGGGAAGCACTTCCTTGTCTCGTTGCTTTAGAGTTAGGTAGACCTGGTTTCTAATGTCGGCCCCAGGTCTTAGGAGTTGTATGGCTTTGAACAAGTCAATCATTCCTCTGAAGCCTTCCTTTCCTTATCTGTGAAATGTGACTCCTAATGCCTCCCTACCTTTGTGGTGAGGATTAAAGTTGTATTTCTGTTTCTTTCTTTCCCTGCAGAACATTTCCAACTCCCAAAAGCTAGAAGCAAGCAGAGAAAGGTGTTGGAACAGCACAAAGAGCTGTGCTCGTGCAGAAGAGACCAGAGTGACTAATACCTATCCTAGGGATACCCAGCAGGCTTTGGTTCCCTGCTGTCATTAGGAGGCTAGGAGATCAACACTGATTCTCAGAGTGCTGTCTTGGGGAGGATAATGGAGTTGGGCCTAGGGGAATAATGCAGTCATCAATTAGTGATGTCTGCTGTGGACAGGGGATGGAGACAATGGCTGCTGACTTACAATTCCATATACCTTCAAAAATTCATTGGTGTCGTCTTTTTATCTTTTTTTTTTTTTTACTTTGTGGATGTTCTATCTTTTAACCTAACAACAGATCTTTTTTTTTTTTTGAGATGGAGTTTCACTCTGGTTGCCCAGGCTGCAGTGCAGTGGCGCCATCTCAGCTCACTGCAACCCCCGCCTCCAGGGTTCAAGTAATTTTGCCCGCCACCACGCCCAGCTAATTTTTGTATTTTTAGTAGAGACGGGGTTTCATACCATGTTATTCAGGCTGGTCTTGAACTCCTGACCTCAAATGGTCCACCTACTTTGGCCTCCAAAAGTGCAGGGATTATAGGTATGAGCCACCACACCTGGCCCAGATCATTCTTTTACTGTCAGTCTTTCTAAATTAACTACTTTTTTTGGGGGGAAGGGCGGTACGTTGGCCACCTTGGAAAGAAGGAACAAGGACGCAACCCCAGAAAGTGACAGCTGTCAGAAGGGAATCCGCATAAAAAGCAGTGAACAGTCTGGAGCCATTTCCTGCCC
The DNA here is from genome assembly GCF_049354715.1 of Callithrix jacchus. Lineage (NCBI taxonomy): Eukaryota > Metazoa > Chordata > Mammalia > Primates > Cebidae > Callithrix > Callithrix jacchus. The sequence continues at coordinate 204,094,824 of NC_133502.1, forward strand.
TGATAAACAGTTATCTCTCCTCCTCTGGCCAACCCCCTCACTTCCTCCAGCCTTTTCAATGCAAGCTTAGTCATCAAAAATTGTAAACTGAGTAGAATACTAAACTGAGTTTAGTATTTGGTGACTAAAGGAAAGGCATATATTTTAGCAGCAAGGTTTCTTGCCCAAATTGGTTAAAAATTATCTATTTTAATGGCTTTGCATTTTAAAAAGATGAGGTTCCTTTAGTTGGAAAGTCTCTTTGGTGGAGCAAGGCCCTCTTGACAATAACGCATCACCCTACAAATACGAGTTTTGCTACGTTGGCCAGGCTGGTCTCACAAAGGGACAAGGCGTCCCCACCAATGGAAAGAGCAAGCAGGAAGGTCCTATGGTGAGCCTGGAATGTGAAAGGCACTAAAAGGAGGTGGGTGTGGCCCATGCAGAGTGGTCAAGGGAGAGGGGAGAGAGACTGGGGTGACGGCCATGGTGACTGCCTAGAGCAGGCTGCTCTCTCATTCATCAGCCTCTTGATCTGGACAGACTTTCCTCTTGGCATCTCTAAGAGCTGTTAAGCAGCAGGCCACTTACATACAGGAGCGGGCCCAGCCTCTAAGTTCAACCCCGGTGCTCTAAGTGGCTCCTGGCAACTGGCCAGCATTCACACCTTCTTACTGAGCAAATAAATACGGTCAGATTCCAAGAAAGACCACCGATGACTTCCTCACCTCAATGATCCCCCCCAGGAGAAGGAGATGGTAGAAAAGCTGGCTAGTCACTTATAAAAGGAGCCCCACTTTTTATGACACTGAGCGGCATGGCATGGGAGCACACCGATACGGATGATTACTGACGGCTTCATCCTGCAAGGCCTTTCACTGGAGGCTTCTCCATGGAGTGCGGCAAAAAACGAGATAGGAGAAGAGTCGCAATTTAATGTTTGGAAAAATGTGCCGCATGGACACTCAAATCTCGATGATGACAAATATGGATGTGAGCAAACAGAACTGAAGGAAAAACCGTAAGAACAGTGTTTGCTGAAACCTCTAAGTGCTTCCCAGAATCTGAAAGAGTTCAAGGGTTTCATGTTTTTTTTCCCTCTATCATCAGATGCGAGGGAGGGCAGATGCTGAGAAGGCATCTAGGGTGATAGGGAGAATGGCCGGAGCCAGCGGTGATCCACTGTGACTTGGGGACCCAATAACAGAGGAACAGGGGTGCACTGTGACCAGGACCACTCTGATAAAAGGCCTGGTGAGCACATGTCTCTGGTCCTTCCATAGGTGCCCTGTCCTGCCATTGGGAGCCTAAAAGAATTCTCACTACATCCAAAATACCTATAAAAACAGCAACAACAACAATAATAATAAATCAAAATCCTCTCACCTTTTTTTGAGAGAGGGACTTGCTTTGTCGCCCATGCAGGAGTGCAGTGGCATGATCTTGGCTCACTGCAACCTCTGCCTCCTGGGTTCAAGTGATTTTCCTGCCTCAGCCTCCCGAGTAGCTGGCATTACAGGCATGTGCCACCACACCCAGCTAATTTTTTTTGTATTTTTAGTAAAGACAGGGTTTTGCCCTGATGGCCAGACTAGTCTTGAAATCCTAGCTTCAGGAGATCTGCCCACCTCAGCTGCCCAAAGTGCTAGGATTATAGGCATGGGCCACCATGCCTGGCCCTAAAATTCTGACTCTTCAGCTCAATGTACAACCTACCAGTCTGGCTTCTGCCTCCCTGAGCCCTCCCTGTCCACCAGCTCCTGGGCACACTGGCCATCCTTCTGTTCCTACCCCAAACCTGTCATTCCTCAGGGGCCTTTGTACCAGCTACTTCCTCCACCTGGAATGTGCTCCCCTTGCTCTTCTATGGCAAACTTGTTCATAGCATTGAGGTTTCAGATTCAACATCACCTCCTCACAGAAATCCTCAAACCAGTGGAGCTGCTCAGCGGCTCAGGAATACACTGCGATGTTGCAGCTACCACTGGCTGATCTTTTTTTTCTGATAGTTCACTTAATTAACTGTGTCTCCTCCGCCAGAATATAAATATCATGAGATCAGGAACCAAAGTCCTTTTTCACCTATGAATACTCAGTGTGCAGAATAAGTAGAAGGTCCTCAGTAAATGTTTGCTGCCTAAATGAATGAACCAGATACTTCTGTGTCTAGTACTAAGGGTCAAGGAAAGTGCAGAGTGCAAATATTTACTAAGCATCTAACACAGGGCCAACACCGAGCTAGGTGCTTTGCATGCGACTTCTCAGCTACTTTCAAAAACCCTATGTAAGTTTTTTTTCCTTTCTTTTTTTGAAACAGAGTCTCACTCTGTTATCCAGGCTGGAGTACAGTGGCATGATCTTCACCTCCCAGGTTCAAATGATTCTCCTGCCTCGGCCTCCCGTGTAGCTGGGATTATAAATGCCCGCCACCACATCCGGCTAACTTTTGTATTTTTAGTGGAGACAGGGTTTCACCATGTTGGCCAGGCTGGTCTCAAACTCAGAACCTCAGGTGATCTGCCCACCTCAGCCTCCCAAAGTGCTGAGATTACAGGTGTGAGCCACCGCACCCAGCCCCACAAAAGTTTGTATTCCCCATTTGACAGTTGAGGAAAGTGAGGCACAGAGGTTGAGTGACTTATCTGAGGTCACACAGGTAGTTACTGAAAGGAATTAGAGCCAAACCCAGGTCAGCCTGACTCCACATGCTCTGCTTTTTCTGTTAAAGTGTCTCTTCTCACTATCCCACAAAAAACTGCCAATCAGTCTCAACGCTGCTCCTTGTTTGCTGTGAGACCGTGGGCAACCTGCCTAATCTCGCTGTGCCTTAATTTATTCAACTCTAAAAAGCGTGTTTCAGCAAGGCATGGTGGTTCGCGCCTGTAATCCCAGCACTTTGGGAGGCCGAGGCGGGCAGAACACAAGGTCAGGAGATCGACACTATTCTGGTTAACACAGTGAAACCCCGTCTTTACTAAAAATACAAAAAATTAGCCGGGTGTGGCGGCACACAACTATAATCTCAGCTACTTGGGAGGCCGAGGCAGGAGAACAGCTTGAATCTGGGAAGTGGAGTTTGCAGTGAGCCGAGACTGCACCACTGCACTCCAGCCTCGGTGACAGGGCAAGACTCCTTCTCAGAAAAAAAATAAAAGGTGGGTTTCTATGAACATCATATGAGATACAACATATGGACAAATTACAAATGATAAATGGTGAAGGGACAGGAACAGCTGTCATAGTCTAGAGCTATGGCGTGACTTAGCTCCTGCCTAACACTGTCGGTACCCATCCATGCTGACCCCAAAAGGAGCCAGTTACTCATGAAAAGCTCTTTTTGTGTTTCCCCCCGTACTGACTACACCGAATCCCGGGTCTCTCATGTGGATATCATGTCCACAAAAACGCTGGAGTTTCCTGGCTATGAGAGACACTTATCTTTCATTCACTGGTGGTTTTGCTCATTGTTTCCTCTGCTTAGAGACTCACTTCTGACTTCACCTCGTCTGGGCCAAATGTACCTCATCTACATCCACAGGGATCAGCCTGCAAGGGAACCGCTGATGTACCTGTCTCCCCCACCAGACACAATGCCACCAGTGACATCATGTTCATCTAGGTCCTGCCCTACACAGAGCCCGGCATGGGGGACATCCTTGCTGGATGAGTAGAGAAGCCGGCCCTTCCCTGGCGAGCCTTGCGAGCCACTTACATTTTCACTGTTGACATCAGCCTCACTGGGGCAGCCAAAGAGTTCCCGCCTCAGAAGATTGCCGTCGTACTCTAGGAAGGTCAGGTAGAGGTTGCGAAAAAACTCCACGTGCTTGTTCTTCACCCGGAGCTTCTTGGGGGAGTTCCAGTGAATGACCTGGCAGGGAGATAAGGAGGCAGTCAGGTGGGAGAGGACCCTCACACATGTAGGAAGCCACAGCTCAGCACTGGGCTAAGCATGATTTGAGGGTCTGTTCGTTCACTCATTCAACATTGTGGTACAGTGGTTATGAGAAACGGCTCTGAGGCCAGGTCAGATGGGATCAAACCCTGGGACTGCCTAGGATCAAAGCCTGACTTGGCTCTATGTAGTCCTTTAATCTCATGCAAGTGACTGAATCTCTGTGCCTCCATTTCCCCATCTGTGAAATGGGAATGATCTGTGCCAGTTATCACATTGTTATCTCTCCGCCCTAAGATGGGATGCTTAGGCCATGACCCTGCAAACCCCAATTCTGCTTGGCCACCTGGCTGCCAGTAGCTGCTGCCCAGAAGGGACATGACTAGGACATCAAGGGTCTGGAAGAGGAGAAAGGCACTTGCTCCTCCTGTTGCTTCTTGTCCTTGTGGGCATCACCCTAGTCCCATTTTTCCAGCCCAGCAGTGGCAACTGTTTCCTGCAGTAGTAGGAAAAATCTATTTTGCAGTTTTCCCCACACTCAGAACATGCTACGCAGTCCCTGCTTCTCAGCCCAGTGATACTGACTCTGAATTGGCTGGTGACCCCATCCTAGTGGTCTGAGTCCTGGCCCCAGGTTTTCATCATTTCCACCTCTTCTCCCTTTCCTTCAGCTCTAGGGTAGTGCTTCTTGAACCAACTGAACACTTTATGCTTAATAAATATTTTTAAAGATTAACTTCTCTGTTCAAATTGCTGTGGTGTCTGCCTCCTGCCAGGATGTTGAATGATAGATACAGTGTCTCATAAAGCTGTTTGAAATATAAGCAAGTTCATGCCTATGAAGCATGCAAATAATGCCTAGCACGTGGTAAGTGCTCAAAAGATGCTGGTTCTCACTACTGAGTGCCTAGAGTACACAGGACTGGGAAGTTGCCAGAGACATGGGACACTGGGGCCCTCCCTTGGCACACTCATGGTCAATTGGGGAAAAGTGTCTACAAACAGGTCATTTGAATGTGATAATAGAGAGAGGATCAAAAGAAATGAGAAGCCAAGCACAGTGGCTCACGCCTGTAATCTCAGCAATTTGGGAGGCTGAGGTGGATGGATCACCTGAGGTCAGGAGTTCAAGACCAGCCTGGCCAACATGGTGAAACCCCATCTCTACTAAAAATACAAAAATTAGCTGGGCATGGTGGCAGGCGCCTATAATCCCAGCTACTCAGGAGGCGGAGGCAGGAGAATCACTTGAACCCAGGAGGCAGAGGTTGTAGTGAGCCGAGATCATGCGGCTGCACTCCAGCTTGGGAGACAAAGCGAGACTCCAACTCAAAAAACAAAAGAGAAGAAATCTGAGCTGAAGAATGACCAGAGAAGTATCAAAGAAGAAGATGCTTGTGCTAGAGTTTGAGGGAGACAGGGCCCAGGGCAGAGGAAAGACATGTGGGGTGAGGTGGCTCATTTAGAACATGAGAACCCAAATGCTTTAGCTGGAACACAAGGGATGGAAAGATGTGGGGCGGTGTGGGTGGTGGTGGGGTCGCAGGGTCAGGCCTTGGACCTGAGAGACCCATGCTCAGCACTCAAGACTGTGGGCATTGCGGAAATTCAGGGGGAGGAACGTCCGTAACTCTAGGTTTCAGAAAGATCCGTCTGATTATAATGGGGAAGACGCAAACCTGGAACCTGGGATGACAGTTATGAGTCCGTCGTAACATCTAGTCAAGAGAAAGGGCCTTGGGGACATTTGGTTGGAGAGATAAGATATGCACAAGAAAAGCAAATCTGGGAAAAGCAATAAAATATTTATAGACTATTAACTTGTTTATGACACAGTCATAACAAAGTGCACTCTCGGCTCACTGCAGCCTCGACCTCCTGGGCTCAGGTGACCCTCCCACCTTGGCCCCCTGAATATTCGGGAGCAGGCACATACCACTATGCCTGTCTAATTTTTGTAGAGATAGGGTTTTGCCATGTTGCCCAGGCTGGTCTCAAACTCCTGGGCTCAAGTGATCCTCCCATCTTGGCCTCCCAAAGTGCTGGGCTTATAGGTGAGTGACCAGGCCTGGCCTAGACTACTTAATGGTACTAAACTTTGTTCTAAGAAATCACCTTAATTAATTATTAATATCTGGCAGCATTCACTGTTAGTATTAAGCCAATTCATGACTGCTACAGAATAACCCTGATTAGTAAAATGTCACTGGCATTAATTTAACACTCATAACGGGCCTAAGGGGCAGCACTATTATGAACTCCATTTTACAGATGGGGAAATAGAGGCACAGACAGACTCTGTAGTTCGCCTGTGGCCAGAGAAAAGTAGGCTTGGAACCTCGGAAGCCTGGCTCCAGAGTCCACCTGTTTAAGTACTCACTGCGCCTGCACCATGTCCAACATCAGCACACAGGGACCGAGAACAGATGACTGGGCCAGGCACATGGGCTCTCCTAGCTGAGCTACATGAGCCAAATCCTGAATGATGGGTGGAGGCAGCACCTACAGTCTGAGTGTCTCATGGGGACAAGGAGAGTCCAGGTGAGGAAAATCACATAGTATCAGAAACAGCTAAGCTGGAAAAGACCCTAAGGGGGCCGCGCTGTGATGGAGGTCCTGGTGATAAATGATCATATTCTCAATGTTCCTCAGCAGACACCAAGGCAAGGCTGAGCCCAGTGCAATGGCATGAATACCTGAGCATAGTCCCCAGAGAACCCTCAACGGGATACCTGAGATGGGAAAGGGAAGCCTGTATTGAGGGGCCACTGTTCACGCCCTAGGCTAGGAGCCTTCTCCTGGGGGGCTCACCCATGGACTGAACACGTCACCTTTAATCCTCACCATGACCCTAGGAAGGCATGCAATCAGAGAGAGGAAGAAACGGTGAAAAAGTGACTTGCCTGTGGCCACCTAGCTGGCAAACATGGGAACCAGGCTTCAGACATAAGCATGTCTGATTCCCAAGCCCATGTTCTTTCCTCTATAGAGTGGAGGACAGAAGCCAAGCTTTTATAGAGGAAACAAAATCGCCTTTCCCTCAATACCCCCTGCTGCCCTTACTCTCTATTCCTGTGGGGGCTGAACAGTGTATCAAATGTAATGGATTGTCTCCCACTCCCCCAGAAAATTCACATGTCAAAAGGTGATGACATTAGGAGGTGGGATCTTTGAGAAGTCCTTCGGTCACAAGGGAAGAACGCTCATGAGTGGTATTAGCGCCTTTAGAAGAGAGACCCCAAAGTGCTCCCTTGCTCGCTTCCACCATGTGAGGACAGACGGAAAACGTGCCAACTATGAATTGGAAAGCATACCCTCACCAGACACTGAATCTGCTAGTGCCCTAACCTTGGACTTCCCAGCCTCCAGAAATGAGAAATAAACATCCAGCAGTCAGACAGGACTAAGACACTGAGGGAAGGAACTGGGTGCCCACAGCTCAGTCGCTTCCTCATTCCCTCATTTGGTTAGGGTTCTGTCTATGAGAGTCTACAGCAGGGTCCAGAGCTGCCATCTGAAGAGAGGACTGGGAGACCCAGCACCCTCTGCCCTCTGATTTGGGAATGTGCATTAGCAATACCCATTGAAGATGCCTGGATAAATACTGCTCTAGAAGACCAGTTTTCTCTCTCATGGCATAATGAATAATGGGAAACCTGTTTGGTACAAACCACACCCCCCCCCAACCTTCCATAACCAACAAGGATAAAGTATCCAGATAAAGAACTGTGGATGTCAGACCAGTCGAGGTCTGAATCCCAGCTATGCTCTTTACTTAGCTGGGATTGGACCACTCGTTTCTCGGCTTGGAACCTATTTCCTCAAGTGCAAGGAGGGGATCAGCAAGCCCGACAAAGTAGGTAAGAGAGTTAAACAAATGCTAGCTCAGTGCTTGTATGTCAGTGTGGCTCCGTAAGTGTGGGTTTCCTTCCCTCTCAAAGATGGGGCAGGGAAGGAGGAGTTCTGCCCTCCTTTCTCCTTCCTGCCAGCATCAGTCAGGAAGCAAGCGCTCAGCATTCGGGGGGTACAGAGAGGGCTGGCAGGAATGAAACTACTTGATGAGGCTTACATTTCAGGGAAGAGTGAGTATGCAATGTGTGGTTGTCTTCTTGTGCCTTTTGAAGGGTAGGAGAGGAAAGACTCTCCCCTGAGAACACATTCTATCTGGGCATAAGATCCTTGGCCATGCATTAAAATAACTGCATGTGGGCTGGAGTCACTCACACCCAGTGGGGATCATGTCTTCTCTGCGAATGATTCTGGTGCTTGCCAAGTGCTGAGCCAGCAGGAAGACGGACGGATGTGGATCTGATTGAGGAAATGTAAGCTTCCTCAACAGGGAGAAACTTAAACTAAGTGACAAGAAGGGCTGGCCTATGGGCCCCCAGACAAACAAAGCTTAATGTATTGTTGATAAATCTGCCAGGTTCTTTAGAGACAAGGTCTCACTAAATCCTCCAAACAAGCCCATTTGAATCCCATTGTCCACTTAATGGAGATGGTAAGTGACTTGCCTATATCTCACAGCTGGTAAGTTGCAGAGGTGAGACTGGAAGCTGGCTCTAGAGCCTAAACCTGAGGTTCCTAACTACTATCCCATCTAATCCTAAAGGGCTGAGCATTTTACAGATGAGGAGGGTGAAATTTACAGAGAACTGAGTCCGCCCAAGATCACATAGTGCGTCTGCGCCAAGTCAGGGTTGGGACTAGGACCTAGGTCCCCTGGTGCCCCACAACACGCCCCAAGCGATGTGTGAGCTCATCAAGCCTCATCCCGCTCTGCATCTGTGTAGTTTGTGAACTAGATCTGGGTTTGTGTATTTACTATGGGCAATGCTAGTGTCACATAAGAAGGAAGATGGGGAAGAGGATGGTGAGGTCGCTGGCAAGCACAGGGCGTTCTGAAGAGCGCTTTGCAATGCCGCTCCCTCTGACAGTCAAGCCCATTCAAAAATCTATTAAGATATATTCATATTTACATTTTGCACCTGAATTTTCAATCATCAGGCCATAGAATACTCCATTACCTTGTGCTAGGGTCTAAATATATTTAGTTTGGTGTAAAAGTAATTGCGGTTTTTGCCTTTAAAATACTTCTGCACCAACCTCAACAGCTGTCATGTATTTAACACCCATTAGATGTTAGAAATCCGGCTAGGTGTTTTCTGTTTGTTTGTTTTGGAGCAACGGTCTTGCTGTCTCACCCAGGCTGGAGTATAGTGGTGCATCTGGACTCACTGCAGCCTCAATCTACCAGACCCAAGTAATCCTCCCACCTCAGGCTCCCGAGGGGCCGTGACTACAGGCACACACCACCACGCCCAGCTAATTTTATTTTTTGTAGAGATGAGGTCTCACTGTGTTCCCCAGGCTGGTCTCAAACTCCTGAACTGAAGCAATCCTTACACCTCTGTCTCCCAAAGTGCTGGGATTACAGGCATAAGCCAATGAGTCCGGCCAGGCCAGGGTGTTTTATATATGTATGTATCCATGTACATATATTGGATATGAAATACATAATACCTATTATTTACTTCTCGAAATTGGATGTGATCATGGGATTATAAAGGAAACAAAATAGTTCTCACCTTTTCCTCAACAGCCCCCTACTGCCCTTACTTCAGGGGTTGAATAGCATATTAAATGTAATGAATTGTCTCCATTCCCCCTCAGAATTCATGAACGTGATCATGGGATCACATTTAATCAAAACAACCTGGTACAGTGGTTTCTATTATTGTTTCCGTTCTGAAACTTACAACTTATAAAGGAGTAAATAGCAAACTTACAACTTATAAGGAGAGGATGAGTCTGAGCCTCAGACTAGCCCAGGGTGACTGAGTATGTGTTCAAGCTTAATACAAAATCAGATCTGTCTTGCTCAGTGTATTAGGGTTCTCTAGAGGGAAAGAACTAACAGGATAGATATATAAAGGAATTTATTAAGTATTAACTCACACAATCACAAGGTCCCACAATAGGCTACCTGCAAGCTAAGGAGCAAGGAAGCCAGTCCAAGTCCCCAAACTGAAGAACCTGAAGTCTGATGTTCGAGGCAAGAAGCATCCAGCACAGGTAAAACAGATAGGCTGGGAGGCTAGGCCAGTTTCTCCCTTTCTCATTTTTCTGCCTACTTTATGTTCAATGGCAGCTGATTAGACTGTGACCACCAGATTAAGGGTGGATCTGCCTTCTCCAGTCCACTGATTCAAATGTTAATCTCTTTTGGCAACACCCTCACAGACACACCCAGGAACAATACTTTGTATCCTTCAGTCTCATCAAGTTGACACTCAGCATTAACCATCACAATTCAGAAATCGTTTTCTTTCTATTATATCTCATTTAGTCATTCAACATAGAGTAAGATGAGCACTGACTTTGTGCCACACACGGATCTAGGGGCTGTGAATGCAGATATACTCGCGAGAGACCACAACTCTCTTTCTGAAACTTAGAACTTCTAAAGAGAGGAAGGTAGCACAACACTGTCTATTTTAAACTTCAAGTATGATAACATGCATTTAAAGAGGCTGTTGGTGATTTTTCCTCGGTGGGGTCACATTAAATGCAAAGAAACCAAGACCCAGAGTGGAAAGGTGACTTACCCAGAGTCACACAGCAGAGGCAGAAGCAAAGCCAGCTTCTGTCTCCTGGGCCACCACTCTTTCCACTAGACCACATTCCTCACTCTGAAAATCTGTCCTAGGATCCCGTGTTGCTGCTACTTTTTATCAGTGCTTGTCTAACTCCTAAGAAATGTCATGTTCTGGTCTCTTGAGGGAAAGAATCACCCATCATTGCTAACTTGGGGGCAGCAAGCTGGTGCTGTAGACATTTACTGACAGGCATTCACGTCTGAGACAGAGTGACATTGGAGAATGCACCCAAAATAGATTTTTGTGAGGAGGTGATAAGTGCATGTGGATCTACAAGGTTTGTGATGAAAATATATCATAACTTGTTCCCCTTTCTGAGGCATGTTATCACAGTTGTAATAATAATAATTATTATTAGCAGCTAACATATATCACATGCTTACTGTATGCCAGGCACTGCTCTGAAAACTCTGCTTCTAATAGCTTGTTTCTCTTTACACAACTCCATGAGACAAGTGATGCTCTTACTGTGTTACCTTTCAGGTGAAGAACATTGGTAGGTTGCCTGAAGTTACATAGCTAGAGAGTAGGAGGATTAGAACCCAAGCAGATAGAAAACTTAGAAATCTGTGTCCCTTATTTATCCCAATCTGTCATCGTTAAATGACTCTGTTTACAGAAATGAACATGAGATTTACAAAAGGTGACAGGATCAGAAATGAAACCTACCTTCCCTTTCTAATACCCATCCCTGGGATGCTAGGGATGCAGGGGGATTTAGGATTTCCCAGATACAGAGGCTGAGCCTCCAGTCTGGCAGGAAGCAGAGCAAGGGAGAATGGAGGTTGCATGCCAGGTGGGCTGCAGGAGCTGCCAAGCATCAGGGGCCCCAGGAGTGTGATCTGCTTGGATCTAAAATGCCTATAAAGGCTGAGTCTATGTGCAGACTTGGAGTCAGCCTCTACTGAGCCAGAGAAAATGGACAGAAATTGATTACTGTCCAGGAAACTTAAACATCATCTGGGAAGGCAGCAGAAGTCAATGTGATTAAAGGAGACATGAGAAACTCTATCGCCCATCAAGGGCATAGGAAAAAGCAGTTCAAAGGCAGAAACAAGACCTCAGTACAAGGACGAGGCTATGGAAAGAGTTCAGCCAACACGTCAGATGCACTTAGACCCCAGAAGGTTCACAAGAGTAATTGATGGTGAAAAAGAGCAAAGAAATGAGAGCCTGTATCCACATGCTAGGTGAGTAAGAACATGAATCTCATCTCTTCCACATTACTGGGATAAAAGGCATAGAAAACAGGTCTCCATCTCAACACTCCCACAGAATAACACCTAGCCTGATAGGTAAGCCTGCTGCAAACTGCCTCCTACTTATGATTCCAGCTCTATATTCAGGCTAAAAGGCATTCATGGTGTTTCTTAAACCTGTCTCTCATGATGCTGTGCCTTTTCATATGCTCTCCCCCTTGCTAGAATGTCCTTACTTTCTCTCTACAATCTCTCTCTCTCTCTCTCTCTGTCTCTCTCTCTCTCTCTCTCTCTCTCTCTCTCTCTCTCTCTCTCTCTCTCTATTTATTTATTCTGAGACAGAGTCTTACTCTTGTCGCTCAGGCTGGAGTGCAATGATGCCACCTCAGCTCAGTGCAACATCTGCCTCCGGTTCAAACAATTCTCCCCTATCAGCCTCCCCAGTAACTGGGATTACAGGCATGAACCACCACACCTGGCTAATTTTTGTATATTCAGTAGAGACAGGGTTTTTGCCATGTTAGCCAGTCTGGTCTCAAACTCCTAACTTTAGGTGATCCGCCCACCTCAGTCTCTCAAAGTGCTGGGATTACAGCTGTGAGCCACCATACCTGGCCTCCTACCTTCTTTTCATACCAGTGCCAGCTCATCCTTCATGGCTGAGCTCAAATGCACATCTTCTGCGAAGCTTTCCCTGAACACTCACAGAAGGCTGCCTCCTTGCATGTCTCCGCTTACCCCCCATTTTTCCTGACATTAATTTTGTTTGTAATTGCAGTGTCCCCGCCCCTGTGAATAAATCATGATCCAAGATCTAAGCCAATCATGATGATCTGAGTCTCTGATTTCCCAGACTACCTTGCAGCCAGAGACGACCATGTGACCTAGGAATGCCCAAAAAGATACATAGGGAAGCATTCCATTTCCTAATAAAAAGGTTCACAGGTGGCTAGTGTCTTCTTCGGACTTTACTCACCTTTCTATCGTGAACAGATCTGATGACTAGAACCAGGACAGCCATCCTGTGACCATAAGAGAGGTCAACACATTGCTCTCCTAAGAGCCAATGTCTGTTTGCCTACTCTAGAATTCTCTGGTAAGAAATTCAAACCCCCTACTTTAAGGCACTGCAAATTAGGTGTTCTGATTCTCATTGTAAGCATTCCAAATCTAACACCCTAGGCAGTAGCTAGGTCCTTCCTCAGTGCGCTACAGGCTCTTGCAGTTAACTCTTAGAGAACTCATCGGATGCTTCTCATAATTATTTATTTACGTATCTGCACCTGGCAGCACTGGGATGTGAATTTCCAGGCTGGCAGGGAACTTGATTTATTATTCTTTTGGAGTGTCACAGTGCCTGGCACATAGTTAGTATTCAGTAGCTGCCCTTTGGTTCAAGAATGGAAATCGTGATAACATTCTCTATAATCCTCACATTTTGTCTGTCTATGGTAAATCAAATATAAAAGCTCTACTAACGTGGGCTTTGGAATGGAGAAACATACTCCCCTTTTGTCTAAGGGACAAACACCTTGTCACTTTTTCTTGAAGGAGTTTAAGCTCCTGCTGTTATCCCCTTGTTTGGTATTTCACAGAGAAGGACAATATTTTCACAAGTCCTTTTTGTCATCTTCTGTATTACGATGCGTGATAAAAAAAGGAGGAGCAGATAAACCTACAAGCAAGAACCAGCTCCAGCTCTCATCTGCACTTAGTTGCCTAATATCACAGAGACAGCCCCTCATCTGTAGAAGGGGCATAACCACAACCACCTTGCAAAGCCGTGGTCAGTATCAGGACTGATGAAATGACGGACATGAAGGTATATTGCATGTGTTCATTCAGTTCCAAAAGACATCTGGTTTAGACTTCGTGAAAGAGTCATCTTACCAATGAGAAAGGCTGGATGAAAACAGAACCTAAATGGGGGAAGGAGGAGTAAGAAACAATATTTTAAAGAAGGGATTGCAGATTGTCATACAACCTGACAGGTAAGGATAGGGAAGGTACAGAAAACTCAGCCCAAAGATAAAGCTGGGCCAGGAGCAGGTTCTCCTGGGTAGACTTCAAGGAGAGACCTGAGAGGGGACTGTTCTGAAATACAAACACTTTAAGTTGGGTTTAAAGTACTGGGCAGATGGGAGGTGGAGGTTGCAGTGAGCCAAGCTGCCACTGCACTCCAGCCTGGGCAACAGAGCAAGACATTGCCTCAAAAAAAAAAAGTACTATGCAGAGATCAAGAGTGCTCTTGGGCAGGGGCAAGGTATTGATCCAGTAAGACTTAGGTTCAAATTTTACCACTGCCTTTCTGCCACCCCAAATTACATACTATATTTGAAACTCTATTTTCTAGCCTCTTAAAAGAAAGTAATACCTGCTGCAGAGGATCAATGAAACAAAAGCTGTAATGGCAATGTTGCAGCTAATTCTTTTTGTGTCAACTTGGCTGGATCACAGTGTGCCCAGATATTTGGCAAAACAATTATTTCTAGGTGTCTGTGAGGATGCTTGCAAATGAGATAAGCATCTGAATCAGTGGACTCAGGAATGCAAATGGCTCTTCCCAGTATGTGTAGCCATCATCCAATCCACTGACAGCCTGAATAGAACAAAAACTAGAGGAAGGAGAAACTTGCTAATTTGCTTTTTTTTTTTTTTGCCTCACTGTTTGAGCTGGGACATCAGTCTTCTCCTCCTCCTCCTCGTCCTTTCAGACTGGGACCACTAGGATTTGGTGTGTCCCCACCCAAATCTCATCTTGAAGTGTAGCTCCCAGAATCTCCACGTGTTGTGGGAGGGACCTGGTGGGAGGTAACTTAATCATCAGAGTAGGTTTTTCTTGTGCTGTTCCTGGGATAGTGAATTAGTCTCACGAGGTCTGATGGTTTTATAAAGAGCAGTTCCCCTGCACATGCCTTTGCTCCCCCTCCACCTTCTGTTGTGATGGTGAGGCCTCACTGGCTAGGTGGAACTGTGACTCCATTAAACCTCTTTTTCTTTATAATTACCCAGTCTCAGGTACTTCTTCATAGAAGTATGAAGATGGGCTAGTACAGGGACTTAACCTTTAGCTTCTTTGGTTCTCAGGCCTTCAGACTCAGACTGAATTATATCACTGGCTTTCCTGGGAATCCAACTTACAGACAGCAGATAGTGGGTCTATTCTGCCTCCATAATCCATGGGTCAATTCTCATAATTAGTATCCTCAGACAGATATAGATCTATACCCTACTGGTTCTGTTCCTCCGGAGAATCTAATGTAGATGTCCACCATGGAGCCTGGGGCAGATCTGTGCTCAGAGCATGTGAAGTGAATCAAGTCTGTGGAATATACACCCTCCATCCCCACATGATCTCTCTGAGGAAGGCTCAGCAGTAGCTAAAGTGTCTGTTCAACAACCTGGACTGTTGGATCCTTGAATGTCAGAGCTGTGTTCTATCCACCTTTGTATGCAGAAGGAGACTTAGTCAATGTCTGCTGACTGCCCATAGATTGTACCTCAGGTTTTTTATGCTCCTCATGAGCTGCTGAGGCTTCCCTTCTCCTTTCCTATTCCTGACAATAATCAGGTACTGCTAGTAAATAAAAACGGCGCCCTTTGCACCAAGATGTCTCTTGCAGCCACAAAAGCTTTGCCACAGTGCAGACTGTGGTCCTGACACTCATAACTCTCGCTCCTGTCACACAGATTCCTGTTGCCTTTTGGTTTTTAGGAGTCCCAGTCAAAAAAGAAAAGAAAAATTTCTTCCCAGATGAAAGCACATCATGATCCAGGAAAGGGGAAGAAAAGAGACTCGACTCATTGATGACTTAGTCCTCTCATGACACTCAGGCCAATGCATGAATCCCAGGACTCATCTTATATCCTATAATTTCTTGTTCTAATATCACAGAGACAGCCCCTCATCTGTAGAAGGGGTTATCCTCTGTAACATTTCTTATTTTTCCCTACCCAAGGCAGTAGAGGGTAAGGAGGGGATAAGGGTCAATAGGAAAATGAATACTTTTCACAATACTCAGGGTTGGGAATGAGACGATTTAGCTGTATTTTCTCTAATGTTCATCATGTTCCATATCTTGGGTTCCTTTTTTGCTCTAAAATAAGGGTAAAAATCAATTTGAACTGGATTCTGTTACATGCAAAGAATTCCTGATGCTGCCTTGGTATCAGTACATGAAAAAAGATGCAAACAGTGTTAAGTGTCCTCAGTGACAGCTGCCTTGATGCGACTTCCCCGCAGACAACCCACACAAGACCAGGAGCGATAACCAGCCCTGTATTCTTCCTGTCACTATGGAATTACTTACTAAGACGGTATTCACATTTTAGCATCCCCAGTTTCCTCGTGAGGGGTGCGACTTGAGGACAGGCAGGCTAGAAGGAAGTAGATCCCACCTCTAGAGGTTGGCATGGGATCCTTAGCGGAGGAATTTGACAAAGGTGGGTTGAGGAACAGCTGGCTGGAGTCCCGTGGGACGTTGCCAACTTGGCCAAATTTCAATAATGCCCTTGGGGGTGGGCACCATAGGATTCACTGCTTGGAAACCCTGGGAGAGGCTGCTGCGCTTACTGGTTCCCAGCAGGCACCTTCTGTGTGGCCCACTATTGCTCTGTTGTCTGCCATGCATCACTGTCATTTTAGAAGCAGACCACGACGTCTTCCCGCGACTCTACTGGGGCTGTCAGTCATACCTGACCTGCCAGAAGCATGGGCATAGACTCTGGTGGACCAGTGAGTCATTCCTGACCGTTCCTAAGAACACAGACATGGGTTCTTGCATAAACACCTGTCCCCATGAAGGGTCAACAGAGTCCTTTTGAAGAGACATCAAGAGAAAAGGTGCCGGCCTCTTCAGTCTGGGTTCATGAGGGCTAATCACTCTTCCATTAGCCTTTGCTTTATGTTTTCATTGCACATTTGGCCTGCAATGACAATTGGTCATTTGTTTTCCTGCATGATAGCTGTATTCTGCAGTAGAATGGAAGTTCAAGGCCTGCAGTGTCTTGTTCGCTACCGAGTAACCAGTGTGCAGTTAGCTCATACCAAGTGTGCAGTTAGTATCTGCTGAATGACTAAGCTCTACCTACTGGCTGGAGGCCTCAAGAAGCCACCCTGTCATACCAGAGAAAAGCAAAGAAAGAGAGGGAGCCATGGAGAGGCTAAGTCATGGGAACACCCATATCCAGCTGCATCAATGCAGAGGGCATAATATGGTGCCATGGTGCTCTCACATATGGAGGTGTTCCGGGGTTTAAATGAATCTGGCAAAGTCTTCTACCAACCAACCATACTATTACTTACTTTTAGTGTATTTCATAATATTATTTTATAATTGCTAATCTTTAATTAAAATATTAACCTCACAAAATGAATAAATGGCTTAAAGAAGAGTCCAGCATTATAACCCAAAGTATAAAATAAATGAGTATATATAGATTTAAATGATTTTTAAAATAAATAAATATAAATGGAGGAAAAGTTACCAATCTTCGATTACAGAGGAATTCTAACAATACATGTAGATACTACTATCTCCTTTTGCAGGGGGACGATCTTAATCCCTCTACTTCCAGTGCAGGGTAGAGGTAATGACTCCCTTCCAAAAAATAGAGTATGAAAGAGAAAACTGGTAGTATAGTGTTACGGTGGAGAAGCCGAGCAAGCATTGTCTTTACCACATAAGAAGGGCTGACATTCCTAGTGGTGTCGTGTATGGACATCACGTGCCTCCTGATGCAAGATGAGGAGCAGCGCATTCCACATCTGTGACATTCTTTCCAAAAACCTATAACCTCAGTCTTATTGTGAGAAAGCATACCAGAAAAATCAACTTAAGGGACATTTTAGAGACTATCTGACCAGCACTCCTCAAAACTATTGAGGTCAGTCATGAAAAACCAGGAAAGACTGTGAAATTATGACAGACCCAAGGAGATGAAGGAAATAAAGCTTAAATGGAAAAATATGAGTGAAATGCAATAAGAGCTTGAAGTTTACCTGAAAAGCAATAAACTGATGTTGGTTTGTTGGTTTTGAGGAATGTACCACTGCTAGAAGATGCTGGCCAGGTGCAGTGGCTCACGCCTATAATCCTGGAACTTTGAGAGGCTGAGGCAAGTGGATCACCTAGGGTCAGGAGTTTAAGATCAGCCTGGCCAACATAGCAAAACCCCGTCTCTACTAAAACACACACACACACACACAGATTAGCTGGGCATGGTAGTGGGAGCCTGTAATCTCAGCTACTTGGGAAACTGAGGCAGGGAGAGAACTGCTTGAACCTGGGAGGTGGAGGTTCCAGGGAGCCGAGATCGCACCACTGCACTCTAGCTTTAGTAACAGAGCGAGACTCTGACTCCAAAAAAAAAAAAATGTTAACGCCAGGGGAAACTGAAACTGAATGACAGATACATACAATCTCTTTATACTACCTTTTAAACTTTTAAGTCTAACATCCTTCCAAATAAAAGTTTATAATTAAAAAAGGGAGTGCTATAAAGGAGTGACAGATTGAGAACAGCAATAAGACAAGCTCATGTAAATAGCAAGAAAACAGCTGAGCTGACACTTCTGTTCCCAGTATAAGCTCTTCCTTAGCTCCATTACAAAGTAGTGAAATGACTCTCTAATTGGATCTGACAAGAAATTGGCAAAAAATTTAAATTCTCAAGACTATGTGAAATATGAATTTACAGCCACTCTCATTCATGAGGAACTTCAAACTGAGAACGCATTACCCCTTGAGATATTACTTAATGTTAGTACAAAGATGTGTGATTAGCAAGACAGTTAAAAACAAAGCGTTCAGAATATGCGGAAGTCATCTCCGTAATTTCTGAATCATGTTTAAAGTCTTGTGACAGAGGGCCTTAAGCTTGACAAGGTTTCACTGAACTCCCTGAAGAGGTTAGAATTCTCTTTAGAGATTTCTTTCATCAAAATGAAGGATCATAAAGTCCACTAAGGAGAACACTTACTTGCTTTTCTTGCCTTGGCAAAAATGGCTGTAAAAACATACAAAGATAATATGGTAACAAAATAAAGTCAGTTCCTTTGTCAGCAAATACTGCAGCAAGAATTGGAGAAAACCATGCTGAAGGGCTGAAGGAACTAGTATTAGACCGAATTACATGGTAGATTTGCTACGGAGTTAAATCAAAGTAGACAGTACTGTGTGCGGGCTTATGCTATTTGATAGATTCTGTTTAGATAATGAAAGACACAAAGAATGAGGTTATTTTTGTGTGTGTGAGAGAGCACTAAAGGAAAGATGTCATGTAGAAGTTATATACTGAGCGGTAAATTCCTACTTCAGTAACAATATTTTATGAAAAGAGAAGATGTGGAATCATTAGAGGTACAGTGCTTTAACTTGAATAACAAAAGGATTCTGGAGTAAGGTCACAGGGTGCGCACCCTACAATGAATTCCTTGACTCCATCATTGCTAAGCAAGCCTGCAACAAAGTACTTGAAGCCAGCAGGCACAAGCGCTGCTAGATGCCACTGATTTAGATAATCTAATAAAGGCAAGACTAAAAATAGCATTACAATTTTACAGTACTTTCTAGTGACATGAGAGGTGGCAATGAAAATCTGTACGACACACCGCTTTGCTGGATAGCTCAAAGCAAAGGACATATAAGAGACGGCGAAGGGACGGCTGCTGGTAGTATTCTATCTCACAAGCTCAAAGCAAAGGACATGTAAGAGACGGCGCACGTGATGAAGGGATGGCTGCTGGTAGTACTCTATCTCACACTTTTGTAAAAACATCTGTATTTTAAATCTGACCCTTCAGTGGAAAGGTGACAAGTGAGAAAGTAAATATTGTGCTTTTAGACAGAAACTCTGATACAGGGTACAGCTTTTAGAGAATGTATGAAATTCTTTCCATCGTTATGGGATTGTGAAACCAAACAATGCTGTGTCACCTGCAAAACCCTTCATTTCTATATACTTAGAAAACCTCAAAACAGACTTTTTTAACCTTCAAAATTAACCTCCAAATTAAAAAAATTACAGTTTACACTTAACGTTGGAGGCTGCAGCTTTAAGCGAAATTATATACCCTATAATGAAATCCATTTTACCATAGGTTAGTTGATATAAACAAGAGTTAAATTCCTATGGCACACGGTATGTTGTTTCACTTACAAGTTACAGTGTCTGCGAACCTATGGACCACAGTAAGTGAGGGCTATTGTACATTGGGTTTTGAATGTGTTACCAAAATGTTAAGAATGTTTATTAAATTATCAAAAGAAAATGATTGTCATCAAGAGAGACTTAAATATAATAGCTGAATGCTACAAACATTTGTGTATGACTTTTGGACTGAACTGAAGCAATGAGTAAAGACGTACTAAGCACGGCCAATGATGTACTTTTTTTCATTTGGATCTTTTAGGAGGGAATTTTAGGAGGGATCTTTTTTTGGCGGCAATAGCCATTAAATCCAAGTACTTGTATAACATGTCCTTAAGACTAAGACTATGAATCACTGTGTCACAAAGTACTAAACCAACATTTCAAAAATAATGAAGACATTCAATAATACTGCAATGTTTAAACATATGAACTTTCAATGTTTTTCCTAAAAGGGTTTATTACTACTAAAGTAACTTAAAATGACTCCAACATATAAAAAAATGATACTTTTCTGTTTTATAGTGTATTTATGTACCACAATAAAAATATGTTTACCAAAAAAAAAAAAAAATAGA
Organism: Callithrix jacchus; assembly: GCF_049354715.1. Taxonomy (NCBI): domain Eukaryota; kingdom Metazoa; phylum Chordata; class Mammalia; order Primates; family Cebidae; genus Callithrix; species Callithrix jacchus. Next base: position 204,115,282 of record NC_133502.1, read on the forward strand.
ATAAGTCAGATCAGAAATATTTTAGTGCTGTGACCCATAGTTTAAGGTCCAGGCTCGTTAGTAGAGCACAAATGACCTCACAGTCTGAACTCTCTGCCTATATCCGTATTATTTCTGGACACCATGTTCTCTCAGGCCCCTGTGTTCATTCATACTATCCAATTTTATCTAGAACCTTCATTTCTGACCTGGATACTTCTAAGCAATACTGCACAGTATTGTTCATATTATGGGGAAATTAGCAGTTGAGACTTCTGTCTCCCCTGTTTGCCTGTGACGCTCTTAGAGGCAGGAATTATGATGAACTTGTCTCTATATCCTCCATTTGACTAAGTGTCTTCAAACCCTTGCACACAGCAGGAACTGAGTACTGGGCAGTTTACTAGGCTGAAATGTGTTTTGCTGCCCTTTCCTCCAGGATAGTTTGGATCTTCACATGTACCTCTGGATATGTGACCTGCCTGTCCCCTTCATAACTGGAAAATTAAACCTTAGCCTCTTGCTCACCTTGGTTACTCTTCTCTGATCACTGCTAAAGCTATGAACCCATGATCCATTCAATTTATGGTCTTTCCAGAATCCAGAAAGTAGATCTTCTAACTTCTCCTGGGACCACCCTTTGTCTGCCTAGTCCATTGGCTTTCGGAGGTCCAGTGCTAATATCATGCACCCGAGCCTTCTATATGGAAGCATCTCAGTCAGTGGCCCAATGTCCACGGTCACCAAATACTGCTTTACAATGGTGCTTCATTTCTTCAAATTGTGTTCTTAATAGAGCCGGTATTTATGTAAGGAAGTGTGGGCTCCTAAGGAACTTTTCTTACCTGGCATTCTACCATCAAAGGGGTCTTTCCTGTGTGTTGATAGAGAATTGTATGGGAAATGATGGGGATCAACAAAATCAATCGGATTTTCTGGCTGCAGGACTTTCTAATGCAGTGCTTGGTATGACAGCACTCTCCTCTTCCTATCCTCCTCCCCATCCCCCCATTTTAAACAAGTCCAATGCACAGCTCTTAGAACTGTTTGGACATATGCTCTGGAAAATTCTGTTGTAGGGTACATTCTCCAGAGACGTCACTTTGCTTCTAGGAATCTTGCTGTTTCTAGCAATAACCACATCAGAAGTTTATCAGCTATAAGTAACAAAGCCAAGGGAGGACAACTGAAATCAATAAAACTCCAAAGAGTTCAGTTCTGAAAATTACCAAATGGCAAAAAATGGATGAGGGCTGAGGGAAGACAACAGACTCAAGCTTGTCACCCAAGTCCCATCAGCTTAGCCTGCCGTTCTCCGAAATGATCCAAAGGCACATGATGTGAAGGTCAGGTACTTATCCCAGGTGTGCCGCCAACCGGTGTTTAACCTTAGGCAAGTCATTTCCCTTTGTGTGCCTCTCTTTCCCATCTTTGAACTAAGAGAGTTGGACGGGCACAGTGGCTTATGCCTATAATCTCAGAACTTTGGGAGGCTGAGGTGGACGAATTGCTTGAGGTCAGGAGTTTGAGACCAGCCTGGCCACACAAAAATAAGCCGGTGTGGTAATATGTGCCTGTAATCCTAGCTACTCAGGAGGTTGAGGCAGGACAACTGCTTGAACCCAGGAGGCGGAGGTTACAGTGAGCTGAGATTGCACCACTGCACTTGCTCTGCCTGGTGACAGAGCGAGGAGGCTCCATCAAAAAAGAAGGAAGCAAGTGGGGGCGGGGAGGAAATGGAAAGAGAAGAGAAAGGAGAGAGGAGAGAAGAGAAATAAGGCAGAACAGGCAGGGTAGGAAGAGTGCTTGTGTATGTGTCCGCCCACTAGCCAAATGGAAACTATTACCAGAGGATGCTTATAGGCTGTTGGTGGGAATGCAAATTAGTGCTTCGGTGGAAAACAGCATGGAGATTTCTCAAAGAGCTAAAAATAGAGCTACCATTATATCTAAGAATCCTACTACTATCTACCCAAAGGAAAAGAAATCACTGTATCAGAAAGATAGCTATACTCGTGTGTTTACTGCAGCACTATTCACAATAGCAAAGACAAAGAATCAGCCTGAGTGAGTGTCCAGCAATGAATAAATGGAAAAAGAAAATGTGGGCTATATGTCTGTCTGTGTGCTCATATGTATGTATGTATATGTATGCATGTATATATATGAATACTATTCAGCCATGAAAAACAATGAAAATGGCCCGGCGTGGTGGCTCATGCCTGTGATCCCACCACCTGGGAGGCCGAGGCAGGTGGATCACCTGAGGTCCGTGGTGGCTCATGCCTGTGATCCCACCACTCTGGGAGGCCGAGGCAGGTGAATCACCTGAGGTCAAGAGTTCCAGACCAGCCTGGCCAACATGGTAAAACCCTGTCTTTACTAAAAACATAAAAAATTAGCTGGATGTGGTGGCATGCGCCTGTAATCCCAACTACTCGGGAGGCTGAGGTGGGATAACTGCTTGAACCCAGGAGGCGGAGGTTGCAGTGAGCCGAGATCATGCCATTGCACTGCAGCCTGGGCACAAGAGGGAAATATTATTTCAAAATAAGTAAGTAGGCCGGGCACGGTGGCTCAAGCCTGTAATCCCAGCACTTTGGGAGGCCGAGGTGGGTGGATCACGAGGTCAAGAGATCGAGACCATCCTGGTCAACATGGTGAAACCCCGTCTCTACTAAAAATACAAAAAATTAGCTGGGCATGGTGGCACGTGCCTGTAATCCCAGCTACTCAGGAGGCTGAGGCAGGAGAATTGCCTGAACCCAGGAGGCGGAGGTTGCAGTGAGCCGAGATCGCGCCATTGTACTCCAGCCTGGGTAACAAGAGTGAAACTCCGTCTCAAAAAAAAAAAAAAAAAAAAAAAAAAAAGTAAGTAAATAAATAAAGAAAAAGAAAAAGAATGAAAACATGAATGGGACTGGAGGCCTTAAGTGAAATGATCAGAAACAGAAGGGCATATAATACATGTTCTCATTTTTAAGTGGGAGCTAGTGTGTGCACATGGGCAGAGTGTGGAATAACAGACAGTGGAGACACTGAAGGGTGGGAGGGGTGACAAATGAAAAATTATTTAATGGACACAATGTACATTGTTTTGGGTGATGGTCATCCTAAAAGCCCAGACCTCATCATTATATAATATATCCATGTGACAAAACTGTACTTGTACCTCTTAAATTTATGCAGAACAGAATAATAGGTTTACTAGAATGTCTCATAGCCTTGTACTAACTACTTTATGTATTGTCCCTTTTAATCTTCCCATCTCTTCCATAAAGTCACGAGGATGACTTTATGGTCATGAGGAAAAGTTCCTAGTTTTCAGATGGAAGACTTGGTTAGGGTAAGTTAAACAACGCAGTGGCAGCCTGGCCCAGAGTGGGTGCTCTGCCATGTCTGCTGGCTGAATGAGAGATCCCAGTGTATAGTCCCAGAGGACAAGCTACTTCAACGAGAGCCAGCTGCCTCACTTAATCCTGAGGACTCCTTGAGTTTACTGGTCACGGGAGTGTACACAGAGATCATAAAACACTCAGAGTCCTTGGACTTAGATCATGCAATGAAATTAAACAGGCACTGGCCTCAAGTGACAAATCTGGCTGGAGGGTAGTGATTGGAGATTTTAGATCTTCTCCCCCAAACCAACTGTTTTTTAATTCCTCGATCCATCCCGATCCTCCAAAATCAACCTTAACATTCATCATTCTTATTACCCTGTGTTTTCCCTGTCTCATTTTTCACTGTCTCTTAGTTTGGTATGCTGATGTATGGTATGGCATCTTCCCCCAAAGATGTAGAAACTGACACAACTCTAAGTATTATAAAATGTTTCAAAGCTTGAGTTACCAGCTACTCTTTTTATGCAAATGTTACAAATTGCCTCTAAGAGATACATCATTTCCTTCGATGGCTGGCATGTTTTCTCTTGGTTTTTCTCTTCTGCTTCAGGATTTTTCTTTTAGGTGTACTCAATTCCCATTTTACAAATGGACGGGGGTCTAAAATTCAGCCTCTGAGTCTGTTGTTTAAAATTCAAATGTTCTTTCAAGGACACATGTTACTAAGAGGCTCTGTTCTTAATTTTGCTCTCGAAAATTCACTTAATCCAAAGACAGTTCACACCGAATAGTCCTACACAAGAGGACTTTATATAGTCCCAAAAAAAGTTCTATACGGTCATTATGTTATGTACCATGTTTTGCTTGGAAAATATTTTCAGGTAGAAACTCATTGCTGTATCAGAGGAAAATGCTGTGGACTTGGAGTCAAACAGGTATGAGTTAGAATCTCAGCTCTGCCATATTTAGCTCAGTGACTTGGGAAGAAAAGTGACTTAACCTGTGTGATCCTTAATTTTCTAACTTATAAAACAGACCAAGATTTACCTTGTCAGACTCGTGAAGATTTAATGAGGGCAGGCCTGGAACACTATTCCCACCTAATCATCCTAGAAAACTCCTTTTCATCTTTTGAGGGCCAGGATGAAGCTGTGTTGGTTAACTTACCACCACCAACTTAAGCATGACCCTGAATGACCCTGGATGGGGGCTGGGCACAGTGGCTCATGCCTGTAATCCCAGCACTTTGGGAGGCCACGAGCGGATCATGAGGAAAAGAGATTGAGACCATCCTGGATAACATGGTGAAACCCCATCTCTACTAAAAATACAAAAATTAGCCAGTCATGGTGGCATGTGCCTGTAGTCCCAGCTACTCGGGAGGCTGAGGCAGGGAAATCGCTTGAACTGGGGAGGTGGAGGTTGCAGTGAGCTGAGATTGCACCACTGCACTCCAGCCTGGTGACAGAGCAAGACTCCATCTGAAAAAAAGAATGACCCTATATGGCAGACTCATCTTAATGTGTGTCCTGAGCTAGACAATCTAGAAGCAGCCCACCCAGAGATTCCTCCTTTGTCTATAAGGAACACTTGAGCCCACATAGGGAACCAAAGTCCTGAGTTTTGGGTTAAGTGAAGGTTGCCAGTTAGACTTCTGTTTCAGTCCATTCTCACACTGCTATAAAGAAATCACGCCTGTAATCCCTGCACTTGGGAGGCTGAGGCAGGTGAATCACTTGAGGTCAGGAGTTTGAACCAGCCTGGCCAACATGGTGAAGCCGTGTCTCTATTAAAAATACAAAAATTAGCCAGGTGTGTTGACGTATGCCTGTAGTCCCAGCTACTTGGGAGGCTGAGGCAGGAGAATCGCTTGAACCCAGGAGGTGGAGGTTGTAGTGAGCCAAGACCAGGCCACTGCACTTCGGCCTGGGCAACAGAGCGAGACTCTGTCTTCAAAACAGCAACAACAACAAAAAACCCTGAGAGCTGGTAATGTATAAAGAAAAGAGGTCTGATTCGCTCATGGTTCCACAGGCTATGTGGGAAGCATGGTGGCATCTGCCTCTGGGGAAGCCTCAGGAAACTTACAATAACAGCTGAAGGAGAATCAATCATATCTTACGTGGCCAGAGCGGCAAGAGAAAGAGGGAGAAGATGTCATATACTTTTAAACAATCGGATGCTGTATCACAAGAGCAACACTATGGGGATGGTGCCAAACCATTCATGAGAAACTGCCCCCACAATCCAATCACCTCCCAGTATGCCCACTTCCAGCACTGGGAATTACATTTCAGCACTGGGAATTACATTTCACCATGAGATTTGGATGGGGACACAGGTTTAAATCATATCAAGATCATCAGTGGGAAAGTGTTTAGTGAAAACGCTATGTCAACTGCATGATGTTTGCAGGCAGCTGCAGTTTTCCTGCCCAACCCAGCGCCTCTGGACTGTAGGAAGGCAGGTATCTTGTCCAGCCTGCCGCCCCTGGACCGTTACTGTACATAAGGCAGTTCTCCTGTCCAGCCTGCTGCCACTGGACTCTCTCCCCTGATAAAACCCCATGTCTGGTTCACTGTGTCTGGGTCTCTTCTTCAGCTTCTTGAACTTGATGCCTTTCCTAATGAGGTTGATAGGGGTTTAACACAACAACTTCCTCTGAAATGTATTTCCTGTTGTTGGATACAATGAGTTCTAAATGTCTCTTCGAAGAACCAGTTATGTATGTTCAGATCTTTGTCTTCCATTTTAAGGTTTAACTTACACGTAGTTTCAGTAAACAATCTTCTCCACCAGTTCTAATCAGTAGTTCAGATCTGTTCCCCCAGTCCCTTGCTCCATCCTGACTCATCCTGGTCACCTGCTCCGGTCAACTGCTTTGCCCTAGGTCACTGCAACCTCCATCTCCTGGGTTCAAGCAATTCTTCTGTCTCAGCCTCCTGAGTAGCTGGGATTACAGGCATCCGCCACCACGCCTGGCTAATTTTGTATTTTTTTTTTTTTTTTTTTAACTAGAGATAGGGTTTCTCCATGTTGGCCAGACTGGTCTCAAACTCCTGAGTGATCCACCTGCCTCGGCCTCCCAAAGTGCTGGGATTATAGGCGTGAGCCACCGCATCTGGCCTTTTCATTATTTTTCTCTGCTTCCTTCCATCTTTTGTTTGTCAGTCCTGTTCCACATTTATGAAGAGCCTCCTGTTTGCTGTTTTTATGTTCTTCCCTTGGGAGTACAACAGACCCTCCTTCCTTGTGGTTTTGCTTTTCTCCACTTCGGTTACCAGCAGTCAACCACTGTTTGAAAATATTAAATGGAAGATTCCAGAAATAATTTCTACTTTACATTGCATGCCATTTTAAGTAGCAGGTTTCATGCTACTTTACATAACTCAAGTGGAATAATTCATTATTCATTCTTTTGTGTTTGGTTTAGGTCAATTAGCAGACTGCCTTCAAAGTTCATCCAAGTTATAGCATATGTCAGATTTGTTTTGTTTTTTTGGAGGCAGGGTCTCACTTTGTTGCCAGGCTGGAGTGCAGTGGCACAATCACAGCTCACTGAAACCTCTGCCTCCGGGGTTCACATGAACATCCCACTGCAGCCTCCCAAACAGCTGGGACTACAGGCACATGCTTCCATGCCTGGCTAATTTTTATATGTTTTGTAGAGATGGGGGTCTCACTATGTGGCCCAGGCTGGTCTCAAACTCCTGGGCTCAAGGAATCCACCAGCTGCAGCCTCCCAAAGTGCGGGGATTACTGGCATGAATCACTATGCCTGGCCTTCAGAATTTTATTCCTTTGCAATGCCTGCCAAAGTTTTTAGTTGTACTTATTTTTTATGGAATTTTTATGTTTTTATTTTTGATATAAAAAGACTTGAGAGTTTAGAAGTCTCCTGTGCCCTGCCTGGTCAAGAAATGTCATTTATTAGGAGGACACAGGCCTTCTAAAGCACTACTTCTATCTGTTGTAATTCGCTCACTGATAGCTGAACCTGACTTAAAAACTCATCCACTTCTCCATTTGTGACCAATTGCATCCTTGACTGTAATGTACATTCCACTCCATGTCAGTTTATCAACATAACGTCAAAGTGTTTTCCAATTTGGTATATACATACACACTCCTATCGGTAACGTAAGAGAATACCACCTACTGATCAACTGAGACTTCATAGTATCGCTCTTCCACTCTGGTGGCTATAAAATTATTTGCGGTCTTAATATTTACTTCCCTGATTAACAGTGAGGCTATGTATCTTTTAATATGTTTACTGGACATTTGCTTGGCAAACAAGTGAAAGGACTTTTTATATCTTTTACAGATTTCTCATTAATTACTGAGTTGTTTATATATTTTGTTTACTCCTCTTTTGTCTGTTACATGTGTCGAAGTATCTTTTGCTTTTCTCTCTCTTTTTTCTGAGAGGGAGTCTCGCTCTGTCACCTAGGCTGGAGTGCAGTGGCACAATCTCAGCTCACTGCAATCTCTACCTCACGGGCTCAAGCAATTCTCCTGCCTCAGCTTCCCGAGTAGCTGGGACTACAGGTATGTGCTACCACGCCTAGCTAATTTTTGTAATTTTAGTAAAGATGGGGTTTCACATGTTGGCCAGGCTGGTCTCCAACTCCTGAGCTCAAGTGACCCACCAGCCTCAGCCTCCCAAAGTGCTGGAATTACAGGTGTGAGCCACTGCACCCAGCCTGCTTTTCTCTTTTTAATGCCCCTTTGACGGCATTAATATCAATGTGATTGAATTTATGGATTCATTCATTTATGATACGTCTTTGATGTCTTGTAGAATACATACTTCTCCATTCTGAAGACCTAAGGCTAGTTTTCCTTTTTTAAAAAAAATTAAAAGTTTAATTTGACCCTTCACTTTTAAGTTTCTAATCAATCTGGAATTAATTTTGTGCATGATATGAGACTGGGATTCACTTAAATATTTTCCATGTGGATAATCAGGTGTCTCAGCACCGTTTATGAAAAACTTAATCATTTCTTCGATGATCAGGTATGCCGCCTCTTCATATACCAAAATACTTTCCTACATCTGTTTGGATGATTATTTGGTATTTCTTTTTTAATCTATTAACATGCTGAACTACACTTGTGGATTTTTCAATGCTAAATCACCCGTGTCTGTTCTGGAATAAACCCAACTTGGCAATGATGTATTATCTATTTTACACATGGCTAGATTTGGTTTGCTAAATATTTTGCTTAAGATTTCTGCATCTATATTCATGAGTGAGACTGGCTTGCAATTTTTCTATCTTGTAACATGACTTTGCTCCTCTTCTGCCTTCCGCCATGATTGTGAGGCCTCCCACTTCATGTGGAGCTGTGAGTCAATTACACCTCTTTCCTTCCTAAATTACCCAGTCTTGGGTATGTCTTTATTAGCAGCATGAGAACAGACTAATACTTTTTTGTCTGATTTTGGTGCTGATAATATCCTGGCTTTGCTGAATGGGCTAAAAGTATTCCTCTTTTCATATTCTCTAGAAAAGTTTATTTAAATTGGAATGGCCTTAGATTAAAAAAAGTTAATAGAACTTATTTCTACTTATCATCGAGGGGTACAGTTTTCTTTAAGAAAGTTCAATGGCTAGAACATAATCCAAACTTAATATATTTTTCTCAAATCGGTTTTGGTAAATAACCCATTTCTAGGAATTTGTCCATTCCACAGAAATTCTCAAATTTGTTGACATAATGTTGTTCACAATATATTTTTCTTCAATTCTGCTTTATCCAATTGATTGCAAGCTCCACCATCTGAGACTGTTTGCTTTAATCTTTGCTGTATATCTAAAACTCAAAAGTCACTTGCTCAGAAACATTGAGAGAATGAATAAATGGGCCTGGAATTATGTGCCCCTATTCATTTCTTGGTGAGTTCACTTTCTTTTCTCCTGATAAGTCTCGCCATAGCTTTGTCTATTTTATTGGTTCCTTCCCAACTTTTGACTTTATTGAACAATTTGTTGACCAACTTCAATTTTACATTATTTGAATTTACTTTTAATGTTTTTTTTGGTTGTTTCTTTTCAGACACAGGGTCTCATTCTGTTACCTAGGCTGTATCACAGTGGTACAATCAGAGCTTATTGCAGTCTGGAACTCCTGGGCTTAAGTAATCCTGCCTCGGCCTTCCTAGGAGCAGGCACTCAAGTAGCTACCATCACCACCCCACTCCCAAACCCCCATTTATTTTTTGGTAGAGATGGAGGACTTGCTAGGTTGCTCAGGCTGGCCTCAAACTCCTGAACTCAAGGGATCCTCCCATCTCAGCCTCTAGAGTTGGTGGGATTACAAGCATGAGCCACCATGTCCAGTTTACTATAATGTTGTTTATATTAATATATCATCTTGAGTTGTGAACGTGGCTTATTAATTTTCAACTTCCCTTCCTTTTAATGTAAACATTTAAGTATATACATTTCCCTACATGTTTTTTTAATCCCACTAATTTTGACATATTTTTATTTTCATTTAGGCTCTAAGTAGTTTTCAGTTTAAATTATGATTTTTGTTTAGAACCATGAGTAATACAGAAGTGTGTGTTTTCAATGTTTATCAATTGTAATCAATTACTGTCTTACTTAATTTTGCTTTCTACAGAGAACTATGGTATAATGTCATTCTTTGAAATATACTAAAGATTAGTACTTGGTTTCTTTTTAATAAATATTCCATATGAGCTGAGAAGGATGTATATTCTTGAATCATTAGGCACAAGGTTCATTATTTATCCAATAAAGCAAGTGTGTAAACTGTGTAGTTTAAATCTTCTATATTCTTAGTACGTTTTGTTAGATATTTCAATATTTGAAAAAAATATGGGCTGGGTGCAGTAATCCCAGCACTTTGGGAGGCTGAGGTGGGTGAATCATCTGAGGTCAGGAGTTGAGACCAGCCTGGCCAACATGGCGAAACTTGGTCTGTACAAAAATGCAAAAATCAGCCAGGTGTGGTGGTGGGCACCTATACTTCTAGCTATTTGGGAGGCTGAGGCAAAAGAATCATTTGAACCTGGAATGCGGAGGCTGCAGTGAGCTGAGATTGTGCCATTCCACTCTAGCCTGGGCAATAGAGCAAGACTCCTCAAAAAAATAAAAATAAAAAAGGGAAAAAACAAAAAATATGTTAACTATTTCACAATAAGAACAAACTTATGAATTTCTCCCTGGAATTCTAATGATCTCTGTGTGTGTGTGTGTGTGTGTGTTTAGAGACATTGTGGGTTCAGTTTCAGACTGCTTGGATAAAGTGAATACTGCATAAAGCAAGTCACATTTTTTGGTTTTCCAATGCATATAAAAATTGTTTAAATTATGCTGTCATCTGTTAAGTGTACGACAGTATTATGTCTCAAAAATCATACTTTAGTTAAGAAATGCTTTATTACTAAAAAATGTTAATGATTACCTAGTCTTCAATGAGTCACAATCTTTTTGCTGGTGGAAGGTCCTGTCCTGGTGTTGACGGCTGCTGACTGATCAGGGTGGTGGTTATTGAAGGTTGGGGTGGTTGCGGCAATTTCTTAAAATAAGGTAACAGTGAAGTTTCCCACATGGACTGACTCTTTCTTTCATGAAAAACTTCTCTGTAGCAAGTGATGCAGTTGGATAATTTTTGCCTACAATAGAACTTCTTTCAAAATTGGAGTCAATCTTCTCAAATCCTGCCACTGCTTAATCTACTAAGTTTATGTAGTATTTTAAATAATATATAGTAATACTGAACATTACCAAAATGTGACAGGAGGAGATACCAGTCCGAAATCCTGACATTCTCTGACAAGATTTTTGGAACTTTCTTTGCTCTCAGGAGGTTAACAAGAAAGAGAATGGGATTCTCCAACATGAAGGCATGCCAGGTTTTCAGACTCCAGCCAATTACAAGGCTTTCCTTATGCATGTTTGTGGATGAACAGACACAAAAGGGATCATTTGAACTCGCCAAGCTTCTTTTTTCTGTTTTTTCTTTTAATCAAATTAACAGTTTGTAATTATAGAGGTTATATGTAGAGCCTTCTAAGTTCTCTATCTCGACTTTTCTTAACTGCCTACTTTAAATCTGTTGGCTTTTTTTTTTTTGGGGGGCGGGGAGACTGAGTCTTGCTTTGTCACCCAGACCGGAGTGCAGTGGCACGATCTTGGCTCACTGAAACCTCTGCCTCCCAGGTTCAAGTGATTCTCCTGTGTCAGCCTCCTGAGTAGATGAAATTACAGGTGCATGCCACCACACCTGGCTACTTTTTATACGTTTTAGTAGAGACAGGGTTTCACCACGTTGGACAAGCTGGTCTCCAACCACTGACTTCAAGTAATCCACTTGCCTCGGCCTCCCAAAGTGCTGGTATAGGCATGAGCCACTGCATCTGGCTTGAATCATTTGACTTTTCTGCTGGTGTTGATAAAACTCACCGCTTCTGGTATTCCAGCCAAGAATTAAAAAAAAAATCGTAAAAGGGCTTTCAAATAAATGGCTTGTACGTATTACAACAGCTCCACAGGAACCAACAACCTAGACATCTTTTGCAAATGTAAATTTGGGTTTGCCTGGCTATCAACTGCTTAGGGTGCTAGAGCAGTTAATTAAGGGAACTGATATCCTAAAAGAATAAAAATTAGATAAATGGTTATGAAGGTTAGGCTTTCAGGTCAAACAGGTCAAAATCTTGAGGTCAGAGCAGTAATATAAGATATCTCTTTCCAGCATAAAAACTGTCGTGTCTACCATACAGGGGCCATTAAAAAAAAAAAAAAAAAAGCTTAACTAAATTCCTCTTAAGATGCTTCCTGGTAACCATTGACTAGCAAAGGTGATCAGCAAACAAAAGGTACATTTGTTACTAATTCAAGGCCACTTGGAAATTCTGTTTTTCCTTACTCAATTCAGTCAGTCCCAGCTAAAATGTAAACTCATTTGAAGCTGAAGAAAGGAAACAAAAAAATGTAAAAGTTTTAAAAAATAAACTGCTTCATCTAAAACGTTTATCCATAGCATTCATTAGATTAGCAACTGAAGCAAATAAAGTTTAGACATGTAAAAAGGCCCCAATTTTGTCAGAAATATAATTGGGATCCAACTGTCATTTACAAAGGGTGAGTCTGTGTTACTGTCTCATGGTTAAAATTCTAAAATAAAAGCAATAAGATCTTTGTGTGTGTGTCTGTGTGTTTAGGTGTGGTTACCAACACGTACATGTATTATGTTATATAATACGTTGTATTTACAAAGTAAAATCTGGAATAGTTGTCATAATAATACATATTATGTTATATATTATATATGTTACATAATACATGTAACATATTCATATAACAATATTATGTTAATGAATATAACATATTATTCATATAATATGAATACATATATAACATGTATTGTTATATAAGCTATATCTACACAGTAAAATCTTAAAACTGTATAAAGACATATATTCATGGTATATTCACAAAACATGAATAATGCATGTTATATAAAAGCACATGAATAATACATGTTAGGTAATAATATAATACGTTATCCTTTGGCGTACATTTTTTTTTTTTTTGAGACGGAGTTTCGCTCTTGTTACCCAGGCTGGAGTGCAATGGCACGATCTCGGCTCACCGCAACCTCCGCCTCCTGGGTTCAGGCAATTCTCCTGCCTCAGCCTCCCGAGTAGCTGGGATTACAGGCACGCACCACCGTGCCCAGCTAATTTTTTGTATTTTTAGTAGAGACGGGGTTTCAGCATGTTGACCAGGATGGTCCCGATCTGCTGACCTCGTGATCCACCCGCCTCAGCCTCCCAAAGTGCTGGGATTACAGGTGTGAGCCACCGCGCCCGGCCTGGCGTACATTTTTAACTGGATTTTGTATTTGTTTCTGCTGCATGTTTAAAAGTCATGAAACTATGAACTCAACTGGAAAACAATCTTTGCGTAACTCTTCGAAAAGTAGGACTAATTTAATATTATTGCTTTAATAAAAGCAGTAATAGTAGCTTCTGAGTTATAGGCAAAATACTCATGTATTTTATTTTAAGGTTCTTAAGCAAACAGCCGACATTCACAAAATACAAAACTGGTTAACAGGAAAGTAACTTGAAATGATGACTCGCTTTGTGTAGTATTTCAGTTTTCATAAGTAATCTAGGCGAATTGTTAAAAATGAGCAAATTAGGTAAACGTAAATGGAATGTTTATAAAAGAGCTTTTAATGTACTGTAAAATCATATGCTTGTGCTATGTTACATGAAATAATAAACACTCATCAAATATCTGGGTCATTTCCCTAAAAATATGAACAAATCGCTGAACATAAATATAAGTTGTTTTGGCTTCTTAAATATATTTGAGTCTATTAAAACACGTTTCTAAAAATTATAAAATGTTTCTTACTATAAAATGCTGATATGTGACAAAGAATTCAAAATTTTTGGCTTCCTAGGTGTTCACTAGAAATTAAGGTTACTAAGAATAAAAGCCTAATTAATTTATATATAATTCTATATACAAAATGTATTAGTCTGTTTTCATGCTGCTGATAAAGACATAACTGAGACCAGGTAATTTTTAAAGAATAAGAGGTTTAATGGACTCACAGTTCCACATGGCTGGGGAGGCCTCACAATCAAGGTGCAAGGCGAAAGACAAGTCTTACACCATAGCAGGTGGGAGAGTGAGAGCCAAGCAATAGGCGAAACCTCTTAGAAAACCATCAGATCTCAGGAGACTTATTCACTACCATGAGAACTTTATGGGGGAAACTGCTCCCAGGATTCAGCTCTCTCCCACAAGCTCTCTGTCACAACACGTGTGAATTACGGAAACTACAATTCAAGATGAGATTTGAGTGTGGACACAGCCAAACCATATCACAAAGTACACCAAAATAAGATGTGTTTTGATGAGAGAAATTACGAAGCATAAAAAATGTGTTCCTGAGAAAATAGAATAATTTTGTCTAGTTCAGAGGTTAAAGCTTGCCTCAAAAAGTAAATTTAGAATGGAAATAGAAATGAGATAGAAACCAGTAAGTAGGAGGGTAATGTGAAGTAAGTTATGGATATAAGAATGTATTTTTGGTAAGGACAGTTTAAAAGAAGAGAGAATTTTCTATGAGACAGAATCTTATGTGGTAAATTTTTATCTCAAAGTAAAATGACCAGTTATTTAATAAAGAGAAAGTAAAGGACAAAGGAGAAAGTTTAAGCATGTTGTGAGAGGTCTGAGTAAGTCATGATAAAGTTTCTGAAGGATGAATTCATAAAAGAAATTGTGGGTGTGATCAAGTTGCCTGTAATTAGAAGGGAATTATTTATAAGTCTTCCTAAAGATTGAGCTTTGATATTAAAAATACACTAAAACAAAACTAAAAATTTGATCCCCTATGTTAGAACAACCATGGTTTTCTTGAAATACTGATCTGCTCTCAGTAATACCACAGGAATTTCACATGTATATATAAATTTTTTTTTTTTTTGAGATGGAGTCGTGCTCTGTCCCTTAGGCTGGAGTGCAGTGGCATGATCTTGGCTCACTGCAACCTCCACCTCATGGGTTCAAGCAATTCTCCTGCCTCAGCCTCCCAAGTGATTGGGGCTACAGGCATGTGCCACCACACCTGGCTAATTTTTTGTATTTTCAGTAGAGACAAGGTTTCACTATGTTAGCCAGGATGGTCTTGATCACCTGACCTCATGGTCTGCCTGCCTCAGCCTCCCAAAATGCTGGGATTACAGGTACGAGCCACTGCACCTGGCTGAGATTATACTTTTTAATTCTGAAATCTGTGTCACTGCCATCTTCTGAACTGAGATTTCTAGTTCTGTAAAATTTCTTCCGGAGATCCATTTAATTTCCCTAGTTTAAGGTTAGAAATGTTATCTCCTTCATTTAGAAAGGTAATTTCACTTCTTGAGGCAAAGGTTTCCTCTGGAAACTTTTCAAATTTATATTTCAGAAGTTCAACTTTGCTGCATCTTGCTGCATGTGATTTTCAGGTCATACATCAATGCCTTCTGCTCTTCATCTTTCTACCCTTGAGAAGGCCTGGGATAACTCTCTCCTTTAAGTTTTCCATCCCTTCCTGTAACTTTCCCCGCACCCTACAGTTCTAGACTCTGCTATTATGGCTTGTCCATTAAATGTTTATCTTGAAGGTCTAAAAAGACAATGTTTTCCACCAGTATACCTTGATTTTGTACACTTGGCTTTTCTTGACATGTCTGAATTATCCCGTGTAACCAAGAAACTTCCCATGCTGTTACTAAAAGCCATGTATTCCCCTGCTCAAGGTACTGGTTTTCTTGTTTACATTCACATATAATACGGTGTATACTCATAACCTTGGACCCATTCTTTTTATGTCAGATTAAATTCAAGTACCCATTTTATCTCAGGTTGACTACCTGGTGATCTATACATTGGCCTCTCAAAAGCAAAAGCGATCACCCTGTGGAAGGTTTTTCTTTACTGTTTTAGTAACTGGCCTGAGAA
Organism: Callithrix jacchus; assembly: GCF_049354715.1. Taxonomy (NCBI): domain Eukaryota; kingdom Metazoa; phylum Chordata; class Mammalia; order Primates; family Cebidae; genus Callithrix; species Callithrix jacchus. The sequence continues at coordinate 204,131,108 of NC_133502.1, forward strand.
ACATTTTATATTTTATCAATATAATTTCCTGTGTTATCTTTATTCCATTTCTAATTACTTGGGAAAATGGAGCTTTGAAAGCACTAAGGTTCCATGTTGATAATCACTAGTTACATGAATGACTTATTACTTCACAGTAACTTCTCAAGTGTTTTCAACCTTTAAAAATCTTTGGCAGGTTTCCCTGAATCAAAATTCTGACTTAAGTTTTATTGACCTGAAATTAACTTTTGGATTTTTCAGAAGGGCCTCAAGAGTCTCAAAGAATGTATTTTTCATCTTGTAGAAATATTAAATGATCAGTCTTATTTTGTAAACTGCATGCTAAATGCTGTCAAATAATAAGTGATATTAGATAGTCTTTGGATTACATTTATGGGTATGTTCTCAAATTACATAAAATTCTTAAAAATCTAATATGACACGGCCGGGCACGGTGGTTCACGCCTGTAATCCCAGCACTTTGGGAGGCTGAGGCGGGTGGGTCACAAGGTCAAGAGATCGAGACCATCCTGGTCAACATGGTGAAACCCCGTCTCTACTAAAAATACAAAAAATTAGCTGGGCATGGTGGCGCGTGTCTGTAATCCCAGCTTCTCAGGAGGCTGAGGCAGGAGAAGTGCCTGAACCCAGAAGGTGGAAGTTGCGGTGAGCTGGGTTCGCGCCATTGCACTCCAGCCTGGGTAACGAGCGAAACCCCGTCTCAAAAAAAAAAAAATCTAATATGACACATTAGTTAACATTCTGGATGTTATGTTGTGTGGCACAAAAATAACTAAATTTCCATGCGAATTGGTGATTATCATGAACTCCCATCACATTTTTAGCCATGGGTATTCTAAGTTCTTATCCATAGCTATTATTTTGAATTATTCTTTAAAGGCATTTGCAAAAGATTTATGGAAGAGACTCTAACAAGTACTCTTAGATACAGGTTTCTAAGAACTTCAAGGTCAATGGGTTAAATGCAAATACGAACTCTCATGAAGAAACAAATTCATGAAACTACTAATCAAGCTCACAAAGAACAAAACTGAACTGCATGAGATTGACTGGAAATGTTTTTGACTATTATTTAAAACACTATTAGTTCTTCACTTAAATGTTTTATTTTGCAGATTTAAGGAATTTTTCTTCCCTAAGCTATCTATAGTACACAATGATTTGGTAAAGTATACTTCTGTGAACAAATGTGGAAGCAATTCCTTTTTCTCCCAATCTTATCTCTCTGAGGTTTGGAGAGATTCTGTGAGTATTCTTATTTTTTATGGCAATATGGTTCTTTTTACAAGTTCAGTAACATTTGCTCTCTCTGCTGGGCACAGTGGCTCCTGGCTGCAAGCCAGGTGGGCAGATCACGTGAGGCCCAGACTTTGAGACGAGCCTGGCATACATGGCGAAACCCTAGTCTCTACTAAAAGTACAAAAAAAGATTAGCCAGGCGAGGTGGCACATGCCTGTAAGCCCAGCTACTCAGGAGGCTGAGGCATGAGAACTGCATGAACCAGGGAGGTGAAGGTTGCAGTGAGCTGAGATTGCGCCATTGCACTGTGGCCTGGGTGACAGAGCGAAACTTCATTAAAAAAAAATTACTCTCTTTATAGCAGGATACAATTGAAACAATTGTTTATACTACCAGGGCTTTGAATGTCTTATCTGAGAATATGTATAAACTGTGTAACTTCTGGGGTTCTCAGCCTTAGAGTAAATGAGTAAAAACTGTCACTTCCTGGCAGGTCCAGAAACCTTAAAACTGTAGGTATAATCTAGAGTCTGTCTAGGGTTATCTTGTTACCCTCAGGAAGCTTTTATTTTTATTTTATTATTTTTTGAGACATAGTTTCACTCTGTCACCCAGGTACGTCACCAATCATAGCTCACTGTAACCTCCAACTCCTGCGCTGAAGTGATCCTCCCACCTCAACCTCCGTGGTAGCTACAACTACAGGCACTTGCCACCAGCCTAGCTTAAAAAAAGGTTATTAAATCTGAGGTTACTATGTGGTCAAATCACTATTCTTGCAGGCAATATTTGATAAAAACTACATTTGTTTTACAAACATATTTGTCTTACTCAATTTTTGGAAAAGTCAAAATAACTACAGGAAGAAAACGTCATGTTTCTAAAGAAAAGCAACAATACGTCCCTTATTAGATGACAGCTCTGTGCACTGTTTGGAAGTTCCTGTTATTTGCCTAGAGAGCAGGCTAGGTCTAAACTCATCTAGATTTCAACTATCCTACTTTACTCCATGCAGTTACCAAAAATGGGAATTTCTCTGTTTTGGAAGCCCTATAAGCTGAACTAGATGGATTTTTAAAAGCAAGTCTCAGGACCGATGTCTGGGCCACACAAAGTCCACCAAACTGCCTGATGCCATCACTGGAGACATTCAAACTGCAAACCAGGATGAGAAGCTAATTTTTTTCATGATGTAGACAACTTTTTTCAAGATGGCATAGCATGATTCTATATCATAATGATACAACGATGCCTACTTTGGCTGGGTGCAGTGACTCATGCCTATTATCCCAGCACTTTGGTAGGCCCAGGCGGGCAAAGCACAAGGTCAGGAGCTCAAGACCAGGCTGGCCAACATAGCGAAACCCCATCTCTACTAAAACTACAAAAAAATTACTTGGGTGTGGTGGCAGGTGCCTATAATCCCAGCTACGAGGAAGGCTGAGGCAGAAAAATTGCTTGAACCCAGGAGGCAGAGGTTGCAGTGAATACAGACTGAGCCACTGCACTCCACCCTGGGCAAGAGTATGAGACTCTGTCTCAGTAATAATAATAATAATAATAATAATAATAATAATAATAACGACCTTTTTCAGATGGTAGGATAATGGTCATTTTGTGTATTCAATTGGTTGTCTTTAAGCCTAGGTTTATTGTTCAAAGTCCTTATACAAACTGCTCTTGTCACATCACTATTAATTTTATTTTGTATTTTCCTCTTAAATTTTGTATCTGCTACTTGTTCAATTTTTTATAGAAGTACAAATCCTAACAGTATAATGCTGACCTAGTACTTTGAGATGGTGACATATGCCTACAGAACAGACTAATGGAATTTAATTAGGAATTCCAACTAGACAGCCTGGAGCACCCTGCTTAAACTTCCTTATTGCTTAAATGTGGTTAAAAGACCAGAAATCTGGGAGAGGTCCATTCTGGCACTGACAGACATGAAAAACCTAACTAAAAGGTGATCAGTGACACTTTTGGAGAAATATCTTGATCAAAAGGGGGAAATGTGAAAGTTGCCAAAATAAAAATGGAATCACTTATGCTAACAAAACCCTGACAAATAGAACCAGGGAAGGCCACAGAGAGAGGCTTTTCATCCATAAGTGTCTGGTAACAAGAATGACAACGAAAGACTCCACAAAAACCACAACCTTGCACAAATACCATCATAACTTCACACATACACAAAAAAATCCTTCTGCAGGCCCATCTGCCCAGCAAATGCCTACCTAGGACTGGTGTCACCTTTCTTACTGATCCTTTGGCCAAAGATAATTATCTCCAAACAATTATAAAATACTCTTTATTTTTCCTTTAAAAATCTTTCTCTTCCTTTACCTCCCCGAATATGCACACAGTTTGGTATGGCATGTGTATTCCCATTGCAACACACTATTCCAGAATAAACAGCATTTGTTTTTTTAGAGAGGATCTCTTTATTATATAGGCTGACAATACTTTAGAAATTTCTTTGTATGTCTGCAGAAAATTCTCGTTGTTATCTTATGCTTGAAAGATTATGATCCTAGGTATACACCTGTTATTGTTTCTTGGCACACTGAAGATATGCCTCACTTCCAATTTTCTCTATTATCTCCTGATAGTCCAATGAGACATATCCCAATTTTTTTGCTTCTTTCTCAGTTTTTCTCTTTTTCATTCTGTGTTGCATTTTGGGCAATTTCTTATACCTCTTCCAGTTCACTAATTCTCTCTTCAGCTGTGTTTAAGCTACTGCTTAACATATCCATTTAATTTCAATAATTGTATCTTTTACTTCTAAAAATACTATTTAATCCAACTAGGGCTATTCATTTTTTGAGAATCTATTCCTTCATCCTACTTTCAATATTCATTTTTTATTTCTACATGTAATAAAAATACTTACGTTTTATATCAGGTAAGTCCAATATTTGCAGTCTTTCAGACTTAACTACAGTCTTCAGTTTTTACATTTTTTCAGGGTAGCTTACTTCCCTGTGTGTTTTGTGATTCCTGAGAACCTTGCTTTCCTTGTAACTTCCCCCAAGACATTCTGAAGTCTTGTTTTAAGGATATTCTTCTGAATCAGATTTATGTTAGTTTCTGCCAGGTGCCCAGCAAATTTTTAGTTTTTTTCTTTCCATTGTTGCTACCACACATATAATTTCAGCCCCCAAAATAATATGAGCATAGGCTTAAAATAAATTCTCAAAGGAAACATTTATCCCTTATTCTACCTAAAACCAAGGATGAAAAAGACAACCTCTACTGTCTTCTTCTACACTCTGAGTTTTATTTAACTGTTTATCCACTGAGGATATTACTCTTTGTGGATCCTGACTCTATATGAGGGTCTTCTAACTGTCTTTCTTCCTGTGGGCCTAAGGTCCTATGTATAGTATTTCAGCAGAATAATTATATGCTTTGCCTGTCAGCCTACTTACTGTCCCTCTGTAATGCATGATAGCATTCCCTCGTTTGAACAATAAAGTATACAGTTACCTATTGAGAAAAACCACTGTTTTTCTACACTCTGACATAGAACACTTCTGATGTCAGATATTGTGTGGTTATTGTCCTACAAAGACCAGTTCTCCCACAATAGTTGGGTATCCTACAATTTAACACAACAGTGACACTACTTCCTTGACAAAAGCATCAGACTCCACAGGTCAGTGGGCTTAGTCCCATGAGACTGCCCATTTCAGATGCCAGTTTCAAGGCCAGGCCTCCTGTCTCTGACACATTTGCTGTCAATCGAGGATTCCTATGATCCCCTCCCTGGGTTCCATAATTTACTAGAATGGCTTCTGAAACTCTGGGAAACACTTATGCTTACCAGTTTATTATCAAGGATGCAACGTGGAGACAACAGCCAGAGAGAAGAGGTAAGCAGGGCAAAGTATGGGGGTATGGAGCTTCCATACCCTCTCTGGGCACACCACCCTGCAGAGACAATGGTGTTCACCAACCCAGAAGTTCATCAAATCTTGTTATTCGAGAGTGTTCATAGAGCTTGATCTCTGTCTAGCACGCCCTCCTGGCTTCCCAGAGGTCCTTGGAACTTTCACTGGGGAAGTTCTAACTAACTCTCCAATCGCTTGGTGTTTCCATCTTGAGGCTCTCCAGGGGCCCTACTCCAAGACACCTCATTAGCATAAACTCAGGTGTGACCCAGAGGGGCTCATATATGTAATAAAAGATGCTCTTACCACTCAGGAAATTTCAAGGGTTTTAGGAGCTCTGTGTCAGGAACCAGGGACAAAGACTAGATTTCTTATAATAGCAGGGTTGCCTTTAAACCAGGCTCCCTCCACCAGGGATCACCCCCTCCAAGGGCAAAGGTGACATCCAGGTGCCCTTTGCCATCGTTTTGGATTCAGTCTGTCATTGTTTCTGGCCTTCGCTTTCTTTACTTGCTTTACGAACCAATCAGTTTTGCTCTCAAAACATGTAACACATTTTTAAATCCAGCATTTTTACATATTCTTTACAGGTTTGTTTTATTTCGCCCCCCAATCCAAACTTTTTAATCCATGATATTCTTGACAATATTCCTATTTCTTCTCTTTTCCTTATTTCTTTTTTTTTTTTGAGACGGAGTTTCGCTCTTGTTACCCAGGCTGGAGTGCAAGGGCGCGATCTCGGCTCACCGCAACCTCCGCCTCCTGGGCTCAGGCAATTCTCCTGCCTCAGCCTCCTGAGTAGCTGGGATTACAGGCACGCGCCACCATGCCCAGCTAATTTTTTGTATTTTTAAGACAGGGTTTCACCATGTTGACCTGGATGGTCTCAATCTCTTGACCTTGTGATCCACCCACCTTGGCCTCCCAAAGTGCTGGGATTACAGGCTTGAGCCACCGTGCCCGGCCCTCTTTTCCTTATTTCTAACAAGTACATGATATATAGAAGGAACTGAAAAAATGCCAATTGAAAGAATGAATGGTACAGGTACCTCTGTTTTAAATACTTTCTAATATTTTGCAATAAATTTCAAGTGCAGTTAAAAAGTTCTTTCTTGCTAATGCTGTAATTTCACTCCTGGAAAGGTAAGCTACAACAATATGGAAGGAAAGAGCTTTATGGACAAAGCTGTTCATTAAGATTTAATTTATATTGATGAAAATGTGAAAACAAGTAAGGTCAAGGGAGTGGCCAGGTAATAGACTAATAGTAACTACTGAATATGATGCTCATTAACAACATGTGGCTGACCCAGAAAATGCTTACGAAATAAATGAAAAGCAGAAAACCACATTTAACATGTATTATGACTATAATATAAGACATAATACCCACATGGGGACATGGACCAGAAGCCAACTAGGAAAGACTAATTTATTAGAAAAGCTAGCTTTGCAATCCTTTTTCCTTTTTAAAACTTGCAATGCATGTAAACTTTATATGAAACAAACTCTTTAAGGATGCATTTATCTACTCCTCTGTGATACAACCTGAGAGGCTAATGCCCTTGGTGTCAGACAAGCCTGTGTTCAAGTTTTTGTTCTGCTGAATAGTTGTGGTCAATTCTTTACTCCTTCCACTTTAGGGAGGGAATTCTGACATACCCCTTAACTCAAACTCCCTACTCAAAGTAATCCTATGGGCTCAGCCATACGATTACTTTGGCCAATGAGGGATATTAGCAACAATGACTCAAGGTTTCCTCCTGTGTATTAGGGCTGCCTCTGCCCCCTCTGCCTCACCATGAGAAGACACCATACTGGCCTGCTGAGGGGACAGAGGACACCAGAGGACAGCCAAGCTGCCCCAGTCACCAGACATCCCATCTGAAGCTGACCACAGCCACTCTGTTAAACCAGTAAAAACAGAACCATCCTGCCGGGCACGGTGGCTCACACCTGTAATCCCAGCACTTTGGGAGACTGAGACGGGCAGATGACCAGGTCGGGAGTTTGAGACCATCCTGGCCAACATGGTCAAATCCCATCTCTACTAAAAAATATAAAAAACTGCTGGGTATGGTGGTGTTCGCCTGTAATCCCAGCTACTCAAGAGGCTGAGGCAGGAGAATCACTTGAACCCATAAGGTGGAGGTTGCAGTGAGCCAAGATTATGCCATTATACTCCAGCCTGGGTAACAGAGCGAGACTCTGTCTCAAAAACAAACAAACAAACAGACAAACAAACAAAAACAGAAGCATCCAATCAGCCTATAAACTCATCAGATAAATAAATGGTTGCTGATTTAGGCCACTATCAGAATAGCTTGTTATGCAGCATTATCTATAGCAGCAGATGACTAATCCACCCTGTCGTCTTCCTCTTTCTAGAGCCAGGACCATCCACAATGTTTGGTACCTAGAGAGTGGCGATGAAGGCTTTTTCTGTCATTGCCCCCACTCTGAGGAAGAATAAGACATTTGTGCCTGCGTCTCCCCCACTCACCCACCCACGCCTGTCATTACACGTGTCATTTTTTAAATACCTACTTCTTTGCACATTTCTCTCCTGAAATGACTTGGAAGCAGGTTATTCACATCCACATCTATAGCACCTGGCACAGAATGGGCCTTCAATAAACGTTTTTGCTTAAGTTGAATGAATTAATTTGGGGAGCTGACATGAACTAAAAGAGCCAGCAGCAGATGGCAAGAAGAATAACCACATAAGCTGGTTCTTATGCCAGAAAGCCCAAATACAGGTGGAAAAAACCCAACGCCTCACAAAGATGAAAAGCATACTCGTTCTGCTCTCCTCTGTCCTTATCTGTCACCACATTGCACATAAACCTCCCAGCCATCCATGCCCCTGGGAGGTCCCCTCAGCCCACCTCACCCTACCTCCGGGGATGTGCCTATCTTGACCCTACCTTTAGATCAGACACGTCTCTGTAGCACTGCTCGGAGCGGGTGTGGTCTGACAGCTGCACATTCCAGAAGCAGGGGAGTTGGTACACAAGGAAGGGGTTTTGTTTGATGACAGCGTTGAAAATATCCTGGGGGATGAAAGCCAAAGACACAGTCAAGACAGTCGGGTGGCCCAGAGGCCCATTTTGGCTCTCAAGGCACCGCATCCCCTGTGACAGGGCTTCTCTTGAGCCTCCTGCTCTGAACACAGGCTGGCTCACGCTGTGGGGCATCTCCCTTGCCCATTATCTCTAGGAATCAAGCAATAATGTTTGGCTAGATATGGGGGAACGCCCCAGGCCGACTAGAAGCTCCACAGTACTGCTGGTCTCATAAAGCCCTATCTAATGAGCTCACACGTGCAGACATGGGGTGTCTTCCCTACCCTTGTCGGCATATAATAAATGGAATCTCCTTCCCCTCTTGCCTCTAGGCAGGAGCCCTGGGTTATCTATTCTGAGCCTCCTGGAGAGGAAACTGCATGATGACAAGTAGACCCACTCATTCAGGGACTGAGACAAATTACAGATCCTCCCTTTCAGCAGCGCTTCCTGGGCCCGCGGTGGACTCGGTGATGGATGCTCCTTGGATTCCTGCAAGCCATGGTGCCCAGGATACATACTCTCCATTTCGAAATCCACCCATGACTTGTCTAGAGAGGTTTTACCTTTTTTGGGCTCTTCTCCAAGCTCTTGCACCATGCCATACTTATTAACTAACTGCTGACAGGTGGCGCCAGGAGGTGAATTATGGGCCTTCGTGGCAGAAGATGGCTGAATAAATGATCCTCACTGGACACGGGTATACAATTGCTAGCTTTGGGGGACATGCTTAAGTCACTGTGACCTGACTTGAAATATGAGGATGGTGGACGATTTTCCCCTCAGGTTTAAAGCAGCTACCTAGGTATTATTTTTTTTCTTAAACTCATTCATTATACTATATCTAATGTTTGAAAAGGGAAATCAGTTTCTGGCTGCTTGGGAAATACTGAATAATACTGCTTAAAAAATAATAAAGTAATCATGCAAAGTTTCTTGCTCCCTCCATATTATGAAATTTTGCAGGCATTAGACGAACCAGGAAATTGCATTTTGAACAAAAAACATGCAGAGTGAGCTGGCTCTCTGGATGAAAAGAAAAGGGTGAAATGCAGAAAACTCACAGAAATCATCTTTGTGCCTTCAGACAGCTACCCGTGCCACAGGAAGATGAAAATTTAAATGAGTGATCGTGGTAGAGTCAAAGTCAGCTGGAGCCCTCTGCCTTTCCTGGGGTGGTTAAAATGAGGACTTGGCTTTTTAAAAATGAGTATTTGTGGCTGGACACAGAGACTCACGCCTGTAATCCCAGGACTTTGGGAGGCTGAGGTGGGCAGATCATCTGAGGTCAGGAGTTCGAAACGAGCCTGACCAACATGGAGCAATCCCATCTTTACTAAAAACATAAAAGTTACCGGATGTGGAGAATCACTTGAACGCAAGGGGCAGAAGCTGCTGTGAGCCGAGATCATGCCACTGCACCCCAGCCTGGGTGACAGAGCAAGACTCCATCTTAAAATAAAATAAAATAAAACAAATAAATAAAAATGAGACTTCAAGGAGTTTCTGAGGCTGCCTGTATAGCAAAGTGCTTTCCAGGCAGTTTATCCTTTCTATTTAAATGCATTTCCCTTGAGTAAAGGGACACTATTACAGCATCTAAGCAAGAGGTTTAGATTAAAGGTTATTAGACTCTATTTGCCAGGGAGGCAAGTGAAGTCTTGCCTGGGAAACACACTGTGGTATTCTGGCGTACCAGAGAGCAGGCCCTGTGCACTCCACCTGGCAATAAAGAGGGCACCAACATCTACTTATGAGTCTGCGTCAACAGACTATAAGCTCTATGAGGGCAGATGCTGCACCCTTTGTCTGTCTCTGTCATCCTCTTTCTGAACTTGGCTCCTGGTATACACAGTGCTCAGTGAAAGTCTGCAGAATGAGCAAATGAATGAACAAGGGGAGGCACTAAGGAGTTAAGCTGCTGTCTTAGACTGGCAAGTATAAGGCAGCTGTATCAGAGCACAGAGGGTCACGCAATATGTAAACAATTCAGACCCATTTACTTTTAAAGTTTTTTTTGAGAACCACCACCAGTGCACTCAGGAGTAGCTGGACCTTCTAACCTGGGCACTCACCTGGTCAGCTAAGGATGTAGACAGCATGCCCATGAGCTCCCTCTCTGCCGTCAGCCTCCACATCTGCTCCCATTTCATCTTCCGCAGCTTGTCCAGAAGTAACAGGATCACCCCTGGGCAGAAGCACACGATCAAAGAGGAAATTTAAAAAAAATAAAAAAGTAAGGGGGAGAGCTAGGCACGCCTACTCAGAGCACAGCCACAGCCTCTCGAGGATGACTGCCTTATGCAGGCGAGAGGCCTACGCACTGCTGCAGATGAGTCTTCCTTCCAAAAATTCTTCCAGTGAGGCTTCACAGTCTGGGGCACCTGTTTTGGAGATGAATACATCTAGGTTCAAGCCTAAGACCTGCCAATTACTCTACAGGAGATGTGAAACCATCTCTCTGAGACCTCCTCATTATATGGAGATTGGTAACACAGACCTCCAAGGACTGTTTGTAAGGATAAGTGAGAGGGGCAGGCAGGGCCTAGCACTGTCTGGAAATGGACAGAGGTGGTGGCTGCAAAACAGTGTAAATGGACTTCATGCCACTCAACTGTACATGTAAACATGGTTAACATGGTCAATTTATGTTGTGTGTGTGCACGTGTGCGTGTGTATAGATATTTTTTTGAGACGGAGTCTCACTCTGTCACCCAGGTTGGGGTAGAGTGGCACAACCTTGGCTCACTGCAACCTCCACCTCCTGGGTTCAAGTGATTCTCCTAACAGCCTACTGAGTAGCTGGGATTACAGGTGCATGTCACCACGCCTGGCTAACTTTTGTATTTTTAGTAGAGAAGGGGTTTCATCATGTTGGTCAGGCCGGTCTGGAACTCCTGACATCGTGATCTGCCTGCTTTGGCCTGTCAAAGTCCTGGGATTACAGGTGTGTACATTTAGGCTTTGCTGAATGGTTAAGAACCAACTATCTACCATCAGGTCAGTTAGAGCATGCAGAAAAAGCCCAGAGCACAGAACAAAAAAAAGCCATGGGAATTTCCCTGCAGGCCACCGCAGTCGATTTGGTGGGTGGAATTGTAGCACCATGGGCCCTCCAAATCAATCCTCTTCAGGATGCTTAGCTCGGCAGAATGGCCAGTGGGGGAAACTAAAGGCAGATGAACAATGAACTTAGTTGAAACCAGGTACCCGCATTTCTAAGACTCTAGGAAAGAAACTGATTTCCCCAAACCACATATAAATATCAACTCTAAGGCTTTTTACTTATTCCAGTGGCACATATTCAGAAAAAAGGCATATTCACCATTTAGTGAAAGGTGTTTGGTCAGGTAGAGCTGAAAAAAAGAAGTATATATATGGTTATGGGAAGAATGGGGTAACACACAGAGATCTGAACTTGTAAGTCTGAAGGGCAAATCAGATCTGGTGCACAGTTCCTTTGGGCTTTGTCAGGTTTTTTCCACATCCTATTATCATTTCCCCTCATGCTTCCCGAAATCTCTACAACACAGATTTTGTTATCCTTATTTTATGGGTGAGGAAATTGAGAGGCTGAATCAGACACTTGTCAATTCACAGTTCAAAAGAAGCTACGCCAGATGCCTAATTCCAAAGCCAGCGCTCGTTCCACTCAACCACATAGAGCAGAGCCCCCGCAATGTCACTTTGGTGCCACGGGATTCAGGTCAATGCTTCTCTTCTGTTGACTTTCAGTTTCCATGCGTCTTAAATGAGGACAATGCTACTTGCCCTATACAACTCAGAAAACTGTCATGTGCTCTTGTGGTAGGCTGGGTCAACCATCACCATCAAAACAACCGGATCTGTAGCATGTGCCAGTTGCCAAGGTGTAAACACTCCCATCACTGCTAATTTCAAGCCAGCAATGTGATGTCACTGAACGAAACAAGTTGGGGAGGAAGGACACTGGAAATTGTTCACCATAAATGTATTGTCTGATTGTTTTACTCAGATAAACAATCAGGGTTGGGGGTGGCGTAGAAAGAAAAGAAACATTGACAAAGTTACAAAACAAGAGAATATAGTGATGTAAGTCACTGGTGACTGATTTAAGAAAATAGATTGCAGCCAAGAAGCTGGGCGTGGTGGCTCACACCTGTAATCCCAGCAGGAGGATCGCTTGAACCTGGGAGGCAGATTGGAGTGAAATGTGCCACTGCACTCCAGCCTGGGCAACAGTGTGAGACTCTGTCTCAACAAAAAATTTAAAACGCCAGTGAGATTGGTGAAAGTAGGGAAGCAAAGTAAGTAGAACTCTGTTTCCATGAGTTCACACATAGTAGCTACTCAATAAATAATTGTTGGATGAATGAATAAAAGAAATGTAAAAGGCATTTTAAATTTAGAATCTGTGGACTCAGTAACAGCCAATTGGAAGAGAAAAGGAAGATGGGGTAGTTGATATTTCAAGACAAGGAGCCCCTTCAACGCGGCAATCCCTGTCCAGCTTTGGAAGCTGTACCCTAGCTAAGCTCTCGGACATGAATCAAGATTAGGATATTTACCACAGCATTGTTTGTAATGACAGAAACATAATAAACAGGATAAATCTGTCAGCCTCTGGAGACCAAGCTGAGAACTAATGTTTTTAAATGGTGTGAAGGCTTGGTGAGTGCTAAGTTGGCAGATGTGATTTGCCAGGCTGCTTGAAAAGTGGGGATGTGGCTGGGAGCGGTGGCTGACACTTATAATCCCAGCACTTTGGGAGGCCGAGGCGGGTGGATCACGAGGTCAAGAGATCGAGACCCTCCTGGTCAACAAGGTGAAACCCCGTCTCTACTAAAAATACAAAAATTAGCTGGGCATGGTGGCACATGCCTGTAGTTCCAGCTACTCGGGAGGCTGAGGCAGGAGAATTGCCTGAACCCAGGAGGCGGAGGTTGTGGTGAGCTGAGATCGTGCCATTGCACTCCAGCCCGGGCAACAAGAGCGAAACTCCGTCTCAAAAAAAAGTGGGGATGTCTAAAACAGATGAGTAAATGCAGAAATGCAGGACCATTCTCCCAGTTTGCCAGTCTTTTCTTTCGTGTGACTTTAATTTTTAAAATTATGAAGTATTTCAAAACAACAAAAAAAGCACAGAAACTAATACAATGAATACCCACCACCTAGATACAATAGATGCGAATGCACTGCCACATTTCCTATTAAAAACTTAAAGCATTCCAGATAAATCTGAAGTTCATCTCATTCTACCTTCTCACTTCCTCAAAGGGAGACAGTATTGTGTGAGGTCTGTGTTTGATTTCTATGCATGTTTTTACGTTAGGATCCTCTATGCGTTTAGTAACAATACATGGTATTTTTAGTGTGTTTTGGATTGCACATTTCCTATGTCACCCGCTGTTCTGTCTTTAAGATTCAATCACATTAGTGTTTCCTATCTTGTTTACTCACATTTCACACATATAACACAAGTGACTTTTGCATTCCCCTCCTGAAGGATATTTCGGTTGGTTATTATGTTTCCGTGTCATAAACAATGCCGTGGTAAATATCCTAATCTTGATTCATGTCCGAGAGCTTAGCTAGGGTACAGCTTCCAAAGCTGGACAGGGATTGCCGCGTTGAAGGGGCTCCTTGTCTTGAAATATCAACTACCCCATCTTCCTTTTCTCTTCCAATTGGCCGTTACTGAGTCCACAGATTCTAAATTTAAAATGCCTTTTACATTTCTTTTATTCATTCATCCAACAATTATTTATTGAGTAGCTACTATGTGTGAACTCATGGAAACAGAGTTCTACTTAATTTGCTTCCCTATTTTTACCAATCTCATGGGTGGTTTTTTTTTTTCTTTCTTTTGAGACGGAGTTTCGCTCTTGTTACCCAGGCTGGAGTGCAGTGGTGCGATCTCGGCTCACCACAACCTCCGCCTCCTGGGTTCAGGCAATTCTCCTGCCTCAGCCTCCTGAGTGGCTGGGATTACAGGCACATGCCACCATGCCCAGCTAATTTTTTGTATTTTTAGTAGAGACGGGGTTTCACCATGTTGACCAGGATAGTCTCGATCTCTTGACCTGGTTCGTGATCCACCTGCCTCGGCCTCCCAAAGTGCTGGGATTACAGGCTTAAGCCACCGCACCTGGACTCACGGGTGTTTTAAAATTAAAAAAATATTTTTTTTCAGCCTGTTGTCCAGGCTGGAGTGCAATGGCACAATTCACTCCAATCTCTGCCACCCAGGTTCAAGCGATTCTCCTGCCTCAGCCTCTCAAGTAGCTGGGATTACAGGCACCCGCCGCCACACCCGGCTAATTTTTCGTACTTTTAGTAGAGACAAAAAACGTCTCTATGTTGGCCAGGCTCGTCTCAAACTCCTGACCTCAGGTGATCCACCCACCTTGGCTTCCCAAAATGCCGGGATTACAGGTGTCAGTCACCACTCCTGACACATCTCATGGGCTTTATTCAACACATTAATTCAGCATATATTTGCTGGAGGTGTAGCTTTCAATCTTTGCCAGGCCCTTTTGTGGAAACACACATAAGACCCGGACACCATTAGGATTCAATGTGATGGCTACAAACACTGAGAACATGTGTTGCTTATGAAGAGAGCTCACAGGAGGGACGCCTAGGTGGCCCGGGCTAGGACTGGTCAGGCAGTTGGGAAGGGTGTCTGAGGAAACAGCATGGACAAAGGTGTGGAGGCAGGAGACGTATGACAAGATTGGACTATGAATGTACTATGGACATATGGTTTCATTAGCCGGCTTAGGCGAATGCCAGGACAGGAACCTGAACACAAGAGCAGGCAATGGATCACTCTTGTTGGTTTTTGTGAGACAGAGTCTTACTCTGTTGCCCAGGCTGGAGTACAGTAGTGGCACAATCTCAGCTCATTTACAACCTCTGCCTCCCAGGTTTAAGCGATTCTTGTGCCTCAGTCTCCCAATGGGACCACAGGTGCCCATCACCGTGCCCACCACCATGCCTGGCTAATGTTTTTTGTATTTTTAATAGAGACAGGGTTTCACCATGTTAGCCAGGCTGGTCTCGAACTCCTGAACTCAAGTGATCCACCCACCTTGGCCTCCCAAAATGTTCTGGGAACATATAAGCCACCACATCCAGCTGACACTGTCTACTTTTAATCATAGGTCCTGCATTCAGAAGTTATTTCTTCTATAATTCATATCAAATTGTTTTTATCTGAGCATCTGCTTTCGTTCTATTCATTGGTTAACTGGAGACTTGGAAGTTTTAATAACACAGTCCTTGTTCTCAGGGAGCAAGGCCTGATAGCGACAGGAGACAGGTAATCACAGAAACGCAAAGCACTGTGTTAAGTGGCAGGTGGAGGAGAACTATGGGAGCTGGGGTACAGGGAAACTGACTGTGTCCTGAGAGAAGCATTAGGGAAGGGCATCTTGAAATAAATCATGTCTGCACTGACACTTAAAGATAAAAAGGGTACAGAAGTGAGAGATAGGAGAACAAAGGTCAAACCAGACAGGCTTCTCTCTTTAGGACACTGATTTCAAAGGAATGGACTGCTGAATATCTAGCAAGTACCAACTATTTTCCCCCACAGTTGAACTGTAGACCTCGAAAGATAATGACCCATTTACCCCTCTTCTCCCAAGAAAGTAAATTTTAGAAAGGCTGCATAACATTGTCTAGCATGGGTGAAGACATCTGCCTTTGCTCATAAATCTGTAATTAACCACAGGTTATTCCTAAAACAAATATCCTCACATTCTTGGAGTGATAGAGCAGAATGAATTCTGGGCACACAGCCTTTTTTTATTTTGTAGCTACCCCAGAAGGGGAAGTTAAATCGCATATAAAGAAAAACCTGCAGTGGACTTGGAAAACATACTCCTGGCTCTGAGTCCTGATAATACGATTCTTGAAAAAGTCATGTGTTTCTAAGGTTCAGATCCTTATTTGTAATATAGTGACAATCCCACATTAACTCCAAGGTGATTCTGAGGAACAAAAAAAATGGGGGTCAGGCGTGGTGTCTCATACCTGTAATCCCAATATTTTGGGAGACCGAGGCGGGTGGATGTCCTGAGGTCAAGCATACCAGCCTGGCCAACATGGCAAAACCCCATCCCTACCAAATACACAAAAATGAGCAGGACATGGTGGTGGGCACCTGTAATCCCAGCCATTTAGGAGGCTGAGGCAGGAGAATTGCTTGAACCTGGGAGGCAGAGGTTGCGGTGAGCCAAGATCGCGCCATTGCATTCCAGCCTGGGCAACAGAGCGAGACTCCATCTCAAAAACGACGATGACAATGATGACATCGACAATAACCTTTAAAGCATCTGGTACACTGGAAGAATATCACCCATCAGTACTGCAGTAAGAGTTACTAATAGATGATTAATGCCAGCACTTAGTAAATAATTTCTCCCTTTAATCCACTGATTATTCTAATAATCTTCAAAATCCCTGTCAGTGTGGAATGCACTGGGCAACTTGAAATATCTGCAATATTTTGAAATATTTCCAGGCCCAGAGCCTTCTTAGTCTTCTGAAAATAGTTGGCTTATGGTGTCACAGCCTACACGCTTCGGAGACCTCGAGGTTATTCCAACTGGCAGCTAAGAGATACATCCAAAGGAAGGAAACAAATAATCATAAAGAAAAGAAAATCCACTGTATGGGAAATTATGTGCATAAATGATATTCTTAAGCAGTTAAGAAGTCTGTTTAGGATGTGAAATATAATCACCATATTGATATGAGCTTATAAGACTATCTGCCTATTTCTTCAAAGGTTAGAAGTTTGCATCCAGCTCGTAAAAGACTTGAGAAAGCATCTCCAGGAGAAACAACTCTAGTATCGACCTTGCTCCTATGGGGCTCTGGAGATATCCTAATTAATGGCTGTAAAGGGCTTCCAAAATATGAAGTGGTACAAAAAGGCTTAATAAATGACAGTTACAGAAACTATACGTTTACTAATTAAGGCACCTAATTATCTCTCACTGAACTTGCATAACTCCCACCGGAATATAAATCATGTGCATTCGTGCAAAGCAGAAACAGGATTTTTAAGTGAGATACTGCTTGACATTATGAAAATGGCTCGATTTGAACTGGAGCCTTTCAAGCTGAAACAACACAGATATGGCTTTGGAATGCGTGCCCCAAATCAGACTTTTGACACTCCTTTCTGCTGTAAGGAGGAAGACGTGCCAAAAAGCCTGGCATTGGCCTCTGCCTGGCATTCGCTGCTGCCTGATCCTCCCATTCCCATCCTTGTCGTCCGAGTCTGGGAGCTTGGAGCAAGCCCTTTGCCCCTGAGTGCTCTGCACAGAGGCAACATGCCTTAAATTTGACAAGGACTGCCAAGGGAGCTGTCTGGGATACATGTGACCGGTATGGCTTTACCTACAGCTGTTGTGCTGGGTGCACAGAGATCAACGCTAAATAAATAAATGAATGAATAAATTAAAAATCAAAGGATTCTCTTGTGAACATCTGGTCAAGTGGTACGGCTTTTCATCTGTGGATCAGAGGGCAGCGTTTCCTTTTTCCCAAATGGAGTATGTAGCCATAGCTCAGTAGTCAAGATGGCAGGGAAAGAAAAGCAGGTATCTGTGCAGAGAGCAAAGTGAGAATAATGCTTTTTTTTTTTTTTTAATGAGCTAGGTATTATTTTTTCTAGTGTAATTGCAGAAAAAAAGAGAACCAGCTAAAAAGGGTGACAAGGATCATGATATCCACCATCTATCAAGCAACTGCTGTTACTAGAGAGAAAACACTGAACTTAGATGACTTCTAATTCTCATGACAAACTTAGATGGGATTTATGGTAGATGGAATTATCTCCATTTTACAGATAAAGAAACTAAAGCTCCCATTTGGCTAATGTGTGGCAAAATAAATTTCAGTCTTTGATTTGTGGTCTGGACCATACCATGTTGCCTCCTGAAGGTGTGTGTGCGTGTCTATGTACATGCTAATAACTAAATATGGTGAGGCCTTGCTGAATCAGGAGCCTAAAGCCAAAACAAAAGAGGATCTCCTGGAGGAGCAGCAAGTTAATGTTTGAAGCACTCTGAGAAGACCACAGGCCATAACCAGATTGCTTCTGTAAAAACCGGGTCCCAATTATTACAAAAGGCCAGGAAAACTAGGGTTTCCCTGAGGACAGTATGGTGTGAAAAGGAAGCTGCAGGCCTCGGGTAGGGCCTGATTCAAGATTAGTGATAGTGGGTAACTGGATGGAGCCAAGAAACATTCAAGTCAGGACACTATGTCAGAGCTAACTGATGTCAACTTGCCCTCCTGTGTGTTAGGAAGATTCCCTTCTTTCTGCATCTGAAAATCTGCAGGTAATTTCACAGAATGTACAGGACTACTTCTTGTAGGAAATCCTTTTTTTTTTTTTTTTTTAGACAGTGTGGCTCTGCTAGCCAAGCTAGAATACAACGGCACGATCTCGGCTGACTGCAACCTCTGTCGTCCGGGCTCAAGCAATTCTCCTGCCTCAGCCTCCCAAGTAGCTGGGATTACAGCGGTGTGCTACCACACCCGGCTAATTTTTGTATTTTTAGTAGAGATGGGGTTCTACCATGTTGGCCAGGCTGGTCTCGAACTCCTGACTTAAGGTGATCTGCCCACCTCAGCCTCCCAAAGTGCTGGGATCACAGGCATGAGCCACTTCATCTGGCCGGCAAGAACTCTTTAAAACTTTTTCAGCAAAGGGGAATTGCCTTAAGCTTGCATTATGAAAACTTAACTGTTTAAGAGAAGGTGCTGCCGCTATTCCCTCCCTGGCCTGCTATCATTCTTTAGCCAAGCTAAAGAATGTAGCTAGAATTGGGTGGGTCAATTCAGACCACATGCTTCCTTGGCTCAGGAGGAGAAAGTAGGGCCCAAAGTGCCTGCATACCTCCTTTGAATGAGGTTCAGAGCAAGTTTCAGGGTAAACCTTTTATTCCTAAACTTGGTGCTCCTCACAGTGTATCATTCTGTAGGATGCTAGTAAGTATAGGAGATGACTTATTAGGGTTAAAGTTAAACAGGGTTTGATATATCAATATGCACAGTGAATCAATCTCAAAGGTGGTTACGGCTTCCAACGTTGTAGACTGATTTGCCCCCTTTCCCTAAGGAATGGAATAGGATATCGCTTCTCCCTTCAGCTTGAGTCCTCACTGGCTTCTGTCTGCGCTTCCTCAGCTCTCCACCTGTAAAGCAAGAGCCACTACATGAAAATGAAGATTTGCTCCTTAGTCCTTCAGTGGTTTTTGAGGCTTTGCTGGTTTGAACCAGAGAAACCCTAAGTGGGCACAAAGCAGTGGCTCAGCAGGAAGCTCTGGGGAACCCACAGACTCTCATCCCAGAAATGCTGATGAAAATCACCCTCACAATCACAGCCTTCCTCCCTTCCGCTCTGAAGCACTCGAGTTCTCTTCTGATTCATGACCCAACAGAAAGTAAGTTTATTAAAAATCACTTAATTTAAAATCCCCTGCTGATTTTCCCTGGGACTCACTTTTGATCATATAAATGAAAAAGGTTCTGCAATCTACTTTTTGCTTTGAATTATTTCTTCCTGAAAGATCTTCGAGGTAGGGGGGAGGGAGAAAGGGAGAGAGGAAAGGAGGGAGGGGGCAAAGGAGAGGGAGGAGGGAAGAGAGAGAAAAATGGAAATCCTTCCATTTCCAACCTTTGCTGAACTGGATGGGTTTTCCTCAAGTGTGAATGGCGTGGAGGTGGCCATCAACTCACTCATTCATTCAATAAATATATATTTTAGCAACTTGTACATGCCAGGCACAAGGTACACAGAGACAAAGAACACAGTGGTCCTGCTTGAGAAAGCTCAGAGGTGTTATGGGTGCTCAAATAGTGGTATGTTCTAGGCAGACAGGGTGGGCTCCCAAAGGAGGGTGTGGCTGGATCTCATGTTGCAGGAAGTGATCCTTTTAGACAACACCACTTCAGCCTTCCTCTTTATCTCACTGGACAGAAACCATTCGGTTGAGTTTGTGACAGAACTAAGAACGCAAAGGGTTTGGTAGCTGGCAAATACTTTCAACTAAGGCTTGCAGAGTACTTTTGTTTCTTGCTTTAATAAGCAAACTTTTCATTAGAGTGTAGTGTACATTCAGAAAAGTGCCTAGATCATAACTGCATAGGTTGATGAATTTTCAGAAACAGAATAACTAGAACCCAGACCAAGGAACAAAACGTCGCTAGATCAGAATCCCCCTTACAGTCAAAAACACACCTGCTCTCTTGCCATCATCTCTCCTTTTTAACCATTTCTGAGCTTTATATGCTTTGAATCATACAGTACATACCCTTTGTGTGACTGCTCTCCTGGCTCAATATTACGCTTGTGAAATCCGTCCATCCTGTGCATGCAGCTGTAGTCTGCTCATCTTAATGCTATATAATAGCCTATGGCATGAATATATCTTACTTCACCCATTATGTCACTGATGGAGAGCTGGGCTGTTATAAACGTTCTTCAACATGTCTTTTGACGTCATGGGTATGCATTTCTGTTGGGTACATACCTCCAAGTGGAATTTCCAGGTCACTGAGTGTGCATGTGTTCAGGTTAAGTAGATATTGCAGTGATTCTTAAGCATGCCAATTACTCTCTAGTCCCACTAAAAACTGGCATTGCCTCAGTTTTTGCATTTTCGGCCTTCTGGTAGGTAGGTCTACACTTTGTATAAAAGTATAGCAATATGGATTTTAATTTGCATTTTTAAATGACTAATGAGGCTTATCCTCTTTTTTATGTTAATTGCCCATTTTGTCCTCTTGGGAACTGCCTCTACTTTTGCTCATTTTTCTATTGGATTGTCTGCCTTTTTTCTCACCGATTTGAACAAGTTCTTAATATATGTTTCTACCCACTTTTATTTTATTTTTGAGACAGAGTCTCACTTTATTACCCAGGCTTGGGTGCTGTGGTACAATCTCGGCTCACTCACTGCAACCTATGCCTCCCAGGTTCAAGCAATTCCCCTTCCTCAGCCTCCTGAGTGCTGGGACTACAGGTGCCCACCACCATGCCCAGCTAATTTTTTGTATTTTAGTAGAGACAGGGTTTCCCCATGCTGGCCAGGATAGTCACGATCTCCTGACCTTGTAATCTGCCCACCTTGGCCTCCCAAAGTGCTGGGATTACAGACGTGAGCCACCCCCACCTGGCCCCTACCCACTTTTAAAGCAAAGGAATGTGGGTCCCAAAGCTGACTGGAGATGAGTGAATTTGTGGCTTTGTGTGTCTAGTTACATACCAAACGAGACCCCCTTCTCTAGGCTGGCTGGGCATTCGTGGGTGGGTAATGCCTGCTGCCTACCTTGCTTGTCTTTTCTGAAATCAATACTAAGCTAGAAAAAAAAAAAAAAAAAACTCAAAGAAGGTTATCAAGTCCATGCCCCTGATTCATCCTCATTGGCTTGAGGAAACTGAGGCTCAGAAAGGCTAAGTGGCTGGTCAAAGCAAAACAACTAATACAAAGTAAAAACAAAAAAGGTCGAGGATCTGAGTCCCTGAGACCCCCCCCTACCTTTCCTCTGGAGCTATTTCTGACTCCTCCAACTCTCTGCTTCTCTCTAATCAATCTGGTTAAGCTCATCTCAGCTTGCCCTTAGTCTGTTTAGACTCAGGCACCAAACTAGAGGGTAATTCCTGGTCAACCCTGCAGATCTGAGGAGATTCCACTACTAGTTCCTTTTAAACAGAGTGCTTTCCAAATAAAAAGTTGAGGAAAAGTGTTCTTATGGGTTGAATTATGTCCCTTCCAAAAGGTGTGTTCAAGTCCTGACCTCCAATACATGTGCATGTGACTCTTTTTTTTTTGAACTACAGTCTTTGCAGTTATAATCAAGCCAACATGAGGTCCTAGTGGATTAGACTCCAACCCAACGGCTGGTGTCCTTACAAGAAGAAGAGAGAGAGATAGACAAAGGGAAGAGGGCCGACAGAGGCCGAGGGTGAAGTTATGTCCTAAGGAATGCCTGGTGCCTCCAGAGCTGGAAGCGGCAAGGAAGAATCAGAAGAATCTTCCTCTGGAGTCTTCAGCAAGAACACGGTTTGGTTAACACCTTGACATGGACTTCCAGCTTCCAGGACTGTGGAAGAATAAACTTCTGCTTTTTTAAAAATTACATTAAATTTTATTTTCCTTTGAGTTCTAGGATACAGGTGTAGAATGTGCAGGTTTGTAACCTAGGTATACATGTGCCATGGAGGTCTGCTGCACCTAGCAACATATCATCTAGGTTTTAAGCCCCGCATGAATTAGGTAATTGTCCTAATGCTCTCCCTCCCCCACCCCCACCCGACAAGCCCTGGTGTGTGCTGTTCCCTCCCTGTCCATGTGTTCTCACTGTTCAACTCCCACTTGTGAGTGAGAACATGCAGTGCTTGGTTTTCTGTTCCTGTGTTAGTAGCTGAGAATGATGGCTTCCAGCTTCATCCATGTTCCCGCAAAGGATAAAAACGTATTCCTTTTTATGGCTGCACAGTATTCCACGGTATATATGTGCCACATTTTCTTATCAAGTCTGTCATTGATGAGCATTTGCATTGGTTCCAAGTTTTTACTACTGCAAACAGTGCTGCAACAAACATACCTGTGCAAGTGGCAGGTATTAGAATCTTTATATTAGAATGATTTATAACGCTTTGGGTATATACAATGGGATTGCTGGGTCAACCATTATGGAAGGGAGTGTGGCGATTCCGCAAGGATCTAGAACCAGAAACTTCTGCTTTTTTAAGCCACTGTTTGTGGTACTTTCTTATAGTAGTTCCAGGAAAGTAATATTGTCATTTTCCAGATTTGGACAGATTTTAAGGTAATCACTAAACCACAGAAGGCAAGTAATTTTGCACATTTTTAGAAACAAATGATAAGGAAAACCCAAGGCAGAAATCATGCTCACTGGTCTGTGGCTGTCTCTTCTCCTGCTCAGAAATCCACAAAGATGTCGAGTCCCTTACAGGTCCTGCTCTGAGACAAAACAGGCTTTCACAGCCAGTCCATCAGAAAGCAGGAGATAACATTTACTGAATGAAGACCTTCTCACTGTGTCCAGGTGACCACAGTTAAAGTAGTTATTAAAAACGCTCTTGCCTGTTTCAGGAAGGAGGAAGTATTTTCTGTAGCTGTACAGCAGGTACAATATAGAGATACCAAGATATTGGTCTTAAAATTTCTACTGAATAAAACAGAGCACAGTGCAATAATTGGAAAAGCTGGGGTAGATGCAGAAACACAGAACAGCACTACATGGACACCTAGGGGAGGGATGGGAGGGTCTGACACCCGAAAGGCTATATACCAGCTACTGAAAAACGGCTACAACTCTGAACAGAAGTCAGATCTGCTGGCCAGTTTGTGGGACGGTATGAGTATTTTATTTTATTATTATTTTTTTTGAGACATAATCTCACTCTGTCACCCAGGCTGGAGTACAATGGCGTGATCTCAGCTCACTGCAACCTCTGCCTCCCAGGTTCAAGGAATTCTCTTGCCTCAGCCTGGGATTACAGGTCCACGCCATCATACCTGGCTAATTTTTGTGTTTTTAGTAGAGATGGGATTTCACTATGTTGGCCAGGCTGGTCTCCAACTCCTGACCTCATGATCTGCCAGCCTCAGCCTCCCAAAGTGATGGGATTACAGGCATGAGCCATTGCGCCCAGCCATTTCTGTTTAAACAAATAATGAGCCTGTCTCTCTCTATCCGTCCAGCTAGATGCTTCACTGCACAAGATGATGTCTCATTTGCCTCCCCAGAAGGGAGAGACAACTTGGATGACTGGGCAGCTCTGACCAGTTGAACGTATGCTGGCACCTGCTGGAATGTGGAGCTCTTAAACAGTTCAAAAGGGCAAGAAGCTTTCTGCAACTTCTAGCTTAAGCAAAGTGAGCCTGCACGGAAGGGCACAACTGAGCATGCCTTCATTCCTCACTCACTCACATGCTCAGAAAAAAAAAAAAGCAGATGCTGAAAACACATTCAGGGAGGTGTGCAGAGGTCACAGCTGTTTTCTCTACTTTTCACTCCTCATTTATGAGGTGGGAAGGATGAACACTTCCTGAATGCCCCTTCTGTGCCAGACACATATTCGCAGTTTTTCCACTCCCAGGCCCATTCTCTGCCCTTCTCTGTGCCCCGTAAGACTCATTCCTACACAGCGGATCACCTGGCCTAGCTGGTGGCTGATTCCTGATCGGAAGCTCTGGCAGCAGCTTGCAGAGTGGGAGGAGAGAGAGTGCATTTCTCCCTCACACATTCTCGAGTGTGGGCGATGTTACCAGCCACGGCTGTGCCCTCCACTTCAGCCTCTGCTTGGCTGCCATCTCCATGGTTCAAGCCTTCAGTGGCTCTGGCACTATTATTGCGTACCTTTATGTCTCGTTATGAGTTGACTGTGTCCTCCCCCAAATTCATCTGTGGAAGCTCTAATCTCCAGCACCTCAGGATGGGACTGGGTTTGAAAAGAGTCTTTAAAAGGTAATTAAGTGAAAATGAGGTCATACAGGTGACCAGTGCCCAATTCAACTGGTCAGAAAAGCTTGGCCATCCAAGCTGTCTCGTCCTTCTTGGGAGGCAAATGAGACATCATCTCATGCAGTGAAGCATCTAGCCAGATTGATAGGGAGAGGAAGGCCCATTATTTGTAAAAAAAATAAAAATCTCCATGCCAACCAGCCAGTCAGCAGGTCGGACTTCTTGTTTAGAGTTGTAGTCATTTTTTTAGTAGCTGTTAGACAGCCTTCGGGGCTTCGTTCTCCCCCAAGAGACTCTGCAGTGCTGTCCTGGGCTAATCCAATTGGACTGGGATTCTTATATGAAGAAGCAGTTAGGATGCAGACATCCACTGAAGGGAGATTACAGACGCGGGGAGAGGTCAGCACGGAAGGGAGATTACAGATGCGGGGAGAGGTCAGCACCGAAGGGAGATTATAGACACAGGGAGAGGTCAGCACCGAAGGGAGATTACAGATACAGGGAGAGGTCAGCACCGAAGGGAGGTTACAGATACAGGGAGAGGTCAGCACCGAAGGGAGATTACAGATGCGGGGAGAGGTCGGCACGGAAGGGAGATTACAGATGCGGGGAGAGGTCGGCACGGAAGGGAGATTACAGATGCGGGGAGAGGTCAGCACCGAAGGGAGATTACAGATGCGGGGAGAGGTCGGCACGGAAGGGAGATTACAGATGCGGGGAGAGGTCGGCACGGAAGGGAGATTACAGATGCGGGGAGAGGTCGGCACCGAAGGGAGATTACAGATGCGGGGAGAGGTCAGCACCGAAGGGAGATTACAGATGCGGGGAGAGGTCAGCACCGAAGGGAGATTACAGATGCGGGGAGAGGTCAGCACCGAAGGGAGATTACAGATGCGGGGAGAGGTCAGCACCGAAGGGAGATTACAGATGCGGGGAGAGGTCAGCACCGAAGGGAGATTATAGACACAGGGAGAGGTCGGCACCGAAGGGAGGTTACAGATGCGGGGAGAGGTCAGCACCGAAGGGAGATTATAGACACAGGGAGAGGTCGGCACGGAAGGGAGATTATAGACGCAGGGAGAGGTCGGCACCGAAGGGAGGTTACAGATGCGGGGAGAGGTCAGCACCGAAGGGAGATTATAGACACAGGGAGAGGTCGGCACCGAAGGGAGATTATAGACACAGGGAGAGGTCGGCACCGAAGGGAGATTATAGACACAGGGAGAGGTCAGCACCGAAGGGAGGTTACAGATGCGGGGAGAGGTCAGCACCGAAGGGAGATTATAGACACAGGGAGAGGTCAGCACCGAAGGGAGGTTACAGATGCGGGGAGAGGTCAGCACCGAAGGGAGATTATAGACACAGGGAGAGGTCAGCACCGAAGGGAGGTTACAGATGCGGGGAGAGGTCAGCACCTAAGGGAGATTATAGACACAGGGAGAGGTCGGCACCGAAGGGAGATTATAGACACAGGGAGAGGTCGGCACCGAAGGGAGATTATAGACACAGGGAGAGGTCGGCACCGAAGGGAGGTTACAGATGCGGGGAGAGGTCGGCACGGAAGGGAGATTACAGATGCGGGGAGAGGTCAGCACCGAAGGGAGATTATAGACACAGGGAGAGGTCGGCACCGAAGGGAGATTATAGACACAGGGAGAGGTCGGCACCGAAGGGAGATTATAGACACAGGGAGAGGTCGGCACCGAAGGGAGATTACAGACGCAGGGAGAGGTCAGCACCGAAGGGAGATTACAGACGCAGGGAGAGGTCAGCACCGAAGGGAGATCATGGACGCGGGGAGAGGACAGCATCTATACCCAAGACAAGGAGAGAAGGGTGTGACAAAATACCCCTGTCAACACCTTGGTCCAGACTTCTAGAACTAAGAAAAAATGAATCTATGTTGTTCAAGCCGCCCAGTTTGTGGTATTTTGTTATGGCAGCCCTAGCAAACTAACGTCTCTCAGCCCAGAACCGGTACCAGCTCTCAGCTTCGGCTGGTTCCTGGGTGCCCTAGCATGCCTTGTTGACACCTTCAATCCTGCCCATTCGCCCCTGTATGCAGTCCCTTCATTAAAATATGTTGACTCCCAAGGGTAGCTATCTTTCTTGATGGGATCCTGACTGTAATGTTATTTCAGTAAGTCCTTGGAACAGCCCCATGAAATTGGTACGTTCATGCTTATTTGTACAAACAAGGAAACTGAGGCTCAGAGAGGTCATACAGCTGGTAAGTGACAGAACTGGTATTTCAGCGGAGGTATTTCTAACTCTGATGACACAGTGTGCTGGCTTTGGTAGATCTGCTGTGTGATGAATGAATGAGCCATATCCCAGAATCAGAGGCACATGGGTGCATCACTAGGTGAACTTCTTCATTTTATAGATGAGGAAACCAAGACTTCAAAGTTAGATCAGCAGCCTAAGGTCAGGAAGCTTATGCAGTGGCAGAATTTGGTCTTGAATATAAGTCTCTTGATGCCAGATTTGGCATTTTTTGCTGCTTCTCTGACTGCTTAGACAATGACAGCAAGAATACAGTCACCTCCCCAGTACACCTTTGATGACCTCGGGCAGCTGAGCACAAAGATCAAGGGTCAGGGTCCCGGCATCTACCCACACATCATGCAGGACCTTGACCTTGGGCAGGTTACTTAACAACTGCTCTCTACTTTAGGGTCCTCTTCTGTAAAATGGATATTAATAATAACCCATAGGACTGTTGAGAGAATCAAATAAGATAATGAAATACTCAGCATAGCACAGTGACTAACACAAGTTAGTCTTAATTAAATAAGGGGCTACTGTTATTACCTGGGAGAGATTATATCTCATATATATAATTAAAAAAAATTTTTTTTTGAGACAGTCTCTGTCACCAGGCTGGAGTGCAGTGGTGCAATCTCGGCTCACTGCAACCTCTGCCTCCTGGGTTCAAGCGATTTTCCTGCCTCAGCCTCCCAAGTAGCTGGGACTAGAGGTGTGCACCACCATGCCCAGCTAATTTTTGTATTTTTAGCAGAGACAAGGTTTCACCACGTTGGCCAGGATGGTCTCAATCCCCTGACCTTGTGATCTACCCACCTTGGCTTCCCAAGGTATTGAAATTATAGGCGTGAGCCACTGTACCCGGCCTACCTGGGGTATATTTTTCACCAAACTAAGTTCTTCCTATTGATGTGTAGGCACTGAATTCACTGCCACTCAGAGGCAGAAGAATAATGACCATGATCCTGAGAGCTAACAGTGACGGCAGTAGCTTACCAGGACCCAGGCACTCAGCACGCGTGTTAACTATTCCTTTTAACATCCCAGAAAGACTGAATAACCAACTAACAAGTGACAACCCAGATTCAAATCCAGTTTCACTTGTTCCTAAATCCATGCGTTTTCTAATACTGATGTCTGCAGGATGATGTAAAACATTACTTACAGGACTATGACTACAAAAAAAACCAAAAAACAAAAAACACTACATAGTGCAATATACATCTATGTCTTTCAGAGCTGCAGTTATTGTAGATGCTTTGTGCCACCAAGCTCTGAGCTCCCAGAGGGCAGTGGTGTGTGTTACTGACTCCATACCCATAGCTTCCTACAACAGTATGTAGCACACAGTAGGTCTATTCAATACAAGTATAAGCTCCTGCGTTAGCACTGAACTGGAGTGAGCTTCCAGAGAGATGAGACCATAACTTATGTCTTCTGGATCTCAACAAGCAGAGTCCTAGCGCAGAAGAGGGGCTAAAAACTTCCACTTCTGTTAACATCAGTAACTGTCATCCGGAAGGACTCACGTTAATGTCAAGGGATCATTTTAAGGGGAGTAGTAGGGAGTAGTGTCTCCTTATTTCCCAGCACAACCGCAGCTCCACAGGAGGCTGTGTACTTGGCCAGGTGCTGGCTCTGTAGTGTTGTCAACACTTGGAGGTCGAGGCCTAGGTTATTCTAGATCTGCTACTTGTTTTCTATATTACCTGGGCCGTACTAGCTCATTTCTGTAAACTTCTCTTTCCTAGTCTGCAAAATAGTTACGATGATGATGATGTTTTTCATTATGCCAATATCTTCTGCAAGTCTCCTATGTACCAGAACCCCCTGAAAATAGCAATCTTTATCCCTGAGAAGCCTCCATGCTAACAGCAGACGGATAAACAAGTAAGTAGGTTCAACATATAGTCTATTGTATGGTAAGAATAAAGCAGGGAGGGGAGATAAGGAGAGCTCAGCTGGGAGAGTTGGTGACATTTTAAACGAGTGGTCAGAGAAGGCTTTTCCGAGAAGGTGATATTTAACACACGATCTGCAGGAGGTGAGGCAGCATGCCACGCTCCTAAGGAGGCAGAACTCAGGCAGACTTAGCCACAAGTGCAAAGGCCCTTAAGCCAGCTGATAAACTGGAGAAACAGCAAGGAGTGCCTGCCTCCTAGGCAGTTGTGAAAATTAAATAAGATAATAATCTATTTGCAATGCCACATTCATAACCAGTGCTCAGTCAATGCTAGCTAGGACTATTAACATTATTCCCGGGGGCACATAAAGCCCCCTATCTACCAGAAAGTGGCTCTAGCAGCCACAAGGCCATGGTAATCCTTGCGGTCTGAATGTGCTCTCACAAACAAACCCTATCTACTCTCTGCCAGCCTGACTTGGGCAAACCCACAGGCTGTCCTGCTCATGAGGGAGGATTTCCTACAAACTGGATTAGCGAGGTGTACATTTAGTGCTGGGAAGTAAGAAGGGAGAACTAAAGCCAGCTTTCTTGTGTCAATCCTTTAAACAGAATGTGTAAAATTACCTTGGCTCAAGCTTTCAGGCAAGAGTGATACATGTACTTTCCTTGATCGCTTTTCTAGTATTCAATAACCCCAAAGTAAGGGGGGAAGGGGGTTGGAGCCGAACTGCCTTTGCAGGATCTATTGCGTGCAGGGTGAACTTTCTCCAGAGCAAGGAATTTTGCTTCTGTTCAGTGCAGGCGAAGGAAAGTATGGTGAAAGCTATACCTGCGCAATTACCCAGGGTAATTCGTAGTCATCATGGCCACAAAAGAAGGTCCCAGTTGGAAGGATTCTGCACTCTGCATTGGGCAGGGGCAATCAGGAGCATAAAGGAGCTTGCTGTCCTCCTGTTCTTGGCTTGTAAGGGCTTGGGGCCATCCTAAACTCTGAGGCCTTTATTTTTGTCTTTGTTTCTTTATTTCTTCCTAGGGAGAAAGATCCCCTTCATTCTACATATGCTTTTTTTTTTTTTTTTTGTATTTTTATTTTTATTGTACTTTAAGTTCTGGGGTACATGTGCAGAACATGTGGGTTTGTTACATAGTTATACATGTGCCATGGTGGTTTGCTGCATCCATCACTCTGTCATTTACACTGGGTATTTCTCCTAATGCTATCCCACCTCCCAACAGGCCCCAATGTGTGATGAACACATGTGTCCATGTGTTCTCATTGTTCAACACCCATTTATGAGTGAGAAAGTGTGGTGTTTGGTTTTCTGTTCTTGTGTCAGTTTGCTGAGAATGATGGTTTCCAGCTTCATCCATGTCCCTGTAAAGGACATGAACTCATTCTTTTTTTATGGCTGCATAGTATTCCATGGTAGATATGTGCCACATTTTCTTTATCCAGTCTATCATTAATGGGTATTTGGGTTGGTTCCAACTCTTTGCTATTGTGAACAGTGCCCCAATAAACATAAGTATGCATGTGTCTTTATAATCAAATGATTTATAACCCTTTGCATATATACTGAGTAATGGAATTGCTAGGTCAAATGGTATTTCTAGTTCTAGATCCTTGAGGAATCACCACACTGTCTTCCACAATGGTTGAACTAATTTACACTCCCACCAACAGTGTAAAAGTATTCTTATTTCTCCACATCCTCTCCAGCATCTGTCATCTCCTGACTTTTTAATAATCACCATTCTAACTGGTATAAGATGTTATCTCTTGGTTTGGATTTGCATTTCTCTGATGACCAGTGATGATGAGCTTTTTTTTTTTTTTTTTTTTTTTAATTTTTTATTGGATTTTAGGTTTTGGGGTACATGAGCAGAGCGTGCAAGACCGTTGCGTAGGTACGCACATGGCAGTGTGCTTTGCTTTGCTTCTCCCCTTCACCCACATTTGGCATTTCTCTACAGATGCTTAAAAGGACAATGCAGTTGTGTCGCTCATGCCCCCTACTATGGAGTTAGTGATTAAGTTAGTGAATATTGGATCCCTTGAAAACCAATTATGGATTCTTTAGAATTCCAGAATTCTGAGCTCCAATTCAGCTAAGTATAATTTTCTACTTTTTTGGCACTTCCATTTGCTTTTTCTTCTTCATTTCTCCATCCTCTCTCTTCTCCTCCTTTTTCCCAGCCTTCTCTTTGGAAGCGTTCCTGGACTCTGCTGGCAGAGCTGGCCACCCGCCTTTGCACCTCCTCTCCACCCAGACAGAGTTTGGTCACAACACTGACCTCCTTGCCAAGCAGTCGTTCATTTACAGGAATCCCCCACTAGATCCTAACTCTCTAGGACACGGCTGATGTCATCTCTGTACCCCAGGGCCTACCAGAGGCATAGCAGACAAACGAACTCAGAGAATGTTTAGGAATGAGCTGGTGAATGGATGAATGAGTTCGGAAGTAAGATGGAGGTCCCGTGCAGTGGCTCAGTTAACATCTGCAAAATGACTATCTGTAAAAAATCAGGAGACAACAGATGCTGGAGCAGATGTGGAGAAATAGGAACACCTTTACATTCTGCTGGGAGTGTAAATTAGTTCAACCATCGTGGAAGACAGTATGGCAAATCCTCAAGGATCTAGAACTAGAAATACCATTTGACCAGCAATCCCATTGCTGGGCATATACCCAAAGGATTATAAATCATTCTATTATAAAGACACATGCACACGTATGTTTACTGCAGCACCGTTCACAATAGCAAAGACTTAAAACCAATCCAAATGCCCATCAATGATAGACTGGATAAAGAAAATGTGGCACATATACACCAGGGAATACTATGCAGCCATAAAAAAGAATGAGTTCACGTCCTTTGCAGGGACGTGGATGAAGCTGGAAACCATTATTCTCAGCAAATTAACACAGGAACAGAAAACCAAACACCACATGTCCTCACTCATAAGTGGGGGTTGAACAATGAGAACACAGGGACACAGGGAGGGGAACATCACACACTGCGGGCTTGAAGGGGGGTGGGGGGCTAGGAGACGGATAATATTACAAGAAATACCTAATGTAGGTGACAGGGTGATGGATGCAGCAAACCACCATGGCACGTGTATAACCATGTAACAAACTGCACGCTCTGCACATGTACCCCAGAACTTAAAGTATTTAAAAAAAAGTGTTGTGACACACATCAATAGACCGATTAAAAACAAGGATTCCAGGGACTCTATAGAGGAGGTAGTGTATCCTGGATGAATGAAGATTGGGTGGGGGCCTACCTAGCCCCCTGCCCCCATCTTTAGCCAAAACGTGCAGTCAAAACCCACCTTCTGTTAAGTGACTACCCATCTCCAGTCATGGCAAGAGATGTCAAAAACTTTGCCATCAGTAAGTTTTCTCTAGCTAACTCCTCAGCCCATTTGCTATTTTTGGGCCACTGCAGAGGTGCTAGGAAGAGCTTGGTCTAGCAGTCAGACAGACCTGAATCTGAATGTGGTCTCGAACCCTTCCTGGCTGTATGACACTGGGAAAGTCACCTAACCCCTCTGTCTCTGTTACTATCTTTGTAATGAGAGCAACAGCACAGTCCTTTCCCCAAAGGTAGGTTTCTATTAGGGGATATCCTACTCTGGGCAGGATGATTTCTCCAGATCTTGTCCTCTAACACAAACTTTTTAACTATAATCACAGGAAGATTTTGAGTGTAACTGTTGGTGGTAATTTCCAAAGGAGGAGGAAATGGGGGAGTAAGGCGAAGTGGTAAGTGATGCTGCAGCAGCTCTCCTTCCCAGGCCCCACATTCCAGAGTCCTCTGGAATATCCTACCCTGAGTGCTACAAGGAGCCATAAGGGGTAGTGAGATGAAGCTGGTATATCTCTGAGAAATACAGGATGACTAATAAAGGCTACCAAGAGTCTGTTTCGTCCCAGTTATCTGAGTCACAGTTGGAACAGACTGAACTAGGAGTCATACAAACATTTGGTGAGAGGACCAGAAACGAGGGATGGGGGGGAAACGCCTCTTAGAATGCATACGAAGTAAAGTAAAGCACATTAATAAACAGCTAATTGAAATGCAAGGAGGTGGCTCTGTAAAGTTACTAATGAACAAAGAATGATGCATAGAAATTAATTGTGTAATACTTCATACTGCGGCTGTTCAAAAGCTCATGGATATTCTCAGCCAGGTGCCATCTTTGCCATTGTCTTACAGAACAAAATGCAAATTCCGTATTGTCTCCTGGCCCAGGAAGCTCTAGTCTAGCTCGAGTCTCAACTCAAGTTCTTCCTTCCAGCCTGCCACCTGTCAGCTCCACAGCAAGCTGAGCTGGAGCTCACATCAGGGCTGCTGCAATCTTGTTCTCTGGTCAAGTGCAGCTGGCTTCAGGACACTCTTCAGATCTCAGCCACCTCCTCACAGAGGTCTGTCCCTGTGGTCATTCATCACACAATCCTGGTGAATTTCTTTGGGGAGTAATGAACATTACTGCATGTAATTTCTTTCTTCCCTCTTTTGTTTTCCGGTGGGGAGTGAAGATTTCAACAGACCACATACTTAAAGCACTACAAGGGTAAGAACCTTCTGCTTTATATACAGAATGCTACCCATTCCCATCTTGACTGCTGCCGACTAACACTGAGATTTTGAACAAATGCTGTAACGTTCCTTACCAATGATGTAGTACGCATTAAGTGACAGACAGCACGAGAAGCACTTAGCACAGGGCCTGGTGCAGGGTAAATGCTGAATGAAAAGTCAGTTGTGACTTTAGTACAACATTGGCCCCTTACTACGTGTACATTCCATCCTCGCTCTCTGTGAAGATGGATAGTCCCTGTTTATTAATCTGTGGTTACATTAACTCATTAGATTTAATGAAGACCATGAAAAATCAGAGTCAGGGATCTTTGGAAAGCTGAGCAATTGCAATGGGAATGCACTGCAAGTTCCCTTAACACAGACATTTCCTCAATCTTATCATCCAGTCAGTATAGTCAGTCCCAAGAACTTGGAAGCCAGAAATAAACCTTCCCCTATTTATCAGGGTTTTCTAATGTGAGTGATTCCATCTTGATCCTGACAACTTTCACACAGCCACAGACAAAACAGAAACAATGTTGTGGCGGTGAGCCCATGAAACTTTATTAACGGACACTGCAATTAGAATTTCGTACGATGTTCACGTGCCACAAAATATACTTGTCTTTTTTTTTTCTCAACTATCTGAAAATGTAAAAACCCAGCTTGAGGACATATAAAAATTGGCAGGGGGTCAACTCCCGCTGTCAATAATTAAACATTCAATAGGAAGATACTAAAGAGACTCTGAAAGGGTTAAAAAAGAAAACAAACGTTTCCTCAGTGTATCTGCCCGGTCACTCCAGATTAATCCCGGGTTTGTTGATGACAAGGGCCGTGGTTTCTATTTCTTTTGTTGCCTCCCTTGAGCCTCGCTAGAGGTGAGTCTGTTGGCATTGAGATGGGTGAGAAGTCTGTGCTTCATAAATGCTGGCTCACTAAGCATAGCAGAACGATGCCTGCTGAGATGGGTTATTTCTCTTGGATAATTGTCTTCGTAGAGATTCCCTTCACTTGGAGCAGTCCCATAGGGCTCTGCCAACCAATTCAGGGCCCTGTGTGCCATTGTGATTCAAATACATCTGACCTGCTGTGGTGAAACGTCAAATATGCAATAAAGGAGATGCCGCAGGCAAGGGCTCAGGGGACAAGAAGGGTTGTCGAAGCGTAATGGTGGATGACAGGGAATAGCTTAGAGAACGGAGGAGGAGGATGCTGGGCTCTTTCTCTATGTGGTGTCACTGGCAGTTCAAGCCGAGTTTTGTCAGCGACCAGGGGAAAGTGTAGGATAGCAGGTCAGGATCCTGGCAGCAATAGGGATGAAAATAAGCCACCGGTGGAACATCACTGCCTGTCCCCATTATCCTGTTGTCGAGGGCTTTCTCCATCAGGGCACTTATGCATCCAAATGGCTCGTGTCTGTACGTCTTCCCTGACACTTAGCAGTCTGAGGCCAGGATTCTTTTTCCTACTGAAGCATCCCCAGAGCCCAGCATGGGGTCTGACATTACGCACAGTTAATAATAAAAAAATCTTGGTTGAATGGCTGTCCACAAATTCAAGCCGCTATGGAGTCTAGGAGTCCAGTGATGGTTAGAAAAACAGGGTGTAGGTAGTGAAGAGGGCAAGAAGGTACAGAGTGGCTAAGGTAGAAATGGTGTCTTAATAATGCAGGCTTTAAAAAGAAACAAGGACATGCCTGTCCAGTATATAGGGATCTCCTGCTTGGTTTTAGAAACTACTGAAGGAGGAGTCTCACCCTAGAGGTTCTAATTTAAGTGGTTTGAGATAAGCCCAGGATGGCAGGATTATTTCAAATCTCCCAGGTGATTCCAACATGCAGCCATGATTGCAAGTACTACTGTAAATTTAGTAGAGAGCACAATGTTGTCACAATGGTCTACAGCCTCTAACCCTATAGCCTTGCCAGGGGTAGCTAGAAAAACCCCCCAGAGCTAAGTAACTGCTTGCTATGGTGTGGTTGTATTCACAGCCAAATCTCATATTGAATTGTAATCCCCATAAGCCCCACATGCCTAGGGAGAGAGATGGTGGGAGGTGACTGGATCACGGTGGGGCGGGGCGGGGAATGAGTGAGTGACTTCTCACGAGATCTGATTTTTTTTTTTTTTTTTTTTTTTGGAGACGGAGTTTCACTTTTGTTACCCAGGCTGGAGTGCAATGGCGCTCATCGCAACCTCCGCCTCCTGGGTTCAAGCAATTCTTTTGCCTCAGCCTCCCGATTAGCTGGGATTACAAGCATGCACCACCATGCCCAGCTAATTTTTTGTATTTTTAAAAGAAACGGGGTTTCACCACATTGACCAGGATGGTCTCGATTTCTTGACCTCGTGATCCACCCATCTCAGCCTCCCAAAGTGCTGGGATTACAGGCGTGAGCCACTGCGCCTGGCCCAGGATCTGATGGTTTTATAAGGGGCTCTTCAATGCTCATTCAATGCTCACTCTTCTTTCTTTTGCCATGTGAAGAAGATACTTGCTTCCCCATTCACCTCCCATCATGATTGTAAGTTTCCTGCGACCTCCCCAGCCATGTGGAACAGTGAATCAGTTAAACCTCTTCCCTTTATAAAGGGAAGGACAACTAATACCCAGTCTCAGGTTGTTTTTTTTTTTTAACAGCAGCGTGAGAATGGACTCATATACTGCTCTGCCAACCACTCTCAAGTGCTAAAGGCCCAAGAGGAGATTGGAAGGTAGGCTTCAGCACTGGGCTCTGACATTTACTGGCTCTGCTAACTTGTGAAATCAGTGAACCTTGGCTGAGCCTCCATCAGGTCCCTCTGCAGAATGGGAATTACATGAGCTGGTGCACATGAAGCAGGAGTCAAATCTAAGCAATTAGTACTGTAAACCTGAGAGGTCCCAAAGCAACCAAGTGCCTCTTCCCATCACAAATATGTCTTCAAGGAAACCACGTGCTGAATGACAGCCAGATTATTTTCCTTATTGTCAGGAAGATTTAGGATCATATCCTTCTTTCCTTTCTGCTGCAAACTGGACCATACAGGTGACTGGGTGTTTGGGTCAGAAGTCCTTTGAGCTCTTGCAGTGCTAAGCACCTGAGTGAGTGACAGAGAAAACCTCTGACCTTGCATGGGTCAGCAGAGTAAGGCACACTCATTTTTAGGAATGGCCGCCCCTGTGTTACTACTAAGCCAGGTTCATTCACTTATCCTGGAATGTTGGAGCCAGGCAGAATTAGCCACAGGAAAGAAATGTCACTGTTTCACTTGGCCACTGGCCAACTTCAGAAGCCTGGACTTTTTAGTCAGAGATCATCTGCCTACACTGGAAAAGGTCAAGTTGGGTTCCGACTTAAGTAGCTACTTGGCAAAATATTAATTCTTTGCAAATACACAAACTGTATGCCTAACACGGAAAACAAACAAGCAAAACACATGCATATACAAACACGCACTCATCTGTTTAATTTAAAATTTTATCTCGACTGTAAACGGACACATTTGGCAAATTTTAATTTCGATCTATTAGAATTTAAAATATCCGTAACATTTAACATGACAGTACCACACCAGCTTAGAAGCTACTGTGTACCGGTACTTGCATAAGCAAACAAACACGGACAGTGAGAATTTATGTGTGATATTGTTTATAATTGGAGGAAAACCTAGGGACAACTAAAATGCCAACTCATAGGAAATGGAAGAAATGAATTACAGTACACCCATCAAATGGCAAAACTATGCAGTTCTTAACAAGAAGAAAATACACCACTGTGTACCAATGTAGAAAATATCCAATATTTTAAACAAGTCTATTCAAAAGGAATATGCATATATAGAGAGAAGTAGATAATTACATATGTAGAAAGCAAAAGTCAAGACTGCAAACTGTCAACAGTACTTACTTTCAGGGAATGTGAAAAACATGTATTATTATATTTCAGCAGGATGCTGGCTATTCAGAAAGAAAGAAACCCACCGATGGCAATGTTTTCCAACTCCCATGCTGTAATAGTCCCCATGGCAGGTTTCAAGCTACCAGTGCAATGCTCCTGAACAGTTACGAACAGATGTACAGCACGACACCACTGCATGGCGCTTCCGCCATACAGACACAGCACATGCAAACAGCCTCAGAAGAACAGAGAGTAAAGGGATTAGGAGTCAGAGGTTTTAAGAGTTTTTTGCATGTTCTTCACATGTACCCCAAAACCTAAAATGCAATAAAAATAAATTTAAAAAAAAGTTTTGACTGTTACCTTTGCTTTTCAAATGACTTATTTCATTGTAAGTTTACATAATTTGATTTTTATTTTATTCATTCATTCATTCATTTTTGAGATGGAGTCTCGCTGTGTCACCCAGGCTGGAGTGCAGTGATGCGATTTCAGCTCACTGCAACTTCTGCCTTCCTGGTTCAAGTGATTCTTCTGCCTCAGCCTCCCAAGTAGTTGGGACTACAGGCATACAACCCCATGCTGGGGTAATTTTTGCATTTTCAGTGGAGACGGGGTTTTCACCATGTTGGTCAGGCTGGTCTCGAACTCCTGGCCTCAGGTGATCCATCAGCCTTGGCCTCCGAAAGTGCTGGGATTATAGCCGTAAGCCACCATGCCCGGCCTTGATTTTTAATAGTGGCTGTGTTTAACAACTGGATCCCATGTTTCCTAAAAATTTAACAATAGGCTTTGGTGTGAGCTAGGACCCCAGCACATCACTGCATTTCTATACTATTTGTCCTTTATAACAAATGTGAATATGAGTTGTCAAAATTCTTTTTAAAAAGTCGTCTACAATTCTAAAAAATCCTATTTCTTGGCAGTAATCTAGAATCAGAATCTGACAGATTCATCAATAACCAGCAATGTCTAGAATGGAGTTTTAAAGCAACGGAACCACTCTATCTGAAAGAGTGATATAATAATTTTAACTTCTGCTCCTATGTATGCCACATTCTGTAAAAAGAGCCACAATTTATTAAGTGCTTGCTATATGGCAGAATACAAATTTTCCCTACATATACTTTATATATGCACCTTATGATATCCCTACCTCTCCCCAAAACACTGACATAGGTATCATTACTGGGGCATTTTAAAACTGCTCATTGCCCTCTTGAATATTGTCACAGATGGCAGGATTTCCTTCTTTTTAAGGCTGGATAATATTCCACTGTACGAATACACCACATTTTCTTTACCCATTTTTCTACTAATGGACGTGTGGGTTGTTACTATATCCTGCCTACTGTGAATAATGTTGGCATGAACGGGGGGTACAGCTTTGAGACCCTGACCTCAATTCTTGTGGATACCTACCCAGGAGTGAGACTGCTGGATCATATGGGAATTCTGTTTTTAACTTTTGGAGGAACCTCTATACTGTTTTCCACGGTGGCTATATCATTCCATAATACATTCCCAACAAAAGTGTACAAGGGGTTCCGTTATGCCAAGTGAGATGAGCCATTCACAGAAGTACCAAAACTGCATGATCCTGCTCATGTGAGATCTTCTAAATGGACAAACAAATAGAGCCAAATATTAGAACAGTGATTGCCATGGACTGTGGGAAGGGAGAAATGAATTATTTCTCAATAGATAAAAGTCTCTGTTAGATGAAATAAATTCTGGAAATCTGCTATAGTTAACAACAGTAACAACGGTAAAAGGGTGTGTGCCACAGGTCTTGGGGAGAAAAGGTGGAGGTCTGCAGATACAATGAGAAATGGCTGAAGAAAAGCTGAGGGCAAGTGGGTAGGAAGAAGCACACGAAGGGGTTAACTAGGATTGGCAACTCATGTTCACATGCTAAGAAAATGCAGCTGCTAACGTCATAGCTCTATGGCATATGTGTCCCCTCAAAACTCATATGTTGAAATCCTCATCTCTAAGAGGACAGTATCAGGGAGTTGGCGTCTTTAGGAGGTGATTAGGTCATCAGCGTGGAGTCCTCAAGAATGCGATCTATGCCCATTTAAAAGAGACCCCAGAGAGCTAGTTCATCCCGTTCACCATGTGAAGGCACAGTTAGAAGGTATCATCTATGAACCAGAAAGTGACCCCATCAGCAGACACCAAATCTGCCTTGATCTTGGACTTCCCAGCCTCCAGAAGTGTGAGAAATAAATTTATGTTGTTTATCAGCCACCTGGTTAATGTGATTTTGTTATAGCAGCCAGAATGGACTAAGATGGTATTATTTGTTTCATTTCAAAGGAGAGGATCCCCGGGTGTGGAGAGGTGGCTTGAGGACCTTCAGGTCAGGATGCATAAGTAGTAACGGGCAAGGTGGGAGGAGCACCCAGCGGCCTGCAGCCCAGCCGAACAGAGGCAGATGCTCCAGTGCACCTCAGACGACGGCAGGAAAGCCCAGCTCAGGTGGAGCAGTTTTGTTTTTGCTTTAATTTCCTTCTATTCAGCATGCAGCCACTCTGCTATGTAATTAGCAAAGAGAGAGGAAATCCAAGACGAGCTGTCGTCAGAGCTAACCTGGAAATAGAATCATTTATAAGAAAAACAGCTGAGGAGAAAAGGTCTCAGAGTAGGAGAAGTTAGGGAAACAGGTTCCTTGCACTTCAGGCCAGATCCTAGAAGCCTTACATTGCATACACCTTCTCTCCTATGAGGCTGGTGCTCCAGGAAGGGAGGAAGCAATGGTAGAGTAACTCTTCTAGAACGGCAGTTTTTGCCCAGGAGGGCAAGCGATGGGAAATCTTGCCATCTTTTTAGGATGCAGCTGGGAAAACTCTCTAGCTGCTCAGTTTAATTAGAGCCCCCAACAAGTCTCATAGGAGGGGGCTCCCGCTTGGCTGCCTTGCTAGGGTACTTCAGAGAAGGTAGTGAGGCTGGAGGCAATGTGGCAACTTCACTGCCCTGGGCCTGTGGATGGGAGCTTTGGCATATGTTAAAACAGGCTGCAGTCACAACCCTGAGAGATGAATGCTTGGCTCAGGGTGAAGACATAAATGGAGACAATCAAGAGGAAAGAAGATGATGGGTGAGGGCGGTGTCTGCCGAGGGCCAGGCAGGAAACTGTATTAAGAACCTTCCAGCTTGCTGGATAAGGCGGAACTGCCTGGTTAGCATTCAGACCTTAGACCTCCCTGACTCCCAGCCTCGATCCTGCAGGAGCCTCCTACCCACACTCTCTGTGGCTATACCATGAGTCTTGGCTATCACTTACTGAGGACTAACTCTGTGCCAGGCATTTCCCATTCATGCAATTTTTCTGCTAATTCCGTGAGTCTTATACAGATGCTCCCATCTTCTAGGTGAGAAAAGTCAGACCATAAAAACCCAAAGCTTGACAAAGGGATTTGCCCAAGGCCGTTCAGCTAGTCATCAGCGAGCTAGAGCTCGAGCTCCTCCCTGCTCCTCCCACAGTGGGCACATACCGTACAAACTGCTCCTTCAATCAAACTAAAAAGCCACTGTGTGCGCTGCTCTGACCATACCAAGTATTTCCACGCCTCCCAACCTGGGCTGGAGGCCTGCTGCTCATAAAGTCCACACCACCACCCCCCACCTCCAATTCTACCCACTTCGAAGCTTTTCTCCACCCACTCAAGCTCTCAGAATTATGTACAGACCCTTCCATCATAGTGCAAGCCACACTGCATTTCACTGTCCTTACTCTTCTGATCTGTGGTTCTATGTGGATCATCTAGTGTTTTGTGGGTTTCTTTGGGAGTGGGGGAGGCAATAGTGGTACAAACAGATATCCATTTTATTTTTAACTTCCATTCCTAATGCCAACCATGATGCCAGGAACCCAGTACCTGCTGGACACCTGCCTATTAAATTCCTAGGCCCTGCAACTGGCAGGACCTAAGAATATGGAATGCTTCCCCCCCAGTGGCTTTTCAAGCCCCACCTCTATTTCCAATCCTCAGTGTGTTCCCTACCCTCTGGGGAGAAATGCAGGTGGGAGGGTAGAATTCAGTTATTCAGTCAACAACTATTTATTTAGAGCTTTTCATGCACCAGATAAAGGACACAGGAACAAAGAAAACAAGATCTTACCCTCATAGAGCTTCCACTCTTGTGGGGAAGACAGGGATATTAGCTTTCAATTGTAACTGTTAACAAATTACTTTCATTACTTAAAATCCATACACTTATTATTTCACAGTTAGGTGAGAAATCGTAGGGGCTCAGGTGGGTCCTCTGCTTGGAGTCTCGAAAGGCCATCCAGGGCTCTTACCTGAGGCTCTTGGGGAGAAACCACTCCCAAGCTCATCCAGGTTGTACGCGGGTGTAGGACTGAGGTCACCACACCCTTTCTCAGTCAAATGAGAGCTTCTCGCAGCACCTAAAGACTACCTGCAACTCCTTGTCCTATTGTTCTCTCCATTTCAAACCAGCAATGGCAGGTTGAGTCCTTCTCCTGCTTTAAGTTTCTCTGATTTCCCCTTTGACCATCTCTCTTCTACATCTAGGTGGAGGAAATTCTCTGCTTTTATAGGCTCATGTGATTAGAGTCAGCCCACAAGATAATCCAAGATAATCTCCCTATTTTGAAGCCCATAACTATGGCTGCAAAGTCTCTTTTGCCATGGGACAGAACATATCCACAGGTTCCAGGGCTTAGAGCCTGGATATTGGGGTGGGGTGGGGAATTCTGCCTACCATGATGAACAGCAGCCAAGTAATCAAAAACATACTCTCTAACATGGGATGGAAAGTTCAAGGAAGAAACGTAAATCAGAGTGAAGGGAAGAAGGCTGCTGCTTTGAATAAAAGGGCTAGAGAAGCCCACTGTAAGGAGATGACACCTGATCCAAGGAATGAGGAAGCAATGGGATAAGCCAGAGAGCAAACAGCTCAGACTACAGGGGTGGGAATGTGCTTGGGCAACAGCCAGGGAGCCAGAGTGGCTGGAGGGGTGGTGGCTGGAGTGAACAGGGAAAAGGAGGAGCCATGGAGATGAACAA
Source organism: Callithrix jacchus (assembly GCF_049354715.1). Taxonomy (NCBI): domain Eukaryota; kingdom Metazoa; phylum Chordata; class Mammalia; order Primates; family Cebidae; genus Callithrix; species Callithrix jacchus. The sequence goes on from NC_133502.1 coordinate 204,173,505, forward strand.
CTGGACAAAGCCAGCTCAGGCAGGCTCCCATCCTAGGAGGCTGCATTTTGCCATTATTCACTCTGGGTTACTGGTGATATTCAGGAACCCTGGGGCACAGGGAGATCAACAGGACCACATCATGGTTCCAAAGTGTGTTAGTATGAGTCAGAGAGCCCAGAGGGCATGGAGGGAGAGCACTTGGGGTCTGAACCCTTGGGGAATCCCACTGCATGTAGCAGGGTGTATAAATACACTGAGACTGGGTAATTTATAAAGAACAGAGGTTTAATTGACAAGCAGTTGCGGTTCCATATGGCTGGGCAGGCCTCAGAAAACTTACAATCATGGTGAAAGGGGAAGCAGGCATGTCTTACATGGTGGCAGGTGAGACAGAAGTGAAGTGGGAGCATAGGAAAAACCACCACTTGTAGAAACACCAGATCTCCTGAGAACTCACTATCAGAACAGCATAGGGGAACCACCCCCATAATCCAGTCACCTGCCATCAGGTTCCTCCTTTGACATATGGGGATTCAATCTTTGACAATTCAAGATGAGATGTGGGTGGAGACATGGAGCCTGACCCCATCACTCACTCAAGCATTACCAGATAGAGGTGACAACAGCAGAGTGTGCAGGGCCAAGAATGATGAGGGCCAGGATGATGAGAGGGAAATCCTACCACCAGGTACATGCCTGCTCAGTAGCCTTCACACATGCTGTTCTCTCCACCTGGGATGCTCACTCTAGCTCTCAGCACCGCTGCCGAGGAGGTCTTAGCTCAAATGTCACCTGCTCAGAGACTCTACCCAAATGAACAGTCCTTTCTAGAAGAATCCAAGTCCCTCACAACATGCTTTTCTGTCAGGGTTCCACTTCTGACATCTGTGGCCACATGAATCTTTTTTCATTGTTGTTGCTGTGGTTTGAGACAGTTCCGCTCTACAGCCCAGGCTGGAGTGCATTGGTGGATCTCAGCTCACTGCAACCTCCGCCTCCTAGGTTCAAGTGGTTCTCGTGCCTCAGCCTTCGAGTACCTGGGATTACAGGCACCCACCACCATGCTTGGCTAATTTTTGTGTTTTTAGTAGAGACGGAGTTTTACCCTGTTGGCTAGGCTGGTCTCGAACTCCTGACCTCAAGTGATCCACCCACTTTTGCTTCCCAAAAGGCTGAGATTACAGTCACGAGCCACTGCACCTGGCCCAAATGAATCTTTGTTATGGGGAACTGTCTCGTGTACTAGCAGCATTCCTGGCCCCTACTCACTAAGTGCCAGTAGAACCTCCCTGCTGTGACAAGAAAAACGTCTCTAGACTTTGCCAGTGTCCCTTGGGTTGTAAAATTTCCCACAAAATCCCATGAGAAATACTGCTCAATATCACTGTCTTTCAAACACTTATCTTCCAAAATTACTTATTTTATTCAACAACAAATACTTAGTGCCTAATACAAGCCAGGCATGATTCCAGGTACGGGGGATAAAGCAGTGAAATTCAACCGAGATGGGGCACATTCAGGGTGGTATGGCCGTAGACAGCAACGAAATGCACAGAAAAAAGTTACTACCTTTGAGGAACATACATCCTCATGGAAAGAGACAGGGAAATTAAAAGAAAATGAGCAAAACTGTAGTAGGTCAGATGGTAATTAATGTGCTGGAGAAGAATAAGGTGGAAAAGGAGATAGCATAAAGGCTTCAGTTTGGAGCCGAGAGGCTCAGACTTAAATTCGTGCGTTCAAAGAGCAGCAAGGAAGCCAGAGTGGCTGGAGTGGAGCCAGTGAGGGAAACGCTTGGAGGAAACAACATCAGAAAAGCAAAGAAGGAAGATAGTTTTTCCCACAGTAACCAGTGACCTCCCTGTAAACAGGGCTACCATTGGCCTTGTCCACTGTGGCATCCGCAGGGCCTACAGAGGAGCTTGGCGCATTGCATGTGCTAGATGCATGTTGAATTTCTGTCCGACAAGTGAATGAACACATGGATGGGTCAGGCCTGGGAGAATGCTGAGCCCCAAATACCTTACATGGGCAAAAGATGGGAGTTACTATCGAAAGACACAGAGGAGCTGCAATCCTCTTTCTCCATTTGCATACTTTAAGTATTAAAGGAAAGGGAAGGCTGGGCTTGGTGGCTCATGCTTGTAATCCCAGCACTTTGGGAGGCTGAGGTCAGTGAGTCACCTGAGGTCAAGAGTTCAAGACTAGCCAGGCCAACATGGTGATACCCTGTCTCTACCAAAAATGCAAAAAATTAGCCAGGCATGTTGGTGCACGCCTGTAGTCCCAGGTACTTGGGAGGCTGAGGCAGGAAGGTCACTTGAACCTGTGAGGCAGAGGATGCAGTGAGCTGAGATTGCACCATTGCACTTCCAGCTAGGCAAAGGAGAGAGCCTCCGTCTTAGAAAAAATAAAAAATAAAAAAATAAAAGGGAAAATACTAACATCTAACATTTATTGACCCAGACACTGTCCCAGGCACTGTAGAAACATTATGTCCTTTTCTCTTGAAGGCAACACATGTGAAATATGAATTCTTATTATCCGGATATAAGGAGGTTGTTCGTTCCCCAGAATAACGGAGCTAGTAACAGGTGGAGCTGGGACTTGGACCAACGAGTGTTCAACTCCAGAATCCAAGCAATACAGTGCCTTAATAGCAAAAATGAAATACGAGCTATAGGCTCTCAGGCTGATCAATAAGGCAAGAAGCCAGACATACTGCAGGCCGTCTGTCTGCCGCTTAAAAACCAAGGCAACTACTCTGTATTTACCGGGCATTTACTATGTGCTAAACCTTGTCTCATCACACCAAACGTACCCCATTACCTCATTTACTGTCCACAACAATCCTCTCTATAGTACTTAATCACCCCCAATTCATACATGAATAAATCGATGTGCAGAGACTAAGTGACATACAGGAATTCCTGAGGAAACTGGGGCTCTAGGACTGCAGAAGGCAGGACAATCTAAATCCGTTAGATTTCTGGGGGAAAGCAGGTGGAAGAGGGAGTAGGCTTATATTCTGTGAATCCAGAAGGCAGATCTGAGGCCAAAGAAGATTCTGGTACAGGGTACAAAGTGAGTAAGCTTCGGTCGGATCACTGAATTTCGATAAAGGTTAAGTGGACAGAGTAGCGCATGGCAGTTCTGCTAAGCAGGCGTTCAGCTGGCTGACTACTCCCCGTGAGCAAGGAGCATTATCTTACTTTTGCTGCCAACCTCAGGAAAGATGATAAACACACTCGGCTTTGCACTGAGCCAGCCTAATGAACATCAGCAACACCTCCAATTTACGACTTTCAAAGAGGGCAGTGCCCCTTTCCAGGAGCGTCCAGCACAATGAAGAATGCACCCACATAACCCGTGGGTCCAGCTGGCCATTCATGTTTATAATTATACATCATTGTTAAGTATCTGTGTTAGTCTGTTCTCACATTACTACAAAGAAATACCCAAGATTGGGTAATTTATAAAGAAAAGACGTTTCAGTGGCTTATGGTTCTGCAGGCTTTACAGGAGGCATGGTGCTGGCATCTGCTCAGTTTTTGGGGATGCCTCAGGAAGCTTCCAATCATGGCAGAAGGCGAAGGGAAGCAGCCACCACACATGGCTAGAGCAGCAGCAGGAGACAGAGTGAGCTGGGAAGTGCTACACCACACTTTTAAACAATCAAATCTCGTGAGAACTCCCTCACTATCACAAGAACAGCACCAAGGTGATGGTGCTAAACAATTCATAAGAAATCTACCCCCACTAACCAGTCACTTCCCACAAGCCCCCACCCCCAACACTGGGGATTACAATTCAACATGAGATTTGGGCAGGGAAACAGATCCAAACCCTATCAATATTTGAGCCTGGAACTAAAACTTACAAAAAGTTTTTAAAGAATATTCCGTGTTTGTTTGTTTGTTTTTTTGCATGGTTTGAATAGTCACTAAACTTGGAGTACAAGTCAAGGGATGATGGTATTTCTTGTCACCTGATACTTTACCAAGAGTTGTTCACTCTTTGGAAAAATGTACCACAGATGGCAAACCCCACTCACAAAATCCGGAAGTGCTGGTAACGTATCAGTATCATTCATTATTTGTAGCCATCACAATGAAGACAGGTGTATCTTGAATACAGGCAAAGAAGGTCAGCTACTATATTAGGTCAGGTACTATAGCCAAGCCTGAGCATTACACACTGAAGTATTATTTTATAACAATTTCCTTTTACTTCTTCTGTATATTATAGCCAGGACAATGTATCAATTTTTAAAAAAATGATAGTTGTAGGCAATATAATATAGATGTGATCCTTGAATTTTACTCCAGGGTTATAAAAGAGGCATTCAAAACATTTGTTACAAAAACGGGGCAAGGACACTGGGTGAAGAAACAGGAGTCTTGTTCAGTGTTTCTGTGGATGACCCTAAATGAAGCCTAATAAAATGATGAAAAGAATGAAGATAAAGCTTACCAGACCAATATAAAATCTGTGCTTTAGACTCAATAAGGCTACTATAGAAGTACAGCAAGGAGGGGGCATTTGGCTGAAAAGTAATTCATGGAGCTTCTCAGTGGAACTCAAGTTCAATTTGAGTTTGAAGAGCAACATGGCAGTAAAAGTATATAATGGGAGGTATATAACCAGGTTCTCAGGCTTGAGTAACCGTCAGAATCAAGCAGGGAGCATGTTTAAAGGAACACCCACTCTCATCTCTAGACATTCAAATTCACTTGCTCTGGGGCAGAGCCCCCAAGTTGGCATTTTAAACAGGCATATTTTCAGGTAGAAGCGTGGACCTTCAATTATTTGATAAAGGTCACTGCATATCATTCAGGTCGGAGTGTCACTTCCGAAGAGAAAAAGTAGAGCTATCAAAAGGTGGCTGACCAATCAGGACAGGAAAAGGTCTAGAAGCTATTGCTCACAGAATTCCTGCATCTGAACAGAAGGTTTCAGAGGGATGCTCACTTTGGTTATGCAGTGACACACAGCACATTGAATAAGAAGGTGCAATGACATGGTACCCGCAATGGACTGACGTCCTATTTCCCCCCAATTCACATATGAAAATCCTAACCCTGTCCAGGCATGGTGGCTAACACCTGTAACCCCAGAACTTTGGGCAGTAGAAGGGGGAGGCTCACTTAAGCTCAGGGTTCGAGTCCAGCCTGGCCAACACAGTGAGACACCGTCTATACAAAAACTAAGGAAATGAGCCCCAGGTGGTGGTGCATAGCTGTAATCCAAGCTACTCTGGAGGCTGAGGTGAGAGGATCGCTTGAGCCTGTGAGGTCTGCTTGAGCCTAGGAGGTAGAGGCTGCAGTGAGCTGTGACTGCGCCGTTGTACTCCAGCCTGACAGCAAGGGCCTATCTCAAAAATAAAATAAAATAGGATAAAATCCTCATTCCTAATGAGACGGTAATTGAAGATGGGGCCTTTAGGAAGTAATTAAGGTCATGAAGGTGGAGACTTTATTAATGTGATAAATAGCCTTGTAAGAAGAGACATAAGACAGAATATTTCCTTTCCCTGCTCAATGCCATGTCAGGATACAAGAAGAAGGTGCCCATGTGCTAACAAGAAAGTCCTCACCAGACACAAGAATGGCTGTGTACCTTGATCTTAGTCTTCCCAGGCTCCAGAACTGTGAGAAATATTTGTAGTTAAGCCACCCAGTCTACGGGACATCTGTTATAGCACCTAAGACAGTGTCTACAGGCTTGCAGCAGAAAGATGAATGAGAACCTACAGTACAAAAGAAACTAGGGAGTACACAGGTCTATTGAGCCTGTTGTCAGAGGACTGTGCTGAAAACAGCACGCATCTTTCAATGGGATTATTCTACTTACGCCATCTACAGGCAGTTTGTTCCCAATTTGTTTCCATAGCTCTAAGAGCAAGTAAAACTGGGAAATGCTTCTGGGTGTAGCTTTCTTTACTTCCAGACTTTACAGGACCTCTATTATGCAAGTATGAATCTCCAAAGGGCAGACACAGTATGCAGATTTCTTAATCTTATCTGTTCACAATTTGTTTCCATTTTTTTTTAAATTTTTGAGAAAAAGCCTCGCTCTATAGCCCAGGCTGGAGTGCAGTGGCATGATCTCAGCTCACTGCAACCTCCACCTCCCAGGTTCAAGCGATTCTCCTCCCTGAGCCTTCTGAGTGGCCAGGACTACAGGCACGTGCCACCGGGCCCAGCTAATTTTTTTTTTGTATTTTTAGTAGAGAAAGGTTTCACTGTGTTAGCCAGGATGGTCTCAATCTCCTGACCTCGTGATCCACCCGCCTTGGCCTCCCAAAGTTCTTGGATTACAGGAGTGAGCCACTGCGCCCGGCCTCTGTTCACAATTTCAAAACACATATTCACATCCCTTTTAATAACTTCTGGAATTAGTCTAGAAAAAGCTAGTCCAGGGGTTATTACTACAGGGCTGATGTTCAATTCTGGATCTCAATCATGGAAGGGGCTCAAGTCATACTAACCTTATTTGCAGATGTGCAAACGCTTCTCTATTAGACTATAAACTTTTTGAAGGAAGGTTCTTGGTATCACCCTTTAAAAAAAAAAAAACGGAACAGTTTTCTACTCTACCCTTGCCAGTATAATAGGTATTCAGTAGTATGTAATGAATTAATAAATTATATTCAAATATAGTTTCTCTGGATACAATTATTACAGACAGAAGTCACCCAATCACAGTATTCTTTGAGAATATGAAGACAGCTTAGTTCCTGACAGCAGAAACAACTAAGGTGCAGAGAAATGAAGGAACTTACCCGGGGTCCCAAAAGCTGGATGTCAGAGGCAAAGGCAAGTTCAGCCTTGGTTGCGTATTTCTATTTATCCTGCTAAAGCTATCTGTTTAACAGTTCTTTGGCAAACTGTCAAATGTTTTCTCCTTTTGAATCCCCGTCACAGAATTTTCTATGGTATCTGACTTTACCGCCCATCACTGTCCCTTTTCTTATCACTGAGTGTGCTCCAACCTCAGAGGTGAGCCAGTCCTTGGGCGTTTCACTTTTGCTGTCCTGCAGAGAAGGGTTCCTAGAGAAATTCTTCCTCCCTCCCTCAAGAGCCAGGTCTCCATCTGCCTGTCTCTGCCCTAATTTAGGGACTGAATGGAACATGATACATTTTATTTTTAAATCGTTTTTAAAAGCACATTCTCTGGCTAGTGTCACGCCCTTCGACTTGGGGAGGACGTACCTTGTGCATGAGTCACCTCCGGGATCTCATGCATATAAACCTGTGTGCAAACATGCCATCTTCTTTCTCCCGACCTGCCTTCTCGAATCCCCTGCTATGTTCAGCCTTCCTTCCCCTTTTCTTTGCTGTTGTTTGTCTTTAAGATATTCATCCATCAGCTGAGGAACTGAACAGAGTTGAATCTTAATGAGGCTGTCAAAATCCTAGGTGTATTTTTGTTGTTGCTGTTTTCTAAAGTCCTGGTAACAGTGGAATGCTGGGTGACTGACAGCTTCTTGCATCTAGGAGATGATGCCTGGGCAGAGTGGCTGGAAAATGACCCATCTCTGTGCAAGATGCCTGTAATTCCACTTGAACAGTTATGGGCAAGAGCTTTGTGCTAGGATCTGCCTGGTTATCCAAAACTGCTGTGGCTCAGTACCTTCTGGAATGAAGTTGGGAATAGCTGTAGTAAGAAGGGAAGCAGATAAGTGGGAGATGGGGGAAAGATCTTCTCTAATCTTCTGTGGCTATGTAGGCTTTGTAAAAGCAGACTGGGAAGGAAAAGCAAACAAAGAGGACAGGAAAACCAGACTGCCTCTTGTAAGGGGAAAAGTCTAGTTTATAAGAGAATTCAAGGAATTAACAAAGACCACCCATGCTATGGTGCCTGGTGTGACACTGTGGAGTGGGTGAATGAATTAATGTGTAAGTGAATGCGGCCGCATTTGATGTCTGCAGATGAATCTGAATTACCTGAAAAGTTTTTCAGTTGGGCTATGGCCAGAAGGATAAATAAAAAATCACAACCAACTTCCTAAAGTACTTCGGTTTACCAGACACACATGGCTGCGCTGCCACAATGGAACCTCCCAGTATGTTCTGAGGTCCCCAGTTCATAGGTGAGAAGCCCAAGGCTTCCTGAGCTTGGGTAAGCTTTCCAAAAGGCACAGAATTTAAGAATGACAAAGCCAGGTCTTGAAGGTGGAGCTTCCAACTTAAACATCTCATATGCTTTTTCTGGGGATTTGCAAAGTCAAACACAGCGAGGAAGCTGATATTTGAACTCAACAGTCATTTTGTTCTTAATGTAATACAAAAAGCTAATTTTTTCAGATAGTAGTTATAAGAAAAAACTCCTAGGTAGTTGGATTACACCTGGGGAAAGTAAAATACTTACTCATTCTTACTGACCGGAAGGCTTGGGAGACCTTAGCAAACCCTGTTCAATCACATGACCTCCTTTTTCAATGGGGTAAATCTCATTCCCTGATAGAGCAAGTGGCAGAAAAATGCAAGAGGAGACAGGCTAAGATTTACTAAGTTCTTATTTGATGCCCTCAATCAGGGTAGGCTCATTAAACAAGTTACAACATTAATTGCTAAGCCTCACATACTGGGTTTGTTACTGTCCTATCGTAAAAAGGGAGAGAACTGAAAGTTTCAAGGAGTGAAGCGACTTGGCCAAGAGCATATGGACACTAGATGGCTGTACTGCATCTGACCCAGATGTGCCTGGGTTCCTAACATCAGGCTGAAGGCTTAGGACAGGGAGCTCTGCTGGAGATATCCTTTTTGGAGGCTTCAGATGTGCTGGGATTTCGGGTGGCAAGTTCTCTCCAGTGGCGTCCTCAGTTTCCATGAGAATCTACAGGTCTGGATCACTCATTCACTGTGTGGTGCAATCCTTGGGTTTGAAGCAAGAAATCCCCCCATCGTGAAAGCTAATGCATTTTGATGTTGCATAAATCCTTTAATAATCACTCAGTGTCACTGACTTATTTAAATAGACACATCACTTCAGCAGGGCTTCCCCCTCCCGCTCTGCCCTTTCACTACCAGCGAGGAGGAAGTAACTTGCTGCATCGGCATATACAGGGGGAACTGGAGGTGGTTTACGTGCTCCTGTGTCTCCTGATGCTACATTCTATAGCAAATAGGGATGGGCAGGCGGAGACATGCCATTTTGGTCACAATAAATTCCCCAGTGTGCTACATTCTTCTTTTCCCCACAGACCCAGATTGATGACCAGTGGTTTTTTTGTTTTACGTGGGTAACTGTGATCTTGACGCAGCATCCTTGAGGCGCTGCAGTATATCTCTATGTGACATTTTCTATTATAAATTTTGGAAGACAGAAACTAAATGTATACACTAGGGTTTCCCTGAGACTTCCTTTCTCCCACCCAGAAACATGGGTGTCTCCACCTCTATGAAGGCTTGTAGGGAATGTGTCTGAAAGTCCAGGCACAAAAGATCACCACGGGATGACTATTCACTTGCCAGAGGAAAGCATGTGGAGCCCTCATCCCCGGCCCGCTGTGGGTTCATGGAGGGTCCGGTATCAAATGCACTGAGCAAACAGTGCCTGGAAGAGCTTGCTGGGACGGGAAACAGAGTGCCATGTTGAATCAGAGAAGGCGTTTGGACATTCTGCCCCAGAAACATACTAGAAGCTTCCTGGAATCCCATCTTTTCACAGAGCTAGTCAAGCAGACTCTTGAAGGGCAAAGCTCAGGATTCTCCACTACGGAAAAGTGTTTAATCCTGAGGCCATTAAAGTTCACGGAAGGACGACTGGTAGTTAACACTGCAGGCTCCTTGACGTTTCCGGGTTGCAGTCTTCAATGCTCCAACCTTCAGTTTCCTTTGGTATAGAATAGAAGCAAGCATGTCACCTGCCTCATGGGGTTAGTGCGAGGATCGAAGGAGACTGACGCCCATAAAGCACCTAACATGGTGCTTGGCTAATACTCAGCTGATATGTAGAGGTGCTGCCTTACCTATTATTGAAAGAGAGAAATACTTCCTGACCTGCTAATAGAACCACTGCTCTGATGCCCGCAGCTGCCTTTCCCCAACCTGGACCCTCTCAGGAACTCCCCAGACTTCCCCATCATCCAGCAACTAAAGGATTAATGCCCAACACAGGTGGGAGGCTCCAGGGTGGGGCGTTGGGGTCTGTGAAAAACTGGTGGTTGACATTCTTCAACTGCAACCTCTGTATGCCTGGTAGGCATCACAGGAAAAAAAAATTACACAGAACAAGGCATATCTAATATTCAGGCATATACTAGCTAAGGAATGTCCCCGTCTCCTAGGAAGGCCTTTGATAACAGGGCGCCCTGGCTGCCTGCCACCTCTGGACACTGATGCTGCACTTTCTTTCTGTGTCCTCCAGCTTTGACGGCCCTCACTCTGACCCCATCTGTGAACTCTCGCCTCTGGAAGCTTGACTTATGTCCCTTTTCTCCTTTGTTCTCTGGGACCCTGTATTTGCATTTGACTTTTCTGGAGTCTGACCATCAGCCCTCAGACCTTTGGTCTCTTTTTGGCTCATCCCACTACAGACTGGCCTCAGCGTCCAGGGCAGGCTTCACCTGTCACTTTTAGGTGATCCTGTTCCCAGACCCAGACACCTGCCCCAACCCATCTCATTTGCTGGTCTCAGATGCCAAGTTCCAGCTCTTCTTGGTCTCACCCACCCTGCCGCTCCCGAGTTCCACATTCCAGTCCTGATAAAGGTCAGGAGTCTGCATCCTTTGAGAATGGGATACCACAGCAGTGGCAATGACGATGGAGGAGAGAGGCAGAAGGATCCAGAAGCATTTCAAAGATAGATACTGGATCCTTCTGCCTCAGAAGCCTCAGAAGAAAGAGGCTACTCTAGTTTCATTGCGTCTACACTCCATGATGTGAGTGACTGTGTCTGCTACAGCCAGTACAGGGTACACAGTAAGCACTCAAGAGAGAGCTGGCAAACAAGAAGGGTTGATGGCTGAACAAAGGATACCAGTAACAGAGAAAGAAACTAAAGCGTTACTAGCAAGTTTGGGGCTAGCAACAAGGCAGAACGATGGATTTTATTTTAGACACATGGTTAGAGGTCTGTGGTCCTCAAAACTGATTACCAAATATTTCTGCATTTTCTCCTGCCAGGCACATGGTAGACTGCACTCTCCCACACACTTTGAAGGGAAGCTAAAAAAACATGAAATTGTGTCACTTCTAACAAAAACTTTAAGAGATAATACGAATTCTGCTACTTCCTCACCACATACGTAGAAGTGTGCCTGGAGATGAATCTTGAGTACCTACAGTGAACACAGATCCCTGAAGACCTAAAGTGGACATGGAATGTGACTGGCAAAATACATATCTGTTGTGTTAAGAAACGAAAACATTGGGGTTGTTACTCAAGAATGATCTCTGGTCCGTATTAACAGATCCGGGAACCTACAGGTCATACTGATGAAGACGGGATCTGGATTAGAGGTCAGGAGAGGGGCTTTCCGGTGAGACGCCAAGGACTGCCACGGCCCAACTGCGACTCTGCCTGTGGCTACAGCACCAAGAAGGAACTAGAATGCCAACTGCCCACGTACCAGCTACTGCCGAATTCAAGCAATCAGGTGGCCTCCCCCTAAGCTTTTGCAATCTCCTCTCCCGAGGAAGGAGCAGTGACCCCTCACATCACCTTTTGCAACTCTGCTCACACAACCCTGAGGACTTACCAGTGTTGTAGCCCCTTCCAAGGGCTGGCCAAGGGCGGTGGTTTTTCCACAGGTTTCCAAGGTACCAGTCACTCTGGTTCTCCACCAAGCCCAGGACCTGCTGACCTGTAAAGTACAGAGAACACAAGCATCTTAAAAGGAGACGCTGAGCCGTCGGGATCAGGGACTGCCGAACACAGAACGTAATGGCAAATCATCACAACAGTATTCACTCACTGAGAGGTTTTATTAAGTGTCAGGCTCTGACCTGAAAGCTTAACTTGCATTAACATACTTCATTCTCACCACTGGGCAGCAGTTTTTATTATTTCCATTTTATAGAGAAGAAACAGTTAACTGACTTGCCCCAGGTCGCGCAGTGAATCTGATAAAGCTGGAATCCAAAACCATTCATTCCTTCATTCGTGCACGCCCGCATTTCCTTCCTAACTCATGGAACACATATTTATTGACAGGCATACTATATCTCAAGCATTCCCATTCTGGTATTTCCACCTGTACATTAATTTACTGGCTTTCCTGGGCATGGACTGAGATTGTTTTCTTAAATCAGGGAGGAGGGATTACCCTTGTTTACTGAGACGAAAGCCCACAGAGAAGAGCCACCCTTTGTCCACCTTACAGGGTATTTGTTCTCACGTTCGCTGCTTCTTCTGAAATATATTTATCTTGCGTCAACAAGCATCATGTCAATATCATCTCAATACAAGAGTGCTGTCTAGACAACAATTGCTCCTCTGTCCCCAGAGCTGGCTTTGATGTTGGCCTCAGTCTCTGCTGCATCTTAGCAACTTAGGCAAGTTAGCCTTGTAGCCAGTCTCTTAGGCGTACCTGTCTCTGGGCCTTCATATCAGATCCACCCTTACACAGCTCCATCACGCCACCTGGAGAAGGTCTTCTTTTGCAGTGATTACCAATACCACTTCACAGGCGAGGGAACAGGCTCATAAAGGACCAGTGATTTGCACAGCTGAATATGGAGCTAGGATAGACATCTACATTTGCTTGAAATGAAGATCCCTTCCACTGTCTCCATGTGTTATTTTTTATCCTTCCAACAAACATTTGAGGTAGGAATTATAAAACCACATTTTGTAGAAAGGGAAATTGAGGTTTAGAAAGTTTAAATCACTAGCAAAAGTCATGCAATTAACAAGTCCTCTTTTCCACAGCTAACCGATACCTTTTGCATTGACACTCTTTTATTGTTAGCCAATCTGAGAAATAAAAGACCTTTCTAATCAAATGAAAGCCCAGCAGCACTTAAGAAAACACAGCGGTTCTCCCAGAATGCCATGCTGGGTGATATAGAACCTCCTTGGCGTGATGACAGCTCCCTGAAATGATGGTGTGTGGATCTGGTGTAATTTATTTGATCAATTTTATTAAGCTCCCATCTAAATCATCACTCCGGCACAAATACATAAATTAGAGGCATGGGAAAAATACTTACCACCCACTTTGTCTTTGTATATGATCACATCTAAAGTAGAATTCCTCAGAAAAGCATATTGCCAATTCACGAAGTGTAAGAGTCAATCAAAGCCGCGTGCAACAAGCTTAGGACATTTGTGCAGAACAACTAGATCCGAAAGGCAGGGTGCCCTTAGCTGGGAAAGTTGTGTGTCCTGTCCTGATGGTATGACCCAGTTAGAGACCTCATTTAATAACCTCACAATGAGGATGGGACGCGAAGGGGAAGTGTCATTGTTGGGGGAGAGGGGTGACACACAATTACTAAGACCCCAGGTGGGCATCCCAAGGGATTTTTGTTTTGTTTTGTTGTTTTTGGAATGATAAAGGATGACACAGACTCAGAACTGACAAAGGGGAATGATATTCTTTTTTTGCGGGGGGGGGGGGGGTGGACTCTCACTCTCTTGCCAGGCTGGAATGCAGTGGTGTGATCTCGGCTCACTACAACCTCTGTCTCCCAGGTTTATGCGATTCTCCTGCCTCAGCCTCCCCAGTATCTGGGACTACAAGTATACGCCACTACAGCTAGCGAATTTTCGTATTTTTAGTAGAGACAGGGTTTCACCACATTAGCCACGGTGGTCTCGATCTCTTGACTTTGTGATCTGCCCACCTTGGCCTCCCAAATTGCTGGGATTACAGGTATGAGCCACTGCGCCCATCGAAGAATGATCTGAATTTAGGGTGCCCATCTAAATTTGAGGTAAGGTCATCTTCAGACTCTGAAAGTCCAAATTTCATATTGTGGCATCCCATACATTTTATTTCGCCTCAGTTTACTTCTTCAGACAAATACTCTATGAGCTACACTTTATTCCTGTGAAGCAAAAATGCAGATTTTGTTGACCGTGATCTAATTTCTACCTTGATCACAGAGCTCTCCATTGGCAGGCACTGCCTTTGCCCCGCTGTCAGTCCCCATCCACAATCCTTCCAAGGCCCATATCCAGCATGAGGCCTTTTATGAATAACCCCAGGTCTGAACTATTACTTTATCTTCACTCCCATATTAGATAGAAGACATCACTATTTAGTATACTTCCTACTGGTATTTTTCTTTATCTTTTTTTTTTTTTTTTTGAGATGGAGTCTCACTCTGTCACCGAGTCTGGAGTAAAAGCAGTGCCATCTCGGCTCACCACAACCTCTGCCTCTCAAGTTCAAGTGATTTTCCTGCCTCAGCCTCCTGAGTAGCTGGGATTACAGGGGCATGCCACCATGCCCAGCTAAGTTTTGTATTTTTATCAGAGATATGGTTTCGTCATGTTGGCCAGGCTGGTCTTGAACTCCTAACCTCAGGTGATCCACCCACTTCAGCCTCCCAAAGTGCTGGGATTACAGGCATAAGCCACCATGCCTGCCCCCTACTGGTATGTTTGCCATCAGCTGACTTATACCTTATAAAGGATGAAGTTGGTAATACTCGGGCATACACACATCACATTTGTAAATATCCACGTCCTGCATTATTCCAAGGGCAAGATACTACAAGGTATAGTATTGAACACACAGTAGGTGCTTCATAAATGCCTGCTAAATAAATGACATTTGGTGGGTAAATCTTTCCTCATTGGGTGTGTGTTAGTGTCTCCAGAAATCATTTCACCCCCTCTGCATTCACCGACAGCGACAGACCTTCCTCCAAGCTCTAGGAACACAGGTACCCGCCTTCCCTGGGGTGCCAGCACCCACTTTGGTTGCTCCACCTGAGGCTTAAACTTAATCTCTAGAGAAGGAATGATTTTCATGGTTAACCTGAAGTCACATTATCCCAAAGAATAATATCCAAATTCCTCTTCTCTCAATTTGCACCTGGGCTGCACTGTTTTGGATAGTATCACATAATCCTTTCACATACACCAATCCTCTTAAAAAAATCCTTAATTAGCAACATGATAATTTGAACTTTCATATCCAATGGTGAGGAAAAAACAATAATCAACAGCTACTGAGACTTCATTTTGCTTTTTAAAAGAAATTCATTAGCTGTCATATCAATGATGAAAACAGTAAAAAGGGCAAGCCATTTTGCTCAGCCTCTCAGCGGTGCTTTGGGGTTTCAGGCTGTGCTTTCCCTGCTTCAAAGCTCTCTCTGTGTGAAGAGGGAATCGTGAACAGCAATATAGTTGGAGATAAAGAACACAGGCTGGGCCAGGCGCGGTGGCTCAAGCCTGTAATCCCAGCACTTCGGGAGGCCAAGACGGGTGGATCACGAGGTCAGGAGATTGAGACCATCCTGGTCAACATGGTGAAACCCCGTCTCTACTAAAAATACAAAGAATTAGCTGGGCATGGTGGCGCGTGCCTGTAACCCCAGCTACTCAGGAGACCGAGGCAGGAGAATTGCCTGAACCCAGGAGGTGGACGTTGTGGTGAGCCGAGATCGCGTCATTGCACTCCAGCCTGGGTAACAAGAGCGAAACTCCATCTCAAAAAAAAAAAAAAGAATGCAGGCTGAACTCAGGCTGCCTGGTTCCAGTTCCTAGCCCTGCCACTTACTAGCTGCATAGCCGCTAGTCAAAAAATTACTTAACCTATCTCTGCCTGGCTAACTAACTCTTACGGCTGCTGTGATTTCGCATGCTGAAATGACTTCATATATGTTAAGTACTTAGAACAGAAGCTGGAACTCTAAGCACTGTACATATGATAGCTGTTTTTAAATGCCATTGTCCATCCTAAACTGTAAGCCCCTAACAGAGCTAAAGCGTATCCATGAGGTTTTCTTTGGTGGTCATCCAGAACAAGAATTAGGCCATTCTGGAAGTGTGCCTCTAAGTGTGGTCTGAGGACCATCTGTTTCAGATACACCTGAGGTTCTTGTTAAAAGCACAGGCTCCTGCACTTCGGCCTAGGAGTCAGTTATTTGTGGGAGGCTGCTTTCCGTTACTTCTCTAGTTTCTAGGACGGATTTCCTGGCTTCTTGAGCAGACCTTTACTCTTCCCCATGGAGGTGGAAAGGGTTATCTGTCACCAGTCAGATGACTCCTTCCACCTCCATGGGCAAGACAAACGTGAGTTTCAGAGGGAACCAAGTTGCTGTGGCTTAGCCCCTTTCTCCGTCCCTTCGTCCAGGACCCAGCAGGCCAACAGATAGCCTGCATCGAATCTGTTCTTTTGTGCTGTTAAGTTTTACAGAGCAGACCCCCTCTCAGTGAGGCTGCGGTTGCCTAGTACTTCTTGGGATAGCTGGGCAATTCCAACTCAGGGTTTTGGAGCTAGGAACAGCCATTGGAGATATTTAAGGACTTGAAGGTTGAGTCCTCCAATTTCACCATTACCAGTAAAATGAGGTGACAACTGGCTGCCCCTCCTTTATCTCTAAATTGGTTCAATATTGGCGGGGGGTGCAGGAGGGGAAGTAATATCATTTATGAATTCCCTCACTCCACAATACTTCTGTGTAAGAATTCTGGCCGTGGGGTCTAGTAATTTGCATTGAAAAAAACCCAACTCCCCAGGTAATTCAGATGCACATTACGGTTTGAGAATAACTCACTGGAGTTTAGAAGCTCTGTCCTTGCTTTAGTCAAGGGTAAATTTCACCTGCAGGGTGACGGGCACATAATAAACTCATGCGGTGTCTAAATTGACCTCATGAAATAGCAGAATTCATTGGTAGTCTCCAGTGCCATATTTCCTGAGTAAAGTAGCGAAGAAAATGAACAGCAGAGCCAGATGCCTGGGTTCAAATCCTGGCTCCTCTGCTTACTAGCTGTGTGACCCTAAACAAGGGACTTAGCCTCTCTGTGTTTGCTTCTTCATTCATTTGTAAAACAGAGATAGTAAGTACACACCTCACTGAATTAAAATTTTTTTCCTCTAAGCACAAGTCAGTTTGTGAAAATGAAGCTGTGTTTTGTGCTTATTCAAACATTACCACTAAACGTGTCGAGAAAGTAGTGAAGTACTCCCTGGCCCTATATCCTGCTCCACCTACCTGGACCTCCAGCTCAGCCATCTCCTCCTGCCCTTCGCTGACATGGCCCTGACTCTGCTGAGACCTCTGGTTAAGCTTAATATCAACGGAGGGTTTAATTTGTGTCAGACACCACACAAAATACTAAGGAATTAAAGACAAATAAAACATAGTTTTTGCCTTGGGGGCAACTGGAAGAGGAGACAGATAATTTTGAAGCAGCATGGTATTAGCAATGATAGAAACACTGATAAATCAGGGGAATAATGGGTAGAGAATAACTGATTCTGCGGGGGAAAGCGGGTGATGCCCGCCGTGTCGCTACACGTCTCTCCCACCAAGTCCCTACCACATCTCTTCCAGCACTGCAGGCGAGCTTCCCCAAAAGATTTTACCATAAGGGTTTGCTCGGGTGACACCCTTCTTGGAGAGAGGTCCCATTTGCTACCAGGTGACCGCATAGATGACACAGGTGATCTGTGACAGCTCCAGCAATCCCAGCTCATCAACCAGGTGGCATCTAAATCTTGGTCTCCAGATGCCCAAGTCTAAAGCCATAACCTTAATGATGCCAACATATCTTCAGCCTACCATCCTGTGAAGAGGTAAAATCCCAGGGAGGCTGGGCGCGGTGACTCATGCCTGCAATCTCAGCACTTTCGGAGGCTGAGGCGGGTGGATCACGAGGTCAAGAGTTCAAGACCAGCCTAGCCAACATGGTGTAACCCCATCTCTACTAAAAATACAAAAAAAAAAAAAAAAAAAAAATTAGCTGGGCATGGTGGCACATGCCCATATCCCAGCTACTCTGGAGGCTGAGGCTGGAGAATTGCTTGAACCGGGACCTAAGAGGCGGAGGTTGCAGTGAGCCGAGATCATAGCACTGCACTCCAGCCTGGGTTACAGAGTGAGACTCCATCTCAAAATAAATAAATAAATACATAAATCCCAGGGGATTCCTCTGGGGAAAATGACACGGGTGTCCACAGGGTGCCAGCTCCCTTGGCATTCTGCACCGCCTGTCACATCTTCTTAGCAGTTATGATAATAAAACACTGTGACTCACAGAAAAGGCTTTGTCATTGTTTTCCATGCTGAGCCTGTGGTTATGATTAAGTGCGCTGTTCTCCATCTTCTACTCTAGGCACAAGTTAACTTATGAAAATGAAGCTGTCTTCATTGCTTATTCATACATCACCGCTAACAGCCAGACAAGAGCAAACAAGCTTGTTATTCTGCTGGGGCCCTGGTGTTGGTGGCACCAGCCAGCAGACGGATAGTTCTAGGCAGGGAATTCCCTCTCTCCTTCCTTCTGCAGCTTTTGGCTCAAGGCCAGCTCCTGCTGCTCAGGAGGTGAGAACCAAGGAGCAGAGAACTACAATTTTTCCACGCAGTGCATTTGGTATGAAAAGGTTGAATTAAGCATTCATCCACTGGGTATAAAGAAGGCAGCATGGCAAATTAGGCAGACAAAGGATTTTAAAACTTGGCAAAATAGGGTTCTAGCCCCACACTGGTATGATTTAACCAAGGTGTAACTTCTCTGAGCTTCAGTTTCCTTATCATAAGAGGTTAAGTGTAAAATCCACCTCTAACCTCTAAGAAGGAATATTCAGATCAAATTAAGATGATATAAGGCTGGCCGGGCGCGGTGGCTCACGCCTGTAATCTCAGCACTTTGGGAGGCCGAGGCGGGTGGATCACGAGGTCAAGAGATCAAGACCATCCTGGTCAACAAGGTGAAACCCCGTCTCTACTAAAAATACAAAAAATTAGCTGGGCATGGTGGTGCGTGCCTGTAGTCCCAGCTACTCGGGAGGCCGAGGCAGGAGAATTGCTTGAACCCAGGAGGCGGAGGTTGCGGTGAGCCGAGATTGTGCCATTGCATTCCAGTCTGGGTAACAAGAGCGAAACTCCGTCTCAAAAAAAACAAAAACAAAAGAGATGATATAAGGCCAGGCAAGGTGGCTCATGCCTGTAATCCGAGTACTTTGGGAGGCCAGTGGGCAGATCTCCTGAGGTCAGGAGTTTGAGACCAGCCTGGCCAACATGGTGAAACCCCACCTCTACTAAAAATACAAAAAAAGTTAGCTGGGCATGGTGGCAGGCCCCTGTGATCCCAGCTACTCAGAAGGCTGAGGCACAAGAATCGCTTCGATCTGGGAGGCAAAGGCTGCAGTGAGTCAAGATTGTGGAGACTGTGCCGCTGCATTCCAGCCTGGGCCACAGAGTGAGACTCTGTATCAACAAAAAAATGATGATACATGCAAGTGCTGGCTCATGGCAGGTGCTCAACTAAAGGCACTTCTCTTCCTCCCTTTTGAGATGACCAGTGTTCAGAATGTCTAGGTTTTCCTAACCAAGCGCCGACATTTACTGGATAGACTGGACTCTGCAAAATTTGGCCACCTTACCCCTCCCCTTGTCCCTGCTGTCCCTGGCTCTCACACCACCCCATCTTTCTGAAGCCTTTAGTGTCTGTGACTTCAGTCCTTCAGCTGATCTACTCCCTCTGAACACCCTACCCCTGCCTCCTCCATGGCGCTTCCCTCCCTCTGCCTCCCCTAACATGCTGGTGCTCCCCAACTCCCCTTCTCGGCCCCTTTTCTTCTTCTCTGTTTTATCCACAGATGATGGAATCTACTTCAATGGCCTCAGAGGCCACTGACTGGAAGATGACCACCAATCTCCGTGCTCAGCTCAGACTTCTTTCTAAAGCACCCTGCTCTTCAATCTATCAGCCCACTGTCTTCACAGATCATTTGGCTGTTCTGTAATGACTTTCGACGTAAGCTGACCAAAACCAACGCCACAATCTTCTCCTCCTACA
This sequence comes from Callithrix jacchus, assembly GCF_049354715.1. Lineage (NCBI taxonomy): Eukaryota > Metazoa > Chordata > Mammalia > Primates > Cebidae > Callithrix > Callithrix jacchus. The sequence continues at coordinate 204,193,419 of NC_133502.1, forward strand.
AAATAGGTGCAACTCCTACTTATTTTGTTGGTGGGTAGCATCAAAATCAAACTTGTCACCAAAGTTAGAAGCCTTTGAATCAACCTTGAACCCCCCTGCTCCTCAATCCTCGTGTCTCCCCAAGGCCAAATCCCACACATTTTATCTAAGGGATATTCCTCAAATTCATCCCTTCCCTTGATCTACCATGTCTTCTCTCTCTCTCTCTCCTGGATTAGCAGATTCGTTCCTGATCACCTTTTCCTAAGGTTAGCCCTGTGCCATTCCATTCTGCCTACCTAGCCATAGAAATGTTTTGAAAGCACAAATTTCATGATTTTTCTTCCTTGATTAAAATGTGTAAATGCTCGTGGGGTCCATTATACTGTGGATGTGTGAATGTGTGGATGAATGTATGAACGGGTGAACTAACAAAAAAATAAATATTACCCGCAACCCGCCATCCTACCCCATCTGGAATTGGCAAATTCTATCTGAGTGGAGTGGAAGTAGATGCATACTAGTTGACTTCTCCAGGTAAACACCAGGCAGGGGTGGCTCTAGCTGTGATCTGCAGGATGCTTTCGGTGATCTCGCCTTTTTATCACCCCTAGAAAAGCTCCTGGGCACACAGAGGAAGTCTGCCAATCACTGCAGCTTATCAAACCAGCTGTGCTTATACCCCCAGGTGAACATTAAAATGTTAAAATAGAGGCTGCCCCGACTATCAGCAGAGAACCTAACAATGCTCTCCCAACCTCCTATTTATTCTAATCAGCTATTTTAAAATAGAAAAGCCTTTAATAGTACCATTCAATGTGTGTCTGAGGGAAGGACATCTATAAATAGGAAAACGTATAGTATCTTATTACTGTTTACTAAACATCTTGAAAGAGCTGCTACAGCCCCAGGTGTCCCTGGCTAGTCAGAGTAGAATAAGAAAACATTTCCTGAGAAGATGCATACAAAATATTCAAACAACCCTGAACAGATTGAAAAGGAGGATTTCCGGAAAGTGCCTGTTTCACAGCTCGCACTCTGCATTTCACCTCTAGCTCAACGCACCCTAGGATCACAGACAGTCAGGTGAGCGGTGAGGGGCTCAATGACTTCTCTGGAGTCACCTGCTACTGCACAGAAGCCCATCAAGAACAAGAGGTGTTTATAGGAACATGGACTCAACGGAAGAGCCAAGACCCCCAACTCTGACTTGAAGCTCATTTGTTTTCTGTGCATCTCAAACTTGGTTCCTTCTTTCTTTGAGCTTTTTTTTTTTTTTTTTTTTTTCCCCAGATGGAGTTTTTGCTCTTGTCCCCCATGCTGGAGTTCAATGGTGCAATCTTGGCTCACTGCAACCTCCACCCCCTGGTTCAAGGGATTCTCTTGCCTCAGCCTCCCGAGTAGCTGTGATTACAGGCACGCGGCACCACGCCCGGCTACCTTTTCTTAAATTTTTAGTAGAGATGGGGTTTTTCCAGGCTTGCCTTGAACTCCCGACCTCAGGTGATCTGCTCTCCTCCTCTCATGAACTCCTGGCAGGAATTACAGGTGTGAGCCACCGTGCTTGGCCTCTTTGAACTTTAATATAATTCTCCACCTGGTTTAAGTTCTAGCTCTTCCAAATTTAATAGGTAATCTCTCTCCTTTTTTTTAATAGACAGGGTCTCACTATGTTACCCAGACTGGAATGCAGTGGCAAGATCATGGCTCAGTGCAAATTGAACTCCTGGCTCAAGCTATCCTCCCACCCCAGCCTCCGTAGCAGAATTACAGGTGTATGCCATCACATGCGGCTAATCTGAAAATTTTTTGTAGACATGGGGACTTGCTGTGTTGCTCAGGCTGGTCTTGAACCGCTGGCCTCAAATGATCTTCCCACCTCAGCTTTCCATACTGCTGGCCTGTGCCACCATACCCAGATCATAGTTCATATTGAGTAGACTCTCAGTTCCTCATTTTTCTCACGTGTAAAGTGGTATCTATTTTATAGGGCTTCATGGGGACTCTTAATCAGGTCTGTGGAGCCCAGGTTTATACTGCATGCCCTTCAGATGTATTCTGTGTACTCCAGTTCACTCCCACTCGTTTAGATTCCTTGGGTTTCAGTTACTTGGTGAAGCACCTCCACTCCAGGTTCTTCATCACTCAGTCCTCATTTCACTTGGAAAAGATACTCCGCCCTTCCTGAACTATGGCTCAGGGATCATCCCTTCTAAGAGGAATTAGAATCTGTGCCACTCTTGAAAGAAGAGTTAGGCTGAGTGAGTGAAGATGAGAGGAGGAGAGATTTTGCTTATTATAAGCAACACCATAACTAGCCATGAGTTATCGAAAACAGAAACGAGCTTCCTTTCTAGAGAGAAGCGTCTCATCACCGGAATGGTCCTCGAAGAGGCTGCCTGATTCAGCCCTTAGCCAGCAGGTATCTATGAAGCCCGAACTCTGCACCAGGATCTGTGCCAACTGCTACAGACACAGCAGGGAAGAAAACAGGCATACTCTTGGTCCTTTTGAATTTTATCTTTACAAAGAGCTTCTCAAACGGTCCAGCTACCATTTGCCAGGCTCCGTCGCAAATCTCACAGATGCAGCTCCTCCAAAGCTGAGCCCTGGGAATTTCTTTTTCAATAACAGCCCCCATTAATTCCGATACAGGGTAAGTTTGGGAACCTTTGAAAGGGGGTGGTCACCTACCAGACAGGCTGTTGGTAAGGGGATTTCTGCATTGAGCAGAAGACTAGATTTGAAGACCCCAAAACTCCGAATCTGAACGGAAGCTATTTATGCTATGCCAATGATGAGTTTTCTCAACATCCTCATCAAGAGCATCTCCACACTTGTTGTTCATTCACTTGTGCCATCCATGTGTGCACAGACAGCTGCCCTGTGAGCAGAGTGAGTTTCCTCAGTGCTGTTGCTAGGTGAGCGCTTGGTCCAGGCACTGAAACACTGAATGGTTTCTATGCATCATCAAAGAAATACAATGACACCACGAGGTGGGCAGTGTGCTTATTTCTGTCTTTCAGAAGGGGAAGTGAGGTGTAGACAGAGAGAGTCACATGTCAAGGTCAAGAAATCTCAGAGCCGCAGATTACATTCCCACCTCCAAGTTACAAAAGCTCATGTTTTCGTACCTACACTCATGGTTAGAACAATCTGCAAAGCATTTTTCTCCCCAAGGGAGCAGCTACAGCAGGCACCACCATGAGGTAGACTCTAAAAAACACAGAGAGGAAGCAGAGAAAGGGTGGTCGAGGTGTACGTACCCAGCCCACCTGTTCCTGTCTGCACTGCCACCTGGGGTTGCAGGCAGAAGTCCAGGGCCCCCTGCAGAACCCTCTGGTGCCCACTGGGATGCTCTGAGTTTAATTTCCTTTGGCGTTAATCCCAGTACACTGAGCTGAGAAGCACATCCTACCCAGGGCACCTCGGGAGCGTACATAAGGAAGGCCCAAGCATCAGAAAAGAGTATCCAATCCGATAAAGGTCCAGGTAATGATTCCATCTCTCAATATCTAAGAATAAGTCTACTCTCCCCAACCCTCAAGACATCCCCAACATGCGCACATTAACTTAATTTACAGTTTAAAAGTTCAGTTCAATCTGAAATAATGATTTTTCTCTTCTTCCTTCCGTGATCTTTGGTCTCTGGAAATGGGAAAAACTAAAAAAGGAACGCAGAGCTGCTGGGCTCTCTTCCAAGGCTGCTTTTCTCACACGGACTCCCAGGACACATGGCTGCCGTCACCTCTCAGATGAGGCCTCCACAAGGGAGAGAGCTGGCAGCCCAGCTACAACCTCCACCCATGAACATTTTAGATCCTTTTTTTTAAAAAACGAAACAAAACAAAACAAAAAAAAACAATTTATTGACATCTTTTAGAAACTTCACTCACAGACATTCCTCTGACTTACCAATCGTCTCTAGGAACAATTTTTTTTTTTTTGAGACGGAGTTTTGCTCTTGTTACCCAGGCTGGACTGCAATGGCGCAATCTCAGCTCACCGCAACCTCCGCCTCCTGGGTTCAGGCGATTCTCCTGCCTCAGCCTCCCGAGTAGCTGGGATTACAGGCACGCGCCACCATGCACAGCTAATTTTTTGTATTTTTAGTAGAGACGGGGTTTCACCATGTTGACTAGGATGGTCTCGATCTCTTGACCTTGTGATCCACCCGCCTCGGCTTCCCAAAAGTGCTGGGATTACAGGCATGAGCCACCGCGCCCGGCCACAATTGTTTAATTTGTTAATAATTTCTCCAAAAAGCTGACAGGCCAGGTTGTAGAATAAGCACTTGCATATAGGATAAGGCCAACACTGCTTTTCCAGTTATTAACTGTGCCAGCTGGGTCAAACAACTGAATTTCCAAACTTTAATTTTTGTTTTCTTAACAGTGGATAATAGTAAAATTCACACTTCTATCATAACGTTGTTCTGACAGTAAAAACAACTGTTAGACTGTAAAATAACTGTCCAACTTTGAATAAGTATTATCACCATTACCAATAATTTCTGGGTGTTAAGTAGTTACTGCTTAATTCTCTTTCCCCCTTATAGAATTTGGTTTTGTTTTTGAGATGCAATCTCTGTCACCCAGGCAGGAATGTAGTGGCGTAATCTTGGCTCACTGCAACCTCCACCTACTGGGTTCAAGCGATTCTCCTGCCTCAGCCTCCCCAGTAACTGGGATTATAGGCACACGCCACCACGTCCCTCTAATTTTTGTATTTTTTAGTAGAGACAGGGTTTCTCCATGTTGGCCTGGCTGGTCTTGAACTCCTGACCTCTGATGATCTTCCCACCTTGGCCTCCCAAAGTGCCAGGATTACAGGCATGAGCTGCCATGCCCAGTCCCCCTTACAGTATTTCCGAAATTACATTATTACGCAAGGATATCTTACTTTTCCAAGAGTCTGGACTTTACACAAACCTTATTCTCTGAGACAGAATCTGAGAGGTGAAAGCTGTGGAGAGAGGCCCTCCTTGCATGGTGAAGTGGACAGGAGACTTAAGCACACCATCTGTTTATATTCTTGAGGCTGATCCTTGGGCAGATTATAAAGATGTAGTAATTCTTGTTGAATGAAGAATAACGTGGATGAAATTCAAGCTGGAGGTTACTCACAGGATAAAGGTACACTGGGCTGGTGCCGTTAGGTGTACGGTTAAAGAAACCCATGTTTCAAAGTTCTCTGTCAACATCGTGAGATCAGTCATTCATCTATTCAACAAACAGGTACTGCATATATATCTCAGAGTCTAGCACCATGCAGGGTTGAGGCAGTCCCTTCCCTCAGTGGAGCTTACAGTTTGTTTGTTTGAGATGGAGTCTCACTCTGTCACTCAGGCCGGAGTGCAGTGGTGTGAACTCAGCTCTATGCAACCTCCGCCTCAAGGGTTCAAGTCATTCTCCTGCCTCAGACTCCCAAGTAATCGGGACAGGTGCCTGCCAACATGCCTGGCCAATTTTTGTATTTTTAGTAGAGACGGGGTTTCACCATGTTGTCCAGGGTAGTCTCAAACAAATTCCTGACCTCAGGTGATCCACCCACCTCGGCTTCCCAAAGTCCTGGGATTAAAGGCCTGAGCCACCGTGCCCAGCTGAGCTTATAGTTTGACCTGGTGGTAAAGGCAAGAGTAAGGGGGTTTCTGCATGAAGAACAAGCCAGAGGAAGCACTGAAGGGAGCAGGTGGGCAGAACCATCCTGCTGTAAGACACCTGGGCACTGGCTGCACAGAGGCAAGGTGAATAGTGTCCCTTTGAGTGACACAACAGTGTTGAGAACAGGGGCTGACGTGGCCAGAATTGTGCATTTTGTGTGTTTGCTCTTCTGAGACAGAGTCTTACTCTGTCACCCATGCTGGGGTGCAGTGGTACCATCTCGGCTCATTGCAACCACCACCTCCCAGATTCAAGCAATTCTCCTGCCGCAGTCTCCCGAGTAGCTGGAACTACAGGCATGCAACACACTCAGCTAATTTTTGTATTTTTAGTAGAGATGGGGTTTCATCATGTTGGCCAGGCTGGTCTCAAACTCCTGACCTCAGTCTTGGCCTCCCAAAGTGCTGGGCTTGTAGGCATGAGCCACCACACCCGGCCCAGAATTGTGTTTTGAAGAGAACATCCTTGCTGTTATGTGGAGTAGGATCAGGAATGATTTGGGGGGTAGAAATCAAACATTTACTTTTCATTCTTTCTTTTAGAGATATCCCATTACAAATACAGAAGCCCAGAGATGAGGGGAGAGGTAAGGGCTGGAGACAGGAGTCATGGTCAGCAGCTTCTTCCGAGGGCCCTGTGTGCAGTTCACATGCAGGGGCCTACAGCCAAACCAGGAGCCGGGAGGTGAGAGTGCTTGCCTCCCCTGTGATCTACATAAGAACCTGCGCCTGGGGGGAATGGGCACGGCGGTCTCTGCAGCTCTGGTAACCCCAGCACATCCCAGCGCACAAGCTCCCGGAACTCTCTTCCTGCTTGCTGAACAGGATTGTTGAAATGGCAACACTTTGGCCTGTGTTAGGAGCCAATCCGGCTGTGCCAAAGAGGCAGTGAAGGTGAATTCAAGAAATGACTGTGGTGTGTGTCTTGGGGATGAAGAAGAGGTGCTACTGGGTGTGGGGTAAGTCCCTTGGGAGCAGGTGAGCTGCACCACTGACACAAAGGCAGGTGCAGCACAGGGAGGAGGAGGAGGAGGAGGGACAGGCTGGGTGGAGTGGGTGGACGTAGGAAGGGCTCAGATAAGAACACTCGGGCATACTCCGAAGCTGGTGTGGGAAAAGGAATGGAATAATACACCACCACCACACTCAGCCATAAAAAGCAGCACGGTACCAACAGATGCTGCAACCTAGATGAACCTCGGAAACTTTATGCCAATTACAACATGCCAGACACAAAGTGCCACTTACCACGTGATTCCTTTTACATGATATATCCAGAATTGCCAAATTCATGGAGACAGAAAGCAGATTAGTGGCTGATGGAGGCCAGGAAGAGGGGGGTGTGGGATGATTATTTGGTGCTTTGGGGGTGTTTTCCTGGGGTGATAAAAACATCTTGAAACTAAGAGATGGTGAGTGGTTGCACAGCATTGTGAAACGCTAAATGCCACTGGATCGCACCCTTTAAAATGGTTAACTACATGAAAGTATGTGAATTTCACCTCCACAGAAAATAATGAAACTAACATGAAAGTAATACTTGGAGGTAATATGCATATGTCAAGTAGCTTGATTTGGTCATTCCACAATGTACACAAATATCAAAACATCGGCTTGTATACCTTAGGTATATACAATTTTATTTGTTAACTAAACAATAAATTAAGAAAAGAAAGTAATATTTGGTATATGTCGATAATATTCTCATAGAGTTTATTCTATGCAATCTTTACCACAAATGCTGGGGCTCCAGGACCCAGTCCTCAGAGCTCTGCTGCTCTCTGTCCACCCTGTGGCCTTGGTTGTCCCCTCTGGGCCACCGATCAACTCATCATCTCAGACTTTAAGGTGTCCCAGATTGAACCCTTTGTTTTTCCCCTCACACCTGCTCCCCTCAGCATTGCCCATGTCAGTCAATGGCGGTCCATTCTCTTCCTTAAGCCAGGAAACTGTGGTGTTATCCTCTCTGCCTTCCCAACTTTACTGAAGTACCATACAATTCAATGAATTCACCCCACCCCCTGGCTTTTTTTTTTTTTTCTGAGATGGAGACTTGCTCTGTCACCCAGGCTGGAGAGTAGTAACACAGTCTTGACTCACTGCAACCTCTGCCTCCCGGCTTCAAGCGATTCTCCTGCCTCAGCCTCCCTAGTAGCTAGGACTACAGGTGTGTGCCACCACGCCCTGCTAAGTTTTTTTATTTTTAGTAGAGACAAGGTTTCACCCTGTTAGCCAGGAACGTCTCTATCTCTTGACCTTGTGATCCACCCGCCTCGGCTCCCCAATAATTGACTCATTTTAAGTGCAGTTCAGCAGATGTTAGTAACCGGTGCATTCATGTAACTACCACTACCATCAAGAAACACAACTGTTACAAGGACCTAAAGATTTCTTGTGCTCTTTTTAGGTCCAGTCATTTCCCCAAACACCCGCTCCAGGCAACCACTGATTTTCTTTCCGTCACTGCAGTTTAGCTTATTTTAGGATTTCATATAAATAGAATTATAATCATATAGCACATAGTTTTTCCTGTTTGACTTCTTGTACTTGGTATGATGTTTTTGAAACCCAGCCAAGTGTTGTGTATTAATACTGCCTTCCTTTTTATTGCTGAGTGGTATTTCCAAGTATGGATATACCGTAATTTGAGTGGAATCAAGACTTCTGTTTTCCCTAAGTTAAGCCTGAGATCCAGGCTTCTTAAGATCCAAGCTACAGATCTGCCTATCATTGGAACATGAACAGTATTTTAAAATGTGAGCTCATTTAAAGGAGACACCAGTGCAGGGCTCGCCAAATGCTGAGCTGTTGAGCAAAGGAGAAAGGGAATGCAGGAAAGAAGTCTCCCTGGACGTGGCTGCACGGACCTCCCCCAGGATAACAGCGGAAGTGAACCCTGTGGTATTGTAGTAACATACAGGGGAAGCAAGGGGGAATCCACAGGTGCGGGTTTAAGATTATCAACATAGCAGATTTTTCTAGATCTAAAATTTGCAATCAAGCACTCTGACCCCAAAGATGGTATGTGCTGCCAATTCATGACAGCTACAACTGCATTTCACTTACAAGACAAGAAGCTCTGTCTATGGTGAGACTCAATTGGCTTCCTTAACATCCTCAGCAAAAAACCAAGGTTTCTGAATCATTTTCTACTCTGGGTTCGGCTGCCTGGTATATATGCTTCTCGATGCACATGCTTCAAGGAGAGCAATCACGTGCCAGTCTTTTGCCATTGAAATAATATGCTGGCCAAGCCAGTCCACTTTCAAAACAAAGCTGAGCCCCAACCCACAGTCCTGGCTGCCAGTGCCCTGAAACTGCCCACGAAGAAGACTGTGCCCCTCATGTTTGTAAACAGTCTGCTATGTCTAAGGGAACTCCTGCAGTGAGGATGAGGCTTTCATACTTTTTTTGAGGAGTCTTTCTTTTTTTGAGGAGTCTTTCTCTGTCACCTATATTGGAGTGCAGTGGCGCAATCTCGGTTCATTGCAACCCCCACCTCATGGGTTCCAGTGATTCTACTGCCTCAGCCTCCCAAGTAGCTGAAACTACAGCAGCCTGCCACCACACCTGGCTAATTTTTGTATTTTTAGTAGAGATGGGGTTTTGCCATGTTGGCCAGGCTGCTCTTGAACTCCTGACCTGAAGTGATCTGCCGTTCTCGGCCTCCCAAAATGTTGGGATTATAGGCATGAGCCACCGTGCCTGGCCAAGCCTTTTGTACTTAAAAAAAAAAATTGATTTCACAGCACAGGAATGAGTTGCAAAGACCCGCAGGATATTTTGGACCAGACTTCTCATTTGAATGATGAGAAAAAGAACATTAGAACTCCAATATAAAGAGGAGATCCCAAAACGGTTAAAAATATTATACCTGAGGTCGGGCGCTGTGGCTCACTCCTATAATCCCAGCACTTTGGGAGGCTGAGGTGGGCAGATCACATGAGGTAAGGAGATGGAGACCATCCAGGCTAACATGGTGAAAACTCATCTCTACTAAAACTACAAAAAATGAGAAAAGCGTGGTGGTGAGTGTCTGTAATCCCAGCTACCCAGGAGGCTGAGGCAAGAGAAGTGCTTGAATCTGGAAGGTGGAGGTTGCAGTGAGCCAAGATTGCACCACTGCACTCCAGCCAGGGTGAAACAGAGCAAGACTCTGTCTCAAAAAATAATAATAACAATAAATAAAAAATTCTACCTGGGAAAAAAACTTAAAAATCATCTAGTCCAACCTTTTCATCATATAACTGATGAAACTGACTTGCTGTGAGGAGAAATGATATTCCCAAGATCAAATTACAGATGAGTAAAGGCCAGAACCCTTGTTTCTTAACAAAACTGTCCTTATTGCAATATTGGGGTTCAGGGTGTCCTCAGCTCCTGAGAGGACCTTTCTCCAGGTTCTTGGTCTCCTGCCCAGTCAAGAATGAGAGACGGGACCACGGTGCAGTGCGCAGTTAAATGCTGGACTCAAGTGTTTGTAGAAAGTGATTTACTTAAAGAGAGACAGGAAAAGGAGGAGGAGAGAGAAAGAAACAGCTCACTCTCAGCCTGAGTGAGAGAATCCAGAAAGATGGAATCCAGGAGAGAAAAGCGGCTTCCACGAAAGGAGTGTTCATGGAAGGGGACCCAAACAAGGAGCCCGAAGGGGTGTGGAATAAGGGGACTTTTAACCTGGGAGGAACGCTTTCTTTTTTTAAGACCCCTGACCAATGAAAGGAATTCCTTAGAACTTCCGCTGGAGTGACTGACTCTTAAGTTTCTTCCCATGCCCACAAAACTCAAAAATAAACCACAGAGAGAGATGGGAGGGGGGCATGGCACTGGGACATTCTTGCCCTTAAAACTACGCTCCCTCACGGACGCAGAAAGAGAACACAATCCCTCATTATCACAGCGCACAGTATCAGCCTGGGAATGAAGGCTGCTGAAACTCGTTGCTAGAATGGGGCGTCTGGATGGCTCCTGGCTTTGTTTAGGCCATGACACAAGATGCTTCTCATCCAACACCTCCAAATGCTGAACAGCACACACTCCATATAAGCCGTGGGGTAAAGCAGAGCAGGGCTCTGTCAGCAAAGCCAGTACAGGCACAGCCTGCTGGTCTCCCTCGTGCCACTGTCCTCTTCAGAGAGAATTCTCCCTTAGCAAGCCGCGGACCACTCAGCTACAACGGCCAGCTAGTGGTCTTCTCCTGGCATGGCGTTAAATCACCAGGAATCCCAATGCATAAGACCTAGCCTTTTAATAGCTTTGATATCCTTTCCGATGGAGGCATCCAAGTTCAGGGTAGAAAACAATTTTATCTGGCAAAGTTTCAGAGACAGGGGTGGGCAGCAGTGGGAGAGAACAAAAGGGAACACAGTTGCCTATGTGCATGTAGGTGACCACCAAGAAAAGAATGCTCAGCTGCCAAAAAAATTATTTTATTTCAATAGGTTTTTGGAAAGCAGGTGGTGTCTGGTTATATGAGTACGTTCTTTAGTGGTGATTTCTGAGATTTCGGTGCACCCATCACGTGAGCAGTATACACTGTACCCAATGTACAGTCTTTCATCCCTCATCACCTTAAACCCTTTCCCCTGAGTCCCCAAAGTCCACTGCATCAATCTTATGCCTTTGCATCCTCATAGCTCAGCTTTCACTTAGGAGTGAGAACATACAATAAATATTTGGTTTGCCATTCTAGAGTTGTTACTTCACTGAGAAAAATGGTCTCCGATTTCACCCAGGTTCCTCTTCACAAGGAGCCAGTGACTGCACTCCAACCTGAATTTGCTCATTAGTTCATTCAGTGCTTTGTTTATTCATCCACTCATGTATTAATCCAGTAGTTATTATTTATTTATTTTTGAGATGGAGTTTTGCTCTTGTTACCCAGGCTGGAGTGCAATGGCGTGATCTCGGCTCACCGCAACCTCCACCTCCTGGGTTCAGGCAATTCTCCTGCCTCAGCCTCCTGAGTAGCTGGGATTACAGGCACGTGCCACCATGCCCAGCTAATTTTTTTTTGTATTTTTAGTAGAGATGGGGTTTCACCATGTTGACCAGGATGGTCTCGATCTCTTGACCTTGTGATCCACCTGCCTTGGCCTCCCAAAGTGCTGGGATTACAGGCTTGAGCCATTGCGCCCGGCTTATCCAATAGTTATTTACTGAGAGGTGACTGTATGTCAGGCACTGTTCTGGGCTCCAAATTCTTGTCCTGTTAGCACTTTCATTCCAGTGCGGGAGCCAGACCACAAATAAATACAAAATGAACGGCTGAGTGGTGGGTGATAAGAGATGTTACAGAAAGGAAAGCAGATAAAGGGACACAGCAAGGGTGCAGGGTGGGTGGGCTACACAGAAGCCTGAAAGAGGGGCTTGAGAAAACACAGCTGAGGTGACATTTGAGGAGAAAGAACACTTTCCTTGCTCACAGCAATACCAGCAAAAGAAGAAAGAGTGGCAGAGAAGGCAGAGGTGGCAGCTTTTCCTCCAGGAAAGGGCCTATGGCAGGCCTGGTACGCTTGTCCCAGGTGAGCTGGCCATATAAAGAGGCTATTGTCACAAGCTCAGTCTGGAAAAGGTCACTGGTTTAGTAGCAAGTGGCAGGGCAAGACTGCTTGGGGGACATCTGTTCCTTATTTAGGGCTCAAGGCCACTTGAGAATGAATCAGTGAGGAAGGCCATGTGGTTGAGATGTCAGAAGAGCATTTCAGTACCATCGAAAGCGCTGGGAGGAATGTCTATCTTGGGTACGTAGAGAGGACTGCATAGAAACAACTCGCTCCCTTAGCTCAGAGGTCTAGACATTTAAATAGGACCCCTTGAAAATAGCTGAAGGATTTCCATCCTTTTTCCTAGTCAAAATTGTTACAATTTTAATTAATGCATATTATAGCTTACAAAATGACCACTTCCTTTACTTCAAGAAATGAAGTCTGCACAACCCACTATCCACGGCTTGCCAAAGGCCCCGCAGAGGGGAGTTAGCATGACGGACTGTCTGAAAGGCAGCAAGGGACCACAGAATGCTGCATGCTTGAGCCCCACCACCCTGGCCTGCCCTCCAGCTTTCCCACAAGGAAACTGAATAGACAGAGACAAGAAAACTTCATCATCACCATAGAAAGGTTTGTAACGCTTTTATAGCCGAGACCTTGAAAGGTTGTTTCACTAATTTCTTAACTTGGACAGCTACATACTTTAGTCTGCTCTCCCAGGGAGCAACCGAAACTACCCGCCACTGGTAATAAGAGTTTATAAAGCTACCAACAATATGGAGAGAGTCAGCCACAGTCAGGGAGATGATTGTTCATTTTTATCACTGAAAAGCCAGGTCCTATGCATACACCATGATTTGGAGTATCTCTGACCGGCGGTCTGAGGCAGTCCATATTCATTCCGTCTCTGTGTCCATCTGTCTCTCTTTCCTGGCTCCTCATTTTTCCTTTTACTTGGTGATGGCTAAACTCACCTAAAACTAGACTTTGTCCCAATCTCGTTTCTATGATTGTTTTGCTTCCACTAGAGATCTCTTGAAGTTTTTCTCGTAAGGGATTTCTAACAAAATCTATTCTGAAAAATAAAAAATTTATCTTTTTCGCCCGGCGCGGTGGCTCAAGCCTGTAATCCCAGCACTTTGGGAGGCCGAGGCGGGTAGATCACGAGGTCAACAGATCGAGACCATCCTGGTCGACATGGTGAAACTCCGTCTCTACTAAAACTAAAAAAAGAATTAGCTGGGCATGGCAACGCGTGCCTGTAATCCCAGGTACTCAGGAGGCTGAGGCAGGAGAATTGCCTGAACCCAGGAGACAGAGGTTGCAGTGAGCTGAGATCGCGCCATTGCACTCCAGCCTGGGTAACAAGAGCGGAACTCTGTCTCAAAAAAAAAAAAAATAAAATAAAATAAATAAAAATTTATCTTTTTCCCACTGCATTCTGAACATCTATCGGAGGCTGTTTTATTTGAATGTCTAATCAATACAATGAATTAAGCAACTGAGATAACACAAAGTATCAGATTCACAAGTATCAGGGCTCATGCCTTAGTGTCAAGTCATTATTAGGCAAGGCAGAGACAAGCCCAGGCCCAACAATGCCACTCTCCAATTCCTTGCCACATGGAAAAAAGTTCGGGCCCTGATGGCCGGGTGCAGTGGCTCAAGCCTATAATCCCAGCACTTTGGGAGGCCGAGGCGGGTGGGTCACGAGGTCAAGAGATCGAGACCATCCTGGTCAACATGGTGAAACCCCGTCTCTACTAAAAATACAAAAATTAGCTGGGCATGGTGGTGCGCGCCTATAGTCCCAGCTACTCAGGAGGCTGAGGCAGGAGAACTGCTTGAACCCAGGAGGCGGGGGTTGCGGTGAGCTGAGATCACACCATTGCACTCCAGCCTGGGTAACAAGAGCGATACTCCGTCTTAAAAAAAAAAAAAAAAAAAAAAAGAGTTCGGGCCCTGATTTAACACACGAGGTCTCTGAGCTGTGTATGCATCACTGCTTACACTAAAGAGAGCTATGTTGATCATGAACTATCTCAATTTTACATTCCAACAATTACAAGAGTTTTCTAAAGGGTGCATGTCCTATAAACCCATTAATTACAGATTTGTTTCCCACAGTAATCCCAGCCCAGGTGTGTGTCAGTCCATTCTCGCTTTGCTATAAAGAAATGCCTGAGACTAGGTAAATTATATAAAAAAAGAGGTTGAATTGGCTCATGGTTCCACAGGCTGTACACGAAGCATGGCAGCATCTGCTTCTGGGGAGGCCTCGGGGAACATACAGTCACAGCGGAAGGAAAAGCGGGAACAGACACGTCTCACATGGCGGGAGCAGTAGAAAGGGTGGAGGGAGGGGCCCACACTTTGAAACAACCACCTCTGGTGAGAACTGTATCATGAGAACAGCACAAAAGGGATGGTGCTAAAGCATTTACAAATAATCCACCCCATTATCCAGTAACCTCCTACCAGGCCCTACCTCCAACACTGGGGATTACAAGCCGGTATGTAGTCCACTTAGTCAGCATTATTACAATTTCAATTAATGGGTACTATAACTCCATTCCGCTTACACAATTTGAGTGAAAGTGACCCAATAACTTAGGTGTAAGTCTCCTCATGACACCAGTATAGCATCACTGAAGATTTAAGGACAAACACACTTAATATAGCTAACAACCTTTCTGAACGTAATTTTTATTTCTTTTGTTTTTTTTTTTTTTTTGAGACGGAGTCTCGCTCTTTTGCCCAGGCTGGACGGAGTGCAGTTGCGTGATCTCTGCTCACTGAAATGTCCGCCTCCTGGTGCAAGCAATTCTCGTGCTTCAGCCTCCCAAGTAGCTGGGACTACAGGCACCTGCCACCACGTGTGGCTCTACTTTATTTATTTATTTTGTATTTTTATTTGAGATGGGGTTTCACCATGTCGGCCAGGCTAGTTTCAAACTCCTGACCTCAAGTGATCCACCTGCCTGCCTCGGCCTCCCGAAGTGCTGAGATTACAGGCATGAGCCACTGTACCCGGCCTAATTTTTATTACTTAATTCAATAAACATTTAATAAACATCTGTGAAGTATAAAGGATAGTCCTAATTAAACAAAAAACATGAATAAGATATAATCGATGACCTCAGATACACTACAAATAAGTACAAGAGGCATGTATATGCCTAAGAGACGTAAGACAAAAATTGGAAGGTAAGCAAAAGTGTACAAACATGGAATGTAAGTCAAATCCCATGAAAATACTGCAAAACAGTAATTTTTTTTTTTGCATCTGAGGAAGCCAGAGCCTTACAAGGGACGTTTGTACTTGTGTTGGGTCTTAAAGGATAAGCAAGCGTTCATTGGGCAGAGTGGGAGGTGGAAGGCCTTCCAGGCGGAGGAAACACCCTGAGCACAGTAACTGTGACAGAGAAGCATAAGGTGAAGGGGAGGCTGTGTATGCATATGGAAGAGGGCACAATCTTAGTTTCAGATCCCAACTTACCTACTGGCCAAGTAGCACCTTTTCCCCTCAGAGCTTTGGTTTGCTCTTATAAAATGAAGCTATTAAAACCTACCTGGAGTTTATTGTAAAGACTACAGACCGTATCTATAAAGCATCTAACTTGCTGCTGGATACTTCAGATTTGTTTAATAAATCAGCTGTGCCTTTTTACTGTTATTAGGAAGTAAATCCAGAAGGGAAGAGTTGGGTGAGGCTGTGGATACCTGAGTCTGGTCTTGACTTGAAGGCAGAGGTGAGCAGGCATTATATATGCTAAACAAGAGAGCATGAAAATAATCCTTGCCCTCCTTATCCATTAGGGTCTATCGGAATCACAACAGCAAAAACAATCCACAGAAACGTCCACCAGATACCAGGTACAGCATAGGGCATTTAAAACACATTGCTTCACCTAAGGCTTCCGATAACCTTATAAGAGAGGTATTTTTGTCTTTATTTCTTCTAAAACAAAAAGCAGAACAAAAATGTGTGTAGAACATGCAGGCTTCTTACACAGTTAAACCTGTGCCATGGTGGTTTGCTGCACCTGCTGACCCGTCCTCTAAGTTCCCTCCCCTCGCCCCTCAGCTTCCAGCAGGCCCTGGTGTGTGTCGTTCCCCTCTCTGTGTCCATGTGTTCTCAGTGTGAAGATAGGTATTTTTACCTTCTGTTTAACAGAACGAAAACTGAGGCACAGAGACAGTGAAGTCCCTTATTGTCATGCTGCTAATAGGTTGTAGGGTTGAGATTCAGACTGGGTTTCTTCCCTCCGAATGCACAGGCCTCAGGCAATGTTTAGCATCTGCTCTCAATGTGGATCGAGGGGCATGATCCACGATTAAAGTCTTTTACAGGGCAGTGAACAGTTCAGTCAAACAAAGCTCCTCCTCTCTCTCTCTTTTTTTTTTACATTTCAGAGTTTGGCAGAGGTCTGAGTTGTGAAATAATGGAATCGAACCTTCTGAGAGTTATCACTTCTACAGAATCCTCCTTGCTACATTTATCTGATATTTACATTGCACCGCCAGGCCAGACAGCACAATTCATACCCCCAATAGCACCCAAGAACAATACAGACAAGTTCTTGCTCTGTAAGCTGGTTCATGGTGGCTCTGAGACTAGGCAATGGGCAGGTAAATGGATGGCCACTGGCAAGTGCTAGAGAATCTTATCCTGCATGAAGTGGCCAAGTCCCACGACTTTGCTACACACAGTGGGAAGATAGCTACCTCTGGACATTCCCCTGGGGCCTTTGAACACATGGCATGATGCTCAGCTTACATACCCTCAAGCTAACTGTAGCAGGCAGAGGATGAGAGGAAATGTTTTAAAAAAAGGCAAAATAAAATTTCCTCCTCTGTAAAGCCTTCCTTAGTTTTGTGGGCCAAATTTAGCTCTCCTGCTGAGCTTCCAAGGCTTCTGGACCGTGTCTTCATTATGATAATTATCTTTAACGGTGACAGTCATCAGCATCCTCTGGGGAGGTTTTAAAAGTACAGATCTAGGTACCTGGTACCCATCTTGGAAGATTCTAATTTGCTAAATTCCTAACTCTGGGCTGGGCCAGCAAATTCGTATTTCTGAAGAGCTTCCTAGGCAGTTTGGTGTCTGATACCATAGAGAATAATCAATCATGGAAAACAAAATTCTGGCATAAAAACACATAAAATGCTATGTAAAAATTACATATGTATATATGCACATATCTGTGTGTGTAACAGAAACAGATGAGTAGGCAAGAACATAAAGCAGATCTTGAGTCAATAAAGGAAACTGGTAAGACAGCACAAATTCTGAGACCTAAGCAAGCTAAAGGCAGTATCTGAACTGGCCAGCCTGCCTACCACTGGTAGAATTAAGCATTGGTTTTAATGGGATAAACATAGGAAAAGGAGACAAAAACCAGGATTACACAAAAACACCCCAGAGAACAAAGCATAAAGACAGGACCCCCCCCCGTGAAGTGATAGCCTCAATGGGCAAAGAAGTAAGGAGCCAGACCCATAGGAAATCTGCCCGTCTCTCCTTGGGTCTGGGTAAAAAACAGTGATCTCCACGGAAAATTCTTAATTCTAGGCTGATTCTCAGGTAGTTTGGTCCCAGAATCATAGCTACCTTATTGGTCTAAAAGCTAACCATCTTGTAGCCTGGCAGAAGCAAATACAAATCCTATCTAGAAGACTGTATTTTAAAATCTGACCTCAAAAATAAATTTCCAAGAACATGAACTTACAATGACAACAGACAAAAGCTGCAGAAGTAACAATGAATTCAACCCCAGAGTACTGACAAATCCTCATCTACAGAACATAAGGAAAGGCTGTTTAATATACTTAACGAAATAACAGGAAGTAGGTGGTGGTTTTAAAATATGTCTCCAAGGATTGCTAGAGCACAGGAGTTGGAGTTTCCAGTGAGCTATAATTTTGTCAGTGTTCTAGCCTGGGCCACAGACCAAGAACCTGTCTCTGAAAACCAGATAGACAAATAAAATACATCTCTCAATTCTTTCTCTTTCTTCCCTTTAAAGGGCAGAGATTCCCTCCCATTGAATTATCTGTTTCAGTGACTCATTTCTAATGAATAGAATGAGACAGAAGTGATACTATGGGATGTGTGAATTTAAACAGTAAAAAGGGTATTATGTCCCATGCCTGGCACACACACACATGCGCTCTCTCTGTCCCTACTGTTTACTCTCTTTGGGAGAAGCCAATCTCCACGTTGTAAGGAGTCTCAGGATGCCCTATGGAGAGGCCCATATACAGGAAAAATGAAGCCCCTGGCCTATAAGCAGGAACCAACTTGCCAGCTACTTGAGTGAGCCACCTTACAAGTCAATTATCCATCCCATGATGATGTGTGCCTGCAGTTCCACGAGAGATCCCAAATGACATTTGCCTAGATGAGCTCCTCCTGGATTTCTGTCTAACAGAAAGCATGAGACATAAAAAATCCACTTATTTTAAGCCACTAAGTTTTATGGTAATTTATTACACACGAATAGGTAACTACACAGAGTATAAAACTTTATGACAAAAGAATAAGAAAACTGTCAAAAAGGACCAGGTGTATTTGAAAAGGAACCAAATAAATGTTGCAGAAGTGAAAAATGCCTGGCAGCTGACCTACCAACAGAGACAATGTAAGCCTTAAGGGAGTGGAATAATACCTTTAATGTGCTGAGAGAAAATAAGTGTCAACCAAGAATTGCAGAACCAGAGAAGACACCCTTCAGGACGGCAAAAAAAAGACATTTTTCAGAGAATAAAAAACAGATGTTATTAGTACTAGACACTTACACAAAGGGAAATGTTAAAAGAAATATTTCAGGAGGAAGGAAAATAATCCCAGAAGGAAGGTCTGAAATGTGAAGAACAGTCAGAAAAGAAAACAGCAACTTATAGATAAATATTTTAAAACACAGCAATTGAGGCCACGCATGGCGGTTCACGACTGTAATCCCAGCACTTCGGAAGGCTGAAGTGGGTGGATCACGAGGTCAGGAGTTCGAGACCAGCCTAGTCAACATGGTGAAACCCCATTTCTACTAAAAATACAAAAATTAGCCAGGCGTGGTGGCAGGTGCCTGTAATCCCAGCTACTTGGGAGGCTGAGGCAGGAGAATTACTTGAGCCCAGGAGGTGCAGGGTGCAGTGAGCCACAATTATGCTACTGCACTCCAGCCTGGGTGAGAGCAAGACCACCTCAAAAATAAATAAATAAATAAATAAATAAATTAATTAATTAAAACATACCAACTAAAAAATCAACAAGGCTATCTAGTTAGTGAAATTAGAACAGTAACAAAATAAAACAAGCAAACTTTTAAAATAACAAGCATTTAAATCAAAAGGAGGCAATTAAACTTCTTAACACTCTCACATTGTGTTGGAGAGTGAAGATGAAGTTACATATTCATATTAAGATTCCTGGTATATAACTTTCCATCTAGTGGGGATTACAATCACAATGAGAAAAATCTACAGTCATTCTAAAGAAGGTTGGAAAGGAGAAATGAAGAAACCTAAAAAGTGTGACCAGTAGAAAACACAATATGAAGTGGTAGAAATACCACCTGCCATCTTGGAAGCCACAAGCTAGTAAACAGACTCTCACTTTTTAGGTGAAAGATTTTCATTAGGAATTTTAAAAAATCCAACTATTTATCATTTAAAAGAAAAACTCTGAAAATAAAAACAGGGAAGAAGACATTAAAAAAACAAATCAAAAGAAAGCTCATGAGTTTCTATTAAATACAGGCAAGACACATTACCAGAAGCAGTCTTAACATCATAAAATATTGAAGTCTACTAATAAATTATGAGAATTTGGCAGGTTTCTGAATATCAATATGCAAAAGTTAATCATCTTTTCACATATCATCAATAGGTAAAAAATTCACTAAAACACCATTTTGAATGGCAACAAAGTATATTTGACCCCTAGAAGTACCTCTAACGCAGGATGTACAAGACTTAGGGGAATATTGTAAGATGTTATTGGATGATATTACAGAATAACAAATAATAACAAATCATGTTTACAGAGAGGAAGATTCATTATCACAAAGACAACAATTCTCATCAAATTGATTTATAGATAGAAAAAAATTATAATCAAAATCCCAATGTGTGTGTAAGGGTGTATGTGTGTGTGTGAGTGTGTGTGTGTATTTGTATATATGTAAGGAACTTCAACAAACTTACCCCAAAATATATATGGTTAAAAACAGCCAAGATTGTGATAAGTCATTGATCTGGTACTGTATTTTTTTGAGATGGAGTCTCATTCTGTCATCCAGGCTGGAGTGCAGTGGCGTGACCTCGGCTCACTGCAGTCTCTGCCTGCCAGGTTCAAGTGATTCTCCTGCCTCATCCTCCTTAGTAGCTAGGATAACAGGTGCCCGTCACCACGCTTGGCTGATTTTTGTTTTTTTTAGTAGAGACAGCATTTCACCATGTTGACCAGGCTGGTCTCAAACTCCAGACCTCAGGTGATCGCCCACCTTGTCCTCCCAAAGTGTTGGCGTTACAAACCTGAGCCACTGCACCTGCCATATGTATTTCTTTAATAGTTCAATTTTTAAGTTATAAAATAGGGAGGAGAACAGGTGAGAAAACTAGCACTACTAGCTATCAAGACTTATTATAAAGGCATAATAATCAAAATATAATGCAGTACTGACTTAGGAATATATGAACAACCAATGGAACTTACACATTCATATATAGGAACTTGATCTGTGACAAGTAAGTGCGGGAAAGGGAATAAAAACACATCTTGGGACAAAGCATTACCATACAAAAAGTACTCAATCCCATACGAACGAAGGAGTTAAATGTGAAAGGCGAACTTTCAAAAACTTAGAATACAGTAAGAAGAGTATTTTTATGACTCCAGGTTTTGGTTTATTTTCATAAATTAAATCCAAAAACATGTAAGACCGTAAAGAAAATGACTGATAAATTCAACTTCAGCACACAAGACACCATAAAAATCAGACCTGCAATAAACTGAGGGCTGATATTTGCAGCATATAAAACTGGCAAACGCTTCGTTTGCAGGACAGATAAAGAGCGGCTACGAGTCAATATGGAAAAGACGAGCAATGAAAAAAATGGGCAAAAGACACAAATATTTCTCAGAAATCCAACCAGCCAACGAGCGTACTAACAATGTACAACCTCATTAATGATGAAAAAATGCAAATTAGTATCTCAGGTATCATTCTTCTAGATTGGAAAAGATCGTAGTATGTGAAACATTAATGAGGAAGGACGGGTTAAGATGGGTGGCAGTAAGAACTCTTCATCACTGGGGTAGGGGTGTAAACTGGAATATCCATCTTGGAAAATCACTGGCAGTCATTAATAAAGCAGACTGTGTGTACACACACATACGCACACATACACACACAGTCTCTGACCTACTCCTCTGTGTAAACTCTCAGGAAAACCCTAGGAGATACATAAACAGTTCTCATAGAAGTATTAAGAATAGCTAAAAATGGCAAAGATTCAAATGTCCTGTGACAGAATAATAGATCTATTGTGACATTCATATGCAGCAATGAAATGAACTCAATGTACATGATTCAACATGGATGCATCTAACATAATTTGAGCAAAAGAAGTCAGTCACAGAAGTATTAATACAGAATGCTTCCACTGCATAAAGTTAAAACAGGCAATATATATATTTGTTTATATATATATTGCTTGTATCATGAGTGTGAAATCACAAAGTACATGGAAGTGATAAATCAAAAATCTGGTGAAATAGTTAGCTATGGGGCAAAGAGCATACAGGGCTCCAAGTGTTTGGCTGAGGATTTGTCTTAAGTTAGACGGTAGGTACATGAATGTTAGGTTTATTATTCCTTAAACAGAATGCAAACATTATATATATTCCTTCCCAAAAAGAACACATCCCATAGATTTCACATATACCAACAAACACAAAACAACAACAATTGCAACAAGACAAACACGGGGGCTGTGGATGAGGGAACAACAGGTACGGGCATTCTGCAGAAAACCTCCAGGTAGATGCCAGCACCAAAAGGCATTCTTGAACTGTCCATTCACACATCCATCTTCCTGTTTTGACTGTGAACCCAGTGAGGGCAGGAAATACATTCTATACTTGTTTGCTTCCTCAGGCCTGGCAAAAAGTGCACTGCTCATGTGCCATGAACACTCCTGAAAAGACTGAATGACAGTGACCCCATCCTCCTAGTATTGCTCACAACAGAAATCTGCAAGTCTGCCCCAATCCCTTCTCTCTCTCACCAATGGCATTCTTATTATTATGCTAACTCCAAAACCTGTCTTGTATCTAGCCACCTCTATCTGCATATGCTGCTGTACCAACTTCCTTACCTGGTCCTACGTGGCTGCCTTGCCTCCATGATGTCTCTTCCCATCCAGTTCCCTAATTGAAAATTCTAGACATAAAAACCAAAATTTGCTGTGCTGGTCTATATGGCCCTACCCAACATGCCCCTGCTCGTTTCCATCCTCACTTCCTAATATCGCCTGTCACTCCCTATACCTGTGCCGTGTTGGACCTTCCAACCTTCCAAGACCACCAGTTCTGGCCTGCCTCAAGCTCATGCACACGCTGAAATGCTCCCCGCCGACTCTCATCATGGTCAGCTCCTTTCTCCAGCTCAAATTTCTCCTCCTTGGAGAAGCTTTCCTTCATGTTCCTTTCTCCAAAGCAGCTTTCCCTGGCCCCCTGCCTTACTCTCCTCTTTTTCTCTGTTGCCTTCTAATGCCTATCACTGCTTTTAATTCTTGCTTTTTCTCGTCTCTCTCTCACACACACTTGAACACAGGCATCTGAGGAAAATCTATGACATTATTTCTAGGACCCAGCAGGAATATAGTAAATGCTCAATAAATATTTGTTGAAGGAAAAAAAAAGTTGGATTAAGTTTAAAGATATTTCTTAGATGAGCTGTGAATGTTACCTGCCATCCCAGATACTTCTTCTTTTTTTCTAATACCCTTATGTAAATCAAACACCAACCATCCTAAGGAAAGAGTATTTCCCTTGTAGAAAGGGCAGCGAATAATCAGCCCTGGAAGCACACACACACCCCTTAAGAGTTTGTTCTCGCCAGGCATGGTGGCTCATGCCTGTAATCCTAGCACTTTGGGAGGCCAAGGCAAGTGGATCACCTGAGGTCAGGAGTTCAAGACCAGCCTGACCAACATGGTGAAACCCCATCTCTACTAAAAATAAAAGAATTAGCTGGCATGGTGGAACACGCCTTTAATCCCAGCTACTTGGGAGGCTGAGGCAGGAGAATCGCTTGAACCTGGGAGGCGGAGGTTGCAGTGAGCTGAGATCATACCATTGTACTCCAGCCTGGGCAACAAGAGCAAAACTCTGTCTCAAAAAAAAAAAAAAGAG